>NC_138777.1:188903207-189300707 GCF_965119305.1 Pelophylax lessonae | reverse complement strand
AAGAAAAAAATGCTAGAGGAATTATCCAATCTTTGTTGTATTATTTGACCTTTTCATCATGAGCTCTAATAAAAATTGTTGGCAATAAAAAAAATAAAATATTAGAAAAAGGAAAAATATGACATACGGTAGAATTGATTTACTAAAACTGTAGAATGCAAAATCTGGTGCAGCTGTGCATTGGAGCCAATCAGCTTTTAACTTCAGCTTGTTCATTTAAGATTTGGCAAAAAAAAAAAAAGAAAACCTGGAAGTGGATTGGTTTCCCTGCAGAGCTGCACCAGATTTTGCACTCTCCAGTTTTAGTATATCAACCCCACTGACATTCTTCTACCAAAAACACTATCACTTTGCATTTTTTTCAAATTTCATTTCAAATATGCCCTTTATATAAAATAATATATCACCTGGCTGATTTATGTAATTAGCAGTTCATTGATTTTAAAATATATGACATAGAGTCTAAATGTTACTTTTTATCAGTCATTTTGGTATGCAATACATGAGTTTGATGCAAGAAACTAACGTTTTTCTTTTCTTTTTTCAGATACTAAAACTCATAAATAAAAAAATCAGTAACCAGCATAATATTTACTATATTATATTATATTATGTGCATTCAAATCAGTTGCCATATTTATTTAGAGTTAATTATGAAAAAAATAAATAAATATAGATATAATAAAACCTAAAAACTGTAAACATAAAATCTATGTAATGCATATCTGAAAATCCCAATTAGGTCCAAATTTATATTACTCCATTTTTCCCTGATATTTAAATCTCATTTAGCCAGCCACCGGTAGCTTGCATGCACAGAATAGCTTGCTGTCAACTGACCCTTAATTATACTACTGGATAAAATGTGTAGTACCTTTATAGTACTGCACACAGATAAAATAATGACTTCAACCTGAATGTTTATATATATATATATATATATATATATATATATATATATTTATTTATTTATTTCGGTATATATATATATATATATATATATGTATTTTTTTTTTCTATTTTTCCTTTTCTTATTTTCCTGGAAAGAATCTGTTACAGCCATTAACAAGGCAGTGATACTTTGGAGCAACCTACTTAAAATCTTCCTCCAGGGCAAAAATGTTTATGGCATGGTTTAAATAAAACATACTATGTGTTTTGTATTAACATACGTATTATTATTCCTGTGGCTGGAGCAGATATAATTCCTGACACTATGCGCTAAACCTCATGCAAAATTCATAACACTTCATTAACGTAAAAAAATATGCTGGTTTAATGCACTAATCTTTTGCTAAACGGGCTATCGTTTCAAAAACTAATAAGAACAATTAGATAGCTTAAGAAGCAAACTGTACGCAGGCATAAATCTTTTAGACTTTTACCGAACACCTTCTTTAGAGGTAATTTCTGAACATTGAACCGTATGCCCAGCTTATACTTTTCACCGTTTTTTTTTTTTTTTTTTATTATTATTTTTAGATGTGTGCTTTGGCTTATTTGCCCACAGTTGGCATAGGAAAATTCAGTGTGTAACAGTTTTGGCCAGACTGAAAAGCAGACATCTCATTTTAACCCAAGGATAAGAATGGGATGTTCTGTATCAGAAAATTCTAGTATATATTTCTCGGAAACCTCACATCTTAATTTACATCTTATCTTTACAAAGAGAAAAAAAGATATAACTGATTTGTAATTCTCATGTATGGGTGGATTATAAATACTATTGTAACCAGATCCCAATTGTTGCAATTTTTTAGATATCTTAATTTTTACAGCTTTAAATTATTAAGATAATACAACATGTATTGACATTTCAGAAAAAAAAAACAAGTGCTAGTTTTTCGTATGGACAGAATATCTAAGATATTTGCATTTTTAGGAAAGTGAAAACAACTAAGGGAAGCTTACAATTGCCTATACTGTACTTTACTGTAATATTTAGGGATAGTTTCAGTAAAAAAAGAAATCTAAATAATATTGACTTATGTATAAAATATATACACTAAAGAAAAATAAGTGTACGTTTTTATTATTTGTATGTCCTCACACTCAAAAGCAAGTGAATTTTCACTGAACACACATTTTGAATTGTTATTGTAATAACCTAAATTAATTATTTAATCACATTTATAACTGCTTGCTGTCCCTTATTTTGATGACAGTATTTCCTACATACAGAAATAGAAATGATCCTTCTTGTTGCTATCTATATTATATCATAAACTGTGGATTATTCCCTGGTTAAAGTAAAACTATAGTGGTTTTATGACAATATTATTTGTTTTTTATTTATTTTATGTATTTATTTTTTTAAAAATTTATTTTTTAATGCAAGTTTATAAAGTAATCGTTTTGTTTAACTTTTTTCAGATTTGTATAAAATCTTCATTTTAGAAAAAAGGAAATAAGTACAGGATGCTTCCATGTAATTTAATTTGCAGAATATTCAGGGATTTATTTACAAGACATCTCAGCAGCAACTGCTCACTTCTAGGCCGTGTCTCTCTAATTGATACGGAATACAGAGACAGCAAGGGGATGTGTCCCTCCTCTGACTCATTTAGCTGTGTGGTCTCTATAAAACTGAGCTGCAGGAGATCGAAGCATAGAAGTTTACAACTGCAGAAGATACACAGGCTGCAGATTGCAAAATTACACTTCCTAGCTTATTGTGAAATACTATGTTGCACTATTTTATACTTATCTGAAATAAAAACATTTTATCTTTAATTCTGAACATAAAGCATAAGAAAATATGTGCAAAAATACTGTACATTACATTGTGACAGTTGAGAATTTTTTTTCAGATTTTATGTGTGAGATCAACAGGCTTTACCTGCTCTCATATAAATTGAATGGGCTGATTAAGGATGGACATTTACTACATACAGTGGGGAAAATAATTGTTTTATCCCCTGCAGATTTTGTAGGTTTGCCCACTTACAAAGAAATAAAGGTTCTATAATTTTCATCATATGTGATTTTTAAATGGTAGAGACAGAATATTTACCAAAATTCCAGAAAAAACACATGATACAAATGTTATAATTTGAGTTGCAGTTCAATGAGTAAAATAGGTATTTGATCCCCTACCAAACAACAATAATTCTGGCTCCCACAGACTGGCTACGGTATGTGCTCGTGTGGTAAACAGATTAGTCCTGTCAATTTAAGAAGGTGCTCCTAACGACACCTGTCTACAGAATCTCTTCATCCATTCAAATCTCACAATCATGGGCAAGACCAAAGAGCTATCAAAGGACATCAGGGACAAGATTGTAAACCTGCACGAGGTTGAAATGGGCTACAAGACTATCAGCAAGAACCTTGGAGACAACTGTTGGGGAGAATATTTGCAAATAGAAAAAATACAAAAGAACCATCAATTGCCCTTGGGCTGGAGCTCCTTGCAAGATTTAGCCTCATAGGGTAAGGATGATCATGAGAAAAGTCCATAACTACATCAGTGGAGCTTGTGAATAGGGATGATCGAACGGTTCGGGTCGACCATCGGTTCGACCCGAACATTGGCTGTTCGAAGATCATTTTTCTTAGAATTTTTAGTAGAGCAGGGATGGGGTTCCGCTCCTTTCACACCTGGGCGTTTTTGTTTCAGGCGTTTATTGGGCATTTTTGGGGCGTCTTTGGAGACAGGCATGACATCTGAACTTCTGTATAGGGGTATATATATATATATATATATATATATATATATATATATATATATATATATATATATATATATATACACATACACACATATAGGTTTGAAAGGAGCGGAACCCCATCCCTGCGCTACTGACATAATTTCAGTAGCACAGGGATGGGGTTCCAATCCTTTCCCACCTATATGTGTGTATGTGTGTATATATATATATATATATATATGTGTGTGTGTGTATATATACCCCTATACAGAAGTTCAGATGTTATGCCTGCCTCCAAAGACGCCCAAAAAATGCCCAATAAACGCCTGTAACAAAAACGCCCAGGTGTGAAAGGAGCGGAACCCCATCCCTACGCTACTAAAAATTCTAAGAAAAATTATCTTTTTTTTTCTGGTTCTGGACATGCTTCACAGGTACACTTTTTAGACCCCCCAGACACTAAATCCAAAGAAATCTCATTTTTTTTTCAATAATTTTTTCAATAATTGGCTCTCTATCAAAAACGACAATTTTTAAGAACTTTTTTTGCCTGATTCATAGTCCCTGGGGCATGACCCAGAACTCTAGGCACTTTTTAGGGGCATTTATTGGGGTTTAGGGCTTCAAAATGATGTTTTTTGATTACCGAAGATCGGGTCGCATTGATTTCAATGGGGTTCTGGAATCCGGACCCAAACTTTCGGGAAGTTCGGGTGTTCTGGCCGAACCGAACTTTTCAAAAGTTCGATCATCCCTACTTGTGAATGATCTCAAGGCAGTTGGGACCACATTCACCAAACAAACCATTGGTAACACAATATGCCGCCATGGATTGAAATCCTGCAGCACCCAAAAGGTCCCCCTCCTCAAGAAGGCACATGTACAGGCCTGTCTATAGTTTGCAATGAACATCTAAATGATTCAGAGAAGGATTGGGAGAAAGTGCTGTGGTCAGATGAGACCAAAATTGAGCTCCTTGACATTAACTCGAATTGCCGTGTTTGGAGGAAGGAAAATGCTGACTATAACTCCAAGAACACCATCTCCACAGTCAAGCACAGAGGTGGAAACATGATGCTTTGGGGCAATTTCTCTGCTAAAGGTACAGGCCAACTTTGCCGCATTGAGGGACCAATGGACGGGCCATGTATTGTAAAATCTTGGATGAGAACCTTCTTCCCTTAGCTAGAACACTGAAGATGGATCACGGATGGGTCTTCCAGCATGACAATGACCCAAAGCATACCACCAAGGCAACAAAGGAGTGGCACACAAGAAGAAGCAGATTAGGGTCATGGAGAGGACCTCAATCCTATAGAAAATGTAAGGAGGGAGCTGAAATTTCGAGTTGCCAAACTACAGCTAAGAAACCTTAAGGATTTAAAGAAGATCTGTAAAGAAGAGAGGACAAAAATCTCTTTTGAGATGTGTGCAAACCTGGTCACCAGCTACAAGAAACATTTTACCTCTGTGCTTGCCAACAAGGGTTTTTCCACCAAGTACTAAGTTATGTTTTGCTTGGGGATCAAATACTTATTTTTCTCATTGAACCACAACTCAATTTATAACATTTGTTTTATGTTTTTTTTTTTTTTAGGATTTTTTTTTTGATATTCTGTCTCTATCATTTATAACACAGTGGGGAGACTCCCCAAGCTCAAAAGGCACACCTGAGAACACACGACAGCCTAACTGAACAATTAAGGCCCCCCTGATAAGCAGATAGGGCCACCCATATGCTTTACCTAGCACCCACCTAGGAGGGTGCTACATATGGTTTTGCACACACTGACAACAGACAGAGTTAACACTTTGCCTGAGCTGATCTTAAAAAAATAACTTCATTAAAAAAAGTCAGGGACTGCTTAGCAACTGTGGGCGCAATGAACACTTTGATAAGAAGTATATAATGTACAATATATAGTGTATATAGTGCAGGAGAAAGATAGAATGCAGGTGTCAGGGATGTGTAATGCAATGTGTTCAATAATCAGAAGTATGTAATGCAGAGTTCTGCAGTCAGTGTTAGGTTTAGGAATACATAATGTAGAGTGCTGGGGTCCTGGTGCGTAATGCACATAGTGCTGAAGTCAGTAATATATAATGCAATAAATGTATGGGGCGGGAGTTTGTAATGCACAGTAGGGTCAAGAAAACAAAAGGAAAATAGTGCAGGGTTGTGTAACGTACAGTGTAGGTGTCAGGAGACTACAAAATTCCCCCACAAGAAATGCTGTTCCCCACTTTACCCTTTTAGCAAAAATACGCACTTTCCCCCCAAAAAGAAAATACAGCACGCATCTGCACACTCACCCCTCCCTGCGCAAATCTCCCCCCTTTCTAGCATGGATCTTCTATATCCCGATTCCCCATCCCAGCACAATTTCCACACCCAAATCCTCTTCCGGCCCTTCAAATTTCCCTTCTAGTACAAAACCCCTTCCTCTCCATTTCCCCCTAGCACAAATCCCCCCAAATCCTGATTCCCAGCACAAATCCCCCCCCTCACCAAATTCTCCTTCCCATCACTAATCCTCTCCTCCTTCTAGTACAAATACCCTTCCTCATCAAATCCCTTCCCCCCAAATTCCCCTTCCAGTACAAATCCTCTTCTGCCCCCCCAAATCCTACCCCCAGCACAAATCCTCACTGGGTGCAGTGTGTGAGAGTCCACATTGCATTCATTGAGGATACCCCTCTTGTCCTGGCAGTGGACTCCAGGACTTTAGTTCAGATCCGCGCAACCCCGAGTCTTATGTAGTGCTACCCCCTTGGGAGCCACTTTGTATTACTTGTTCTCTTGTGCAACCTTGACCCTGTGAACTTTCCAGCCTATCTTACACTCTAGGTTCGGACATGGTGTATACCCCTTTTAATGAAACACAAATGCAAACTGAATTCAACGTTTTTTGATTTCCTTGTTTAGAAAAGGAAGCTGTATAAGAATATCCTGGAAATATCCTGGAAAAAAAAAGTGACCCAAGAGTTGAATTAACTCTTAAATAACTGTCAAATGGAATAGCAAAAACAAATGCTTTACAATAATATACAGAGTAATAAAACAGTAGCAGGCATTTAGCATAAAGATTCTCAATAGGACATGAGCTGATATTACTACTACTAAAGGGGATTCAGGGGAACAAGGGCCGGCTCACAGTAACTCTAACCTTATTGAGAGACTGAGCTATATAGGAACCAGTATTATCTCCCTTTGAGAGCAGAAGTGTAATAGTCTAGTGCAAGTCCTTGTATTTATCTTCACTGGCAGTTGGAGCTCAGAAAAGAACAAGGAATCCTCAATGTATAACAGAAAGGGGCCAGTAATCAGCTTAAAGGTGTTTGATGTAGCAAGTGACAGGTCCTCTTGACAATCCGGAACTATGATGTCTGCAACTAGTATCCAAAAGATGTTGTGTGACTAGCTGGCATAAATGGAACTTTGGGGCATGTGCCCGCTCACCAGATCCTGAAGGCAATATACGATACTCTGGAAACAATGCAAATCTGTCTATCATCTAACGGTACGCCCGAGGCGGCCCATTGAGCGGGTCTATTCTGTGATCTGCATTGTGTCTCTGCTGTCAGCAGTGGGCAGGGGAGGCCTCTGGCGTGACAATGCCGATCACGTCATTGTGGGCAGGAACAGCGGTGGTCTCGATGTTGTAGTAGGCCGCAATCCTCTTTGGCTGGGCAGCAGGCCGGTGCTCGTTTGATAGGTCCCAGGAAGCAAGAGAGCAAGGGCCTGCTGGGGGGGTCCTTTTAAAGCCTGTCCCATCATTCTGTTTGGATGAGAGTGGCCTTCTGGGAGTTGTGGTTTGCACACGATTTAACAGTTTAGTGGTGATGGTATAAAAAACTACAATTCCCACAATGCAGCCCTCTGGCTCGGAAAGATGATGCAGATAGTCTAAGCCCGGCACTAAAGGAAACATAAACAGTCTTAAAACGGAGTTCCGGACAACATTTTTTTTTAGATAAAAATACCCCTAGGACAGCCAGGGCTAGTGCATTTAAGCAACGATAGCCTCTGAACTGTCCCCTGTTTAGTGTACCTGTAACAAGATTTACTTACCTTGTAAATTTCTTGTCCAGCGCTGCCATCTGCGGTATCGGCAGCTGAAGCTGCAGTGTCCCTCTTTGTGTGCTCTTCCTGGATTTCGGAGTCCCAGAATGCCATGCCTCGTCACTTCCGGGGCAGGCACGTCATCCCACAGCTGGTTCTGCGCATGCCCAGAAGCTGTTTTCATTCATTCAGGGAATGACGCGCCTGAACCGGAAATGACGAGGGACACCAGTGCAGGCGCATTGACTCCTGGGATTGATTACACTCATCTCCCAGGAGTCAATGCAAAGCAGGAAATGACGTCAGGGGCCGCAGCTGCATAAGGAGGAAGTGGCAGGAAGGTAAGTAAATTCTCATTAAAAATAAGGTAAGTGAAACCAAAAAAAAAAAAAAAAAGAATTATCCAATTTGTTTTTACAATATGCTAATGCTACTGATGGTGCAAAGTTCAAAAAAAGGGTGGAACTCTGCTTTAAAGAAGAAGATTCTGTCTGCATATCAGGTAACCATAGTTCACTCCTGGCTACACT
The DNA here is from genome assembly GCF_965119305.1 of Pelophylax lessonae. NCBI lineage: Eukaryota > Metazoa > Chordata > Amphibia > Anura > Ranidae > Pelophylax > Pelophylax lessonae. The sequence goes on along the minus strand of NC_138777.1, from coordinate 189,292,464 downwards.
TGCTTGTAATCTCGGAACGGTCCTGTGGTATCAAGGAGAGTTGGGAAGTATGTCCCTGTACACATTCTAGACTCAGCAATGCAGTGTACTTAGAAACATCTCCTGCCTATTTCACCCAGGGCCTCATTCATCAACTAGCTATCATAATCAGTGCCTTACACCTCTCCATTACATTCAGTGCCTCATACTTCTGTGTTACCTGCAGTGATTCACTACTCTTTCCCATTCACAGTGCCTAATACTTCTGAGCTTTATGCATTGCTTATCTCCTTTCTAATAAACACTGCTTCATGTAAGTCAGTGAAAGTAATCGGATTGTAAAAGAGGGAAATGTCTCCTTATCCATGATTTTGTAGTCCAGCATCTGGCTACATGACCTACTGCAAACAATGAAAAAGTTAATCTTCTCACTTTGATCTCTTTTGCCACTTCTCTCTGCATGGCTTGACTTTAGCAGAAGCCTGTTATGAGAGCAATATAGAGCTACTATTGCTTAGCAGAAAAAGGGCTTCTGACCAGGGGCGTTTAATGAAATGAGTGAGCCCGTATGTAGGATTATATGTTGGGCCCTATTGTTTCACTTGGGCATTGTTTTCATTGTACCAGGGGTGTTGCTGGGATTGTTAAAGACCTGAGGCACCTTTGCGCACACCAAGTAGAAGAGTAATGCAGAGCATGAAGCATGCCATGGCGAGCAATTGGTGTGGACACATTGTGTTTGTGGTGGTAGGGGCTTAAGGAGCATGGTTCAATAAACCAATTCCCCCAAGTATAATCCACTCCAGGTCAGTCTGTCCCCCAGTATAATTCTTCTCCCCCCTCCAGGTCAATCTTTCCCCTGATATAACCCCCCCCCCCCCCCAGGCAGTCTTCCCCCCTAGATCAGTCCATTCCCCAATATAACCCTTCCCCCTCCCCCAGGTCAATCTGTCCCCAGTATAATCCCCCCCAGGGTCAGTCTGTCCCCCCGGTATAGTCTTATCTACCTAGGTCAATCTGTATATTTCCCCTCAGGTCAGTTTGTCCCCCAGAAAAATTCCCTCTCCAGGTTGGTCTGTCCCCCAGTGCAATCTGTCCAGGGGCGTAACTACAGGGGTTGCAGGGGTTGCAATCGCTACCGGGCCCCATGCTCCAGGGGGCCCGGTAGCAAACCAGTGGGTGAACTTCTAGGATCTCAAAGGTCACACTTGCGACTGGGCCCTGGCATTTCACCACTGTGGGGAGGCCCCAAGATTGCAGGAAGGGGGCCCACTGCAGAACTTGTGAAAGGATCCTGATGCGGGACCATAATAAAAGGCCATGCAATGAGATTAAAGAGCCCCAGGATTAGTGGGAAGAGCCCCGGGCTTGAAGGGAAGGGCCCCGGCCAGGGGTCTGGGGGGCCCTTCATGGTTTCTTGCATCGGGGCCCTGAAGGTTCTAGTTACGCCTCTGAATCTGTCCCAAGGTCAATCTGTCCCCCAGTATAATCCCCCCAGGCCAGTCTGTCCCCCCAGTATAATCCTTCCCCCTTAGGTCATACTGTCTGCCAGTATAATCACCCCCAGGCAGTCTTCCCTCCAGATCAGTCTGTCCTCCCAGGTCAATCTGTCCCCAGTAATATCCCCCCACGTTAGTCTGACCTGGGGGATTGTCCTGGGGTACAGACTGGCACCCAGTACAATTCCCATAATAGTTGATTTTGTAGGCCCTGCATTAGTTGCACAAATGTTAATCAAATCACTGATGTCTTTTTTTTGAGGCCGAGAAATGAGCTAAGGACAGACGTAGAGTCCTCAATCCCTTTCTCTGCAGCCTCAGCTGCACTGCAGATGGATTTTGATTAAAATCCAATAAATAAAGGAATAAATTAATATAAGTGCACAGAGCCAAAGCACTCTAGATGACACAGAATAAAAAATAAGTATGTGCCACGCTAAGTAAAATCTCACAAGGTAATTAAAAAAATTCCATGTGTGGAACGCACCACTCTATTAGACACAGGGTCTGGACCAACAAAGAGTCTTTATCATGTGATCAGCTGTGTCCAATCACAGCTAAATATGGTGTAAACAGGAAATGCCAGTTATCGTCATTCTTTTCCTCACGCTGACAGCGGGAGAAGAGAGTTAGAAAGTGGCAGTGTCCTGATTATCAGTGCAGCCCCATCAGTGCCCACCAGTGCTACCGATCAGTGCTCACAAGTGCTGCCCACCAGTGCCCATCAGTGCCACCTATCAGTGCTGCCAATCAATACCCACCAGTGCTGCCGATCAGTGCTCATCAGTGCTGCCCACCGTGCCCATCAGTGATGCATTTCAGTACCCATCAGTGCCTCCTCATCAGTGCCAACTATCAGTGCTGTCTATCAGTGCCACCCAGCAATGCCTATCACTGCCCATCAGTGCCACATATAAGTGCCTCTCATTGCTGCCTATCCATGCCACCTATCAGTGTACATTAGTGCTGCCTATCAGTGCTGCCAATCAATGCCCACCAGTACTGCGGATCAGTGCTCACCAGTGCTGCCCACCAGTGATGCATTTTAGTACCCTGCCGTGCCTCCTCATCAGTGCCAACTATCAGTGCCACCCAGCAGTGCCCATCAGTGCCACCTATAAGTGCCTATCATTGCTGCCTCTCTGTGCCGCCTATCAGTGTACTTTTGTGCTGCCTATCAGTGCCCATCAGTGCTACCTATCAGTGCTGCCTATCAGTGCCCATCAGTGATACATATTAGTGCCACCTTATCAGTGCTTATCAGTTCCACCTCATCAGTGCCCACCAGTGGCGCCTTATCAGTGCCCCTCAGTGCAGCCTCATCAGTGAAATTTTTATAACTGAAACTAAGAAAACCTTTTTTTTTTTCAAAATTTATAGTCTTTTTTCCTTTGTCTAGCAAAAAATAAAAAACCCAGTGGTGATTAAATACCACCAAAATACAGCTACAGGTATATCTGTCTCAAAAAAATGATAAAAAAATAATTTGGGTACAGCATTGCATGACCGAGCAATTGTCATTCAAAGTGTAACAGTCCTGAAAGCTGAAAATTGGCCTGGGCAGGAAGGGGGTGAAAATGCCCGGTAGGCAAAAGGTACAGCTAATGAATGTAAAAATGTATGCCAACATATCAAATTTACCAGCTAGGCAGAGTTCCACTTTTATATTGTAAAAGCGATAAACTAGCAGCCTGTTTTGTACATTGTGCGTACATGTCAGAGTTTTTCTTAGAAGTGCTGGGACACAGTAATATATTGGCGTGGCAGCCTCTGAAACACGCATGCAATGGTGGAAGCGACTGAATACCCAATCAGTGAACTCGCTGTGCTGTGATGTTTACTTGAACTCTACTCAAAGTCAATTTAACGATCCACCAATGCCTTACCTGGCTAAATATTCACAGCACTAAGTCTAAAGATTATCCCTTCCAAGGCACTTATCTCTGGGTCATTCATGAGATATTTGACATAAGATTGTTCATAAAAATAAATATGGCCGATAAGGAGATTGTGACATGCTTGTTCTATGCTTAACACGTTTGTTTCCCCAGCAATAAAGAAATGTTTGTGAGAGGTTTTTTTTTTGCCTCTGAGCTGTCAAGGTAGCAATGAACATCCAGATTCCAGAGTGCTACACTAAAATGTTCACGTATCAAAGTAACAAGGTACAAAATGAAGTGTTTGTTTGTTTTGCTTCTTGAAGGTATTTGAAGTGCTAGCTTCAGGTATAAAAGCTATTTTTCCTCCATTTTGATGGCAAACAACAGAATTTAAAGAGTAGTTTTGATAGGCAAAACTTTTTTAGGTGTAGAAGTGTTAGAACCCCCTTTAACCACTTTACCACCGGAGGATTTTGCTGTCTTGCGTCTGGGCCACTTTTTGCGATTCGGCACTATGCAACTTTAACTGACAATTGCACGGTCATGCAACGCCGTACCCAAACAAAATTTATGTCCTTTTTTCCCACAAACAGAGCTTTCCTTTGGTGGTATTTGATCACCTGTGCGATTTTTACTTTTTGCGCTATAAACAAAAAAGAGCGACAATTTTGAAAAAATAACAATATTTTTCACATATTTTTATATGAAATTCCCCCCCAAAAAAATGTAAAAATCTAAATTTTTTATCATTTTAGGTCAATTTGTTTTCTGCTACATATTTTTGGGATAAAAAATCGCAATAAGCGTATTTTGATTGGTTTGCACAAAAGTTACTGCGTTTACTAACTAAGGGAAAAATTTCTGTCGTTTTTGGTGTTTTTTTTTAACGAGTAATGGCGGCGATCTGCGATTTTTTTTTTGCGGGACTGCAGACAGATCGGACCCTTGACTGACATTTTTGACACTTTTGGGGGTACCAGTGACATTACTACAGTAATCAGTGCTATAAATATGCACTGTTACTGTAAAAATGACACTGGCAGGGAAGGGGTTAATTTTTATTGGAGAGGGAAGGGTTAATATATGCCTGGTGCTTACTGACTACTTACACAAGTGGGCGGATCTCCACACTCGATTCCCCGACGATCGGGGAAGAGCAGCGGTGATCCTCCCCTGGCCCGACTCCTGCTGTGACTGAATACAGCGGGAGTGAGCCTCCGGTGGAGCGCGCGCGCCGCCGAGAGAGGGGAATGTCTGGCGACGTAGGTCTACGTCGCCAGGCGTTATCGAGCCACTTTGCCGCAGTAGCGCTCTAGTGAGCAGTGGTAAAGTGGTTACGTTTTCATTGCGGTCTGTGTTTATATTGAGGAGATTTACCCCTTTGATTTTAGTGTATGGCTACAGAGACAGAAAATGAGGGGAAATCCCCAATTTTAAAGTTCTTACTAGAACAAAAGCTTATGGTAAATCTTCCAATGGGAACACCCAGGGCCGGGAAAAGGGGTAGGCAGCAGGGGTGGCTGCCCTGGGCACTGTGGTGTCATGTGAGGTAGGGGGGCACCACAAAGATATTGGGGGGGAGGGGATTTGTGTCGAGAAGGGGAATTTGGGGGAGCGACAGGGGGTATGAATTGTTCTAGGAGCACAATTTAGGGAAGGTGTGGTAGTAGTGGTGATTTGGGGGGGTTTGTGTTAGGAGGGGGAATTTGGGGGGGGGGGGGTGTGCTACAGTAGAGGGGAAATATTTTTTAGGGGGGTATATTTGCTATGGGACTTGTGCTGGAAGTGGAGGATTTGGAATGGGGGAGAGGATTTCAGCTTGGAGGGGAAAATTGTTTTTTTTTTTCTTGGAAGGGGGGAGGGGGATTTGTGCTGGGAGCATTTGGGGAGAGGATTTGATCTGGTGGGGATGGGGGGACAGCAAGGGGCAGATTTGAACTGGGAGGAGGGGGAATTTATGCTTAGGTGGTGAGCATTTAGATTCGTGTTCAATGTCTTTTGGGGGGGGGGGGTGTTTTTGTTGACATATACTGCTCATTCGCTTTTTTTTTTTTATGGGGGGGGGGCGTAATTTGCTCTGGGCTCTAGGTGGCCTCTGGGGACACCTATAACAGGGGTCATGTGTAAGACCCCTTTAATATGAGCATAGCTGCTGACTCGTGATCCATATTAGCTTTATCAGCATTGGCTGGCAGTTGCCTCTTGATCAGCACCTAGCAGCTGATCAAGAGGCAATTGCACTTTGCAAGGTGCACAGTCTATTTGCCTTTAGTAAATCAACCCCAAAGACTAGTCGGGCTTGATTTACTAAAGGCAAGTGCAGTTGCTCCAGAGCTTAGTAAATGAGGTAAAGCTTCACGTTATAAAGCTGTCATGTGCAATAATGTGCAAGGAAAATGTAAAAAAAACAAAAAAAAACAGCATTTTTGCTTGGACGTGATTGGATGATGGAAGTCAGCAGAGCTTCTGCACATTTACAAAAGGAGTTGTCGTTAGGAGCACCTTCTTAAATTGACAGGACTAATCTGTGTACCACATACTGTAGCCAGTCTGTGGGAGCCAGAACTATTGCTGGCTGGTAGGGGATCAAATAATTATTTTACTCACTGATCTGCAACTCAATTTATAACATTTGTATCATGTGTTTTTCTGGATTTTATGGTTGATATTCTGTCTCTATCATTTAAAATACACCTATGATAACAATTATAGACCCTTCATTTCTTTGTAAGTGGGCAAACTTACAAAATCTGCAGGGGATCAAATAATTATTTCCCCCAGTGTAAAATCAAATGTAAATTGATTTTAACTAGTGCAAAAGTCTTTGCAAATTGTGCAATATTGAGTGCTTGAATGCCTGTTTTTCCAGGATGCCCCTTATGGTAAATATTCCACCTCGTGCTGAAAATTACACACCGCACTCCCCAGATGTCAATGACTACCTTACTTTACAACAAGGAAAGTCATAAAGACCTTGTAGGTCATTACGGAGACCTGTCCCGATATTCCTGATGGCTTCCTGGTATGAATCCTTACTCCTCCTCTGTATAATCCCGGTGTTACTCCAATAGGTTTAATGGACAGGCAGTGTGGTGGAAATAAAAAAAAAAAGGGAGCCTCTCATAGTATAAAATCTTTTGGTATATTTATTAAAAATAATTAAAAAGCACCACAACTTCTATCATACAAAAATATCATCCAAAAACGGCCCTCTATTGAAGTAAAAAAAGATGAATGCCATCCTTAGCCTGGCGTGCATTCCACCTGATGCACAGGAACAACTGCTTAACGCGTTTCATCAACAAACAGCGACATCTTCAGAAGCAGACTTCTTTGGACTGCAGCATTGTTAGTCTGGGGGGAGGTTAGTGTTAGACTAGCAGATTTAGATGGACTTGACTAACAAATCTGAACGCCAGCAAACAGTTTATAAGCAGTTACAGCCAACAGTTTCCTTCTTTATTTTGGGATTAAGGTTTTACATACAGTAAATGGAAAAAACTGATCACTGTAAGAATCCCTGTCACTGTCAGTGTTAAATGTTTTTTTTTGTTCAACTATCTAACTGCTACTTTGTCCAGACAGCCCAGGAGGAGTCACTGTATTACCTATCTGACGTTAGTACAGTGATCTCCCCTGCTGTTCTTTTGTGTTTTGACACTGGAACAGTCCCCCCCGGTCATCACTCTCAACCATTGGCTGAGAGCCCTGATAGGGAGCCGATTGGCAGACCTTTTTTGGTCATGCCCCTTCGGTCGGCCGGCTTCTGTTGGACCGATTCCAGTACACACGGCCCAAATGTCAGCAGGTTTCTATTGAAGCGACCAATGCCACCTGACATTCAGCCCATGTATACTAGGCTTTACTGGCTGAATCACCAGGTAAAGATGAAGTAAAAAAGCTTAAAGAAAAGAGAATAAATGCAGTCTCTACATCTTATTGGTAAGCTGCAGTTTAACCACTTTACCGGAGGATTTTGCTGTCTTACGTCCAGGCCACTTTTTGCGATTGGGCACTGTGCGACTTTAACTGACAATTGCGCAGTCATGCAATGCCGTACCCAAACGAAATTTACTTCCCTCGGATAATCCCCCTTTACTTGGAGTTATCTTGGCTACTATCCTTACCGATGGAGCCAAGTCCTAAGTAGTTGGGGAACACCACTATTCCTTTTGTTGTATGTTGTATAGTTTTCTAACCTTCTGCATATGCTAAAACATCTTTTAATTGCAAGTGATAAATAAATTAATTTTTATATATTAGGTATCTCACAAAAGTGAACCCCTCACATTTTTGTAAATATTTTATTATAATTGTTCATGTGACAACACTGAAGAAATGACACTTTGCTACAATGTAAAGTAGTGAGTGTACAGCTTGTATAACAGTGTAAATTTGCCGTCCCCTCAAAATAACTCAACACAAAGCTATTAATGTCTAAACTGCTGGCAACAAAAGTGAGTACACCCTTAAGTAAAAATGTCCAAATTGGGCCCAAAGTCTCAATATTTTGTGTGGCCACCATTATTTTCCAGCACTGCCTTAACCCTCTTGGGTATGGATTTCACCAGAGCTTCACAGGTTGCCACTGGAGTTCTCTTCCACTCCTTCATGACGACATCACAGGGTTGGTGGATGTTAGAGACCTTGCGCTGCTCCAACTTCTTTTTGAGGATACCCCACAGATACTCAATAGGGTTTAGGACCGAAGACATGCTTGGCCAGTCCATCACCTTTACCCTCAGCTTCTTTAGCAAGGCAGTGGTCGTCTTGGAGGTGTGTTTGTGGTCTTTATCATGTTGGAATACTGCCGGCAGCACTCATGCAGCCCCAGAAGATGACACTCCCCCCACCATGCTTGACTGTAGACAAGACACACTTGTCTTTGTACTTCTTACCTGGTTGCCGCCACACACGCTCGACACCATCTGAACCAAATATGTTTATCTTGGTCTCATCAGACCACAGGACATGGTTCCAGTAATCCATGTCTTTAGTTCACTTGTCTTCAACAAACTGTTTGCTAGCTTTCGTGTGCATCATCTTTAGAAGAGGCTTCCTTCTGGGATTACAGCCACGCAGACCAATTTGATGCAGTGTGTGGCATATGGTCTGAGCACCGACAGGCTGACCCCCCCACTTTTTACAAATCTGCGGCAATGCTGGCAGCACTCAAACATCTATTTCTCAAAGACAACTTCTGGATATGACGTTGAGCACCTGCAATCAACTTCTTTGGTCGACCATGGCAAGGCCTGTTCTGAGTGGAACCTGTCCTGTTAAACTGCTGTATGGTCTTGGCCACTGTACTGCAGCTCAGTTTCAGGGTCTTGGCAATTTTCTGTTAGCCTAGGCCGTCTTTAAGTAAAGCAACAACTCTTTTTTTCAGATCTTTAGAGAGTTCTTTGCCATGAGGTGTCATGTTGAACTTCCAGTGACCAGTATGAGAGAGTTAGAGTGATAACACCAAATTTAACATACCTGCTCCCCATTCACACCTGAGACCTTGTAACACTAATGAGTCACATGACACCGGGGAGGGAAAATGGCTGATTGGGCCCAATTTGGACATTTTCACCCAGGGGTGTACTCACTTTTGTTGCCAGTGGTTTAGACATTATTGGTTGAGTTATTTTGAGGGGACAGCAGATTTACACTGTTATACAAGCTGTACACTCACTACTTTACATTGTTGCAAAGTGTCATTTCTTAAGTGTTGTCACATAAAAAGATATAATAAAACATTTACAAAAATGTGAGGGGTGTACTCACTTTTGTGAGATACTGTATATGGTTGCATAATTGCCTATAAAATCCCATTCAAAGAGGAGTTGGTCTATAATAAGAGGAGGGAGTGAGCCTGCTCGAGTGCCCCCATAGTAAGAGGCTTTGCTATTGGGGGCACTCAGCAGGGTAGAGGAGCCCGGACCACTGGCATGGGACCCAAAATGAACCATTGCACGGAGCAGGTAATTATAACATGTTTGTTATTTTTTTTCTTTTAATTCTTTACATTAGAATCACTTTAAGGTGTGTGTGTGTGTGTGTGGGGGGGGGGGGGGGTGATGGCCTAAGCAGAATGGGGACAATCGATCTTTATTACCCTAGTCATGCATATTCTAAAAAAATATTGCTCATAGAACAATTCCCCATATAGCATACATCCTTCTCTGTACATGCTACAAAGACTTTATACCTTACTTTGTGCACTGGTCTAAATCATTTGGTGGAGGGGGGACAATGGTGTGAGAATGTTTTTCAGGGGTTGGGCTTTGCTCTTAGTTCCAGTGAATGGAACACTTAAGGCGTCAGCATACCAGGACATTTTGGACAATTTCATGCTCCAAACTTTGGGGGGAACAGTTTGGGGATGGCCCTTCCTGTTCCAACATGACAGCACATGAGTTCACAAAGTAAGGTCCAAAAAGACATTGATTAGCAAGTTTGGGGTGGAGGAATTTGACTGGCCTGCACAGAGTCCTGACCTCAACCCGATAAAACACCTTTGGGATGAGTTAGAGCAGAGACTGCGAGCCAGGCCTTCTCATTCAACACTAGTGCCTGACCTCACAGATGCGCTTCTGGAAGAATGGTCAAACATTCCCATAGACACACTCCTAAACCTTGTGGACAGCCTTCACAGAAAAGTTAAAGCTGTTGTAGCTGCAAAGGGTGGGCCAACTCAATATTGAACCCTATGGACTAAGACTGAGATACCATTAAAGTTCATATGTGTGTCCCAATATCTTTGACAATATAATATTCGTATGATAATTGACTAAAATGATGGCTCATGTTTATGGAAAGATCCTATGTGAAAAAGGGCTTTGGGGTTGGATCTTCTCATGTCTATGGCTCACCTTAGGAGGGATCAGCATTTGGCTTGTCACTGTCTCTCTGGAGAGATCTAATAAATTAATCTCACAAAGAAGAGAAAGAGGAGGCTTGTATGGAAAAGTCAGAAGGGCAATGAAAGGGCATAAAGTTTAATATCCTTTTGAAGAGAGAAGCTTAATTAAAAGAGGCTCCATTACTACAGATTGTCTGATAAAACCTTACCTCAATGAGAGAGATAAGGGGTATTTTCCAGGACCTGGACCATTATGACAAAATCTAATTAGGGATTCAAGAGAAATTATATATCAACATTATTATGTGTCAGGCTGATACACTGTATCACACTTAAGTGGAATTTTAACAGCCCTGATCTATCTATCTAAACAGCATGTCAAACACAAATCAAAAGACAAGTCACAGCAATGTGGATGAGCATTTATCTCACAACAACACTCAATTCTATATAATGAGTATAAAAGCAGGGGAATGAGCCAGGAAAAGGCAGTATTTGAAGGGACTGAAATAAACAATATAGAGTACCTGCCTGCTGTATACATCCAAAAGAGTAACTCCACTTTTGTTGAGAAAAAAAAAACAAAAAAACATTCCCCTCTGGGTGATCCCTGTACATTGCAGGCATTTTAACAAACTTTGTTGCATATTCCTACCTTTTGTTATTCTGAAGAATTAGCTGTTTGTTTGTCTGAGTCTGTTTGGAAAGTGAATTTAATGGGAGTGGTTTCATAATTATCAATCAGCTGCTGCACTTGCAAGGTTCTAATGAGGAAAGGGCAGGGTCTTCATCCCTTTAAGGCCCGTACACGCAGTCAGAAAATCATACAAAAAATACCACTTTCGAAGCGACCATACAATAATCTGATCGTTAGTGCGCAGTTTTCAAAGGGACAAGCACAAAAATGTTTCTTGTATGATACCAGATTGCATGATTTCTGTTTAATCAGTATAGTTTTTGTTCAAAAATACAATACAAATACACTACAACACATGGCATCACTTCCGTATTTTTATTCTGTCGTATGAGAACTTTCGTACTTTAGTAACCTCTTCATTTTCAATATGGAAACTAGCATACAAAAAAAAAAAAAAATGAATGATCATTCACGCAATAATCTCATTGTGTGTACTAGGCTCTAGACATGATTCCCTTTGGGAGTATCTCATCAAAAATTACATTTTTATTGCAGAGGGTGCCCAAATTCTGACTTGTATCTTAGTGTAGACTTCTGGGAAAATCAGTGTGCCAATCACACAAGCAGGAAAAGACATACGTTGATTGGTCAGACAGCAACCACCAGCGCTCAAGTGGGAAAGGAAATGGTTAATATAACCTGTGCCACCCAAGGTTCACCTAAAGTCGTTGTAAACCCTCCCAGTGAAGTGACTGGCCTCAGGTCATACACATAGATGAAAAAATACTCCTCCATAAGTTGTGCCTGTTTATTTGCTTCTGACTTGTATCTAAGTGTAGACTTCTGGGAAAATCAGTGTGCCAATCACACAAGCAGGAAAAGACATACGTTGATTGGTCAGACAGCAACCACCAGCGCTCAAGTGGGAAAGGAAATGGTTAATATAACCTGTGCCACCCAAGGTTCACCTAAAGTCGTAAACCCTTCCAGTGAAGTGACTGGCCTCAGGTCATACACATAGATGAAAAAATACTACTCCATAAGTTGTGTCTGTTTATTTGCAGTCTTCTCTTCTCTACATCCATTCAAAGTGCAGAATTTATAAAGCTTGTCTGAGAGTTCAGACAAGGGGTGGAGAGCTGAAATTACACCCTGCAGAGCTCAGTGAGGAGAGCTCTGAGAGATGATTGGATAAAAGAGACATACCCCTCCCCTTCACACAGCACACAGGAACAGAGCTGAGGCTTTCAATCAGCTGGAGGTCCCTCCCCTGTCACCATTTTTCTCTTGGAGTCAGGATTCATGCTGATAGCAGAGGAATGAAGCAGCAGATAGAAATGACACTTAGTGCTCTTAATTGAGACAATTACACACTATAGAGGGATATGCTTTGTTCACAGTTCATGTCTGAGGTTTACAACCACTTCAAAAAGTCTCTTCCTGACTGCCGAATGCAGAATTGAATCCGCCACCTTGCAGCTCTCTCCAGGCTGGGAAAACCTTAGCTACAATATGAAATGGGCAGAGGTCACACTGGCATAGTGTAAAATCCTCAATAAAAAGAATATATTTAATATATATACTCACAAATGTACTTGTAAAACACGCATATCACAACAGTTCTATGAATACAAGGCCTTAGAGCAAGTTTGACCACCAATGCTTCACCACAGAAATGCGAATTGCTTCAGTGTTGAATTTTGGCTTACGCCTTTCAAAGAGGTACATTCTTCATCAAGCATTGACAGTTGGATTGTTTTGCTCATTGACTGGGGAGACTTTGTGTTCATGGAAATTTTGTGATATGCGTGTTTTACAAGTACTTTTGTGAACACCTTTGTTCTTTTAGTCCCACTTGATCTAGATGAATACCTCAACACCAAGTTCACTATATGGACCACTTGTGTATGTATATATGTTGAACATTTCCTCTTCTAAAGAGAGAATAAATTCAGTTTCTCTAATCTTTCCTCATAGCTGAGCTCCTCCATGCCTCTTATCAGTGGTTATCTTATGATTAGCTAAAGCCAGGAGAGGAAGCACACAGTTTAAACAGCCTGGAGTGATTGCTAGGGTGCGGAATATAGTGAAATTCAGCCTATCCTGCAAACAGCAGGATGGAGAGAAATGATGGGCCAATGCTTTTTCTGAGGAGGACCCAAAACCGCTGCATCTGGAATGAGAGAACCTTCACCATTTCCAACAAGTGATGCTATGGATGTACTATTTATTAGATGTAGAATTGCACAGGGGCATTTTATAAAAATCTTCCTGAAAGGTGCACTTACACATCCAGTGACCTTGTTATTTTGCCCTGTAAGACAGAGGGGGCAGGTTATGATTTTCTAGGAAACATTCATATTTTATATGTAGCACTACTCCCAAGGGAGCTGCTGGTTACGGGTTCCCCTCGGTTACCATTAGCAACAATAGAACTTTCTGACATTTTCCCAAGTGTTTCAGTCCAGTATCTTTAGTTTTTATGTTTTATTTGGAACTTGGATAGGAGAAGGGATGAGTGGGATACTCCAACTTAATAGAACTATGCACAATAGGCAGGGATGACTTGAAAAAAATGCTGGTTAACAATGAGTAATGCTGAGTAACGCTGAAATTGAGCTAGTCACGGCTAGACCGCTACTTCACTTTGCCCTTGGCTGTGAAAGGTTTTCCTTAAGCTTCCTGAGGTAAACTCTATCCTGAGGCAAGCTGCACTCTGAGGTAGACTGTACTGCTGAACAACGTCATGGCCCTTCCTGGCGCCCTCTTTATCCCTATCTTCACGGTTTAACTACTTGGCACCCCCTTTACTGTAACACTCTGAGCGAGCTGGCTCCTTAATCCCCTGACTTCTCTGGAGTGGTCCCCTCTCCTAGGCAGACCCTTAGGCAGGTCCCTCAGTACTCACGATACTGTTTTTCCCAAAGTCCTCTGCCCAACATCTCCACTGGTCAGCACACTGGATCTTCTGCAACCCAGCTCCACTCCCGGTCCCTAGGCCAACCGCCTGGACCACCTTCCTCACTCTGCAGAAGGAGAGACAGCCGTCCACCTCCTCCTGGGACTTTGCTCCCACCAAAAGATGCCCTTTCACATGCTCCCTCCAGATTTATAGCCAATCCCAGGATGCATTGCAGCAATGCCCACCCACTGAGACAGCCATAAACCCTGGTGTGCTACTGGTTATGTTTCCTCCACTGTCCAACAAGCCCCCTTATTGGATACAGTGGGGAGACTCCCTTAGACTCAATAAATCACACTTGGAAACATGTGACAGGCTAAACTAACAGATCTGGCTCTCCTGATAAGCAGAACAGAGCCGCCAAATGTGTTTTCCTAGCACCTACCTAGGAGGGTGTTACATATAATAATACAGCACAATAGATATAATGGCTCCGGGCACTCTCTAAAGCCGATAAAGCAGGGTTTCTCAGCCAGGGTTCCTCTTCCAGAGGTTGCTCTTGGTTCTTTGAGCAATGAGCAAATACTGCCTCTTAGATAAGTTCCCCTTTGACACCATTGATATTTTTAGCTATCTGTAAAGGGACCTTATTCCCAATAACCACAAAGGTAAGGATAATTCTACTTGTTGAAACTCACACTAATATACCATGAGTTATAGATATAGTAATATTTAGCAGGGGTTCCCTGAGACTGAAAAAATTATTTCAAGGGTTTCTCTGTGTTGAAAAGGTTGAGAAAGGCTGTGATAAAGGTTTGTGCAGTCAAATGTCTGGTAAATTTTATTATGGGGAAAGCCCATACACAGGCAACATTTAATTTGATCCTTCTCGATTAATAACTGGCCTGAGTATGGGCAGGTTACCTTCCCAGCAAATGACTAAAGAGCAAATGTTGGGGTTAGTGTTCCTATAAGGAATCAGTCATGCGTGGTTAATTCCCCTAATATGAATTTCACAATCTAATGGCTGGCCGCCCTTGTCCGTTATCTGTTCCACTGTGTTAGTTTAATGTAGGTCTAACAACCACGACCTCTGCCTGTGTTTGCACACTGCATTTGTTTGCTCTTAATTTCAAGGCCCATTAGATAGAGAAGATAAGGATTTGTTTTTCCTGAAAAGCAGGTAAATGCAGCCACCTCTCCGCTAAATAAAGTGACCACCTGTTCGGGGTATCTGAGCAATATATAATTCAAACTTTTCTGCTCCAAGTAACTAAACTCTG
Source organism: Pelophylax lessonae (assembly GCF_965119305.1). Taxonomy (NCBI): domain Eukaryota; kingdom Metazoa; phylum Chordata; class Amphibia; order Anura; family Ranidae; genus Pelophylax; species Pelophylax lessonae. The sequence continues at coordinate 189,277,434 of NC_138777.1, read as the reverse complement.
CTGTAAATATTAGACACCAAACATATTTCACCCCTATCTTCATTGCCCTGTCACCTAATCTATCAGGCAGAACTGTCTAAATTCTTATCTACCAACCTCTTCCGGATCCCTTTGGCTGCTAGCACTGGACCATAGCCATAGCCATGGAGACACATGGCAGCTGTCAAAATGAAGAATCTGTGTTCAGCCAGAGCCACTAATTGGCTGACTTTGCCTAAATCTCACCCTATGAGATGTTCATATCCCTCTATAGCTGTGGTCTGGCGCCAGCATTTTAAAGAAGGTCCAAGCTGTCAGTAGATAAGCCTATTACATTAAACCCTACTCTCGTTTGCCTCCCCTTATTTGCTGCACCCCCCTAAGTGTAGCATCCCCCACCAATATTTTTTGGGAAATAAAACAATACATACATACCTTTTTCCAGAATGTCTTTGGTTAAGCCCCTCTTATTCTACTTCTTGGAGTGAGCAGGTGCTGAGAGCAGCAGAGAACAGCACCATTTCATCTCTTTCCCCACCATTCTACAGTATGCTACTTGGGCATTTTGATGGGGGTCCTTGACATCCTTGGCTCACAGAAAGTGGGTTGAATGGGAGTCATTCAAGCTGGAATATGACGGGTGCTGGATTGATAAGCCAATTTAGGGAAAAGAGACAGGCTCTCTTGTAAAATAAACAGATTATAGGCCTTAGAAGGTTTAATCAAATACCAAAGGTAAGGAGGGTGGGGGTTCCATCATCCTAGTAAATGTAGTCATTGAGAAGATTCAGGGGCACCCCGCTGTGCCACAAAAAGGGAAAAAATGTACTATCTTAGTATAGTATATGCATACTAGTATGGACATAATGAAAGCTTTATATAAGAGGAGAATAATAATGGTATGTACACTCAATGTGCAAACAGGTAATATTAGACTTAGCTATCTAAAATAGTGCATGTGGGATAACAACAAGGGGGACAGATTTACTTCCAGCCTTCAAATGTATACAAATATACACCCAGAAGCTATGGGTAGGGATAGGGGAGTGGTTTAGCCCGAGCATGAGTATGGGCCGAACATTGGCTGTTTTGCATGTTCGACGAACACCCGAATTATCGGAGCATTCAACCGTTTGTTCGGCCCGCCGAATGACCACAATAAACCCCCAATGCACTATGCCGCCGCGCAGTGCTTTGAAAGCCCTGATTGACTGAAGCAATGAAAGCTTTGCCCAATCAGGGCACAGAGCACTATCAAGAGCCATGATTGGGTTTTTGGACACAGTCCTTGGAACCCATCTTGCTGCCCTCACGGGATATCCACGGCACGTACCCAGGGTGTCCCATGTCCTGAACTCGCAGTTATACGATTTGTCATGCACTTTTGGTGGGCATTTATATATATATATATGTATTGTATAACATTTATGGAATGAAATGATATGAAGAAAGTGATATATTGTAATTGCATAAAGTCCACCTGGGATTCAAAAAGGGTCTCTGTAGAAGCTATTGTGAACCTGTGCGGTTCAGTGAAACACGTCAGACCCATCCCTCATTGGTTGTGACCACTTTTGCATTATTGTCCCTCTGTGGCTTATATTATATAGTTATAACTATGACTAGACAGAACTTTGCTTTAGTCTAATCATTTTTAGCTTTGTGATATTTTAAATTCTATGTCAATAAAATGATTTTGTTGTTTACTACATGCCATTTGTACTGATGTCTTTTTCTCACCTGCACCAATCTAGCAGCCCCCTTTCAACATCCCATTAATTTTATAGGTGTGGGAGGGCCCTTCATTTCTTTGTTTGGATCATACCACACCTGCATTTTATTTATTATTTCTGATCAGGATCTGGGGGTTGTATCATTGAGTGCTATGTTTGTTTTTTCTTTTCTACACCCAACATCTATTTAATGTTCTACCATGATTGGAGAAAGTAATGATGATTCTATCCAATTATGGCTCATTGCTTTTAGTCCCACACCATGCTATAAAAGTATTATTTTAATAGCGGCCATTTGTAGTGTGATATTGGCATGGAGAGAGATAGAACAGGCCTCTGTTCAGTGCTACTAAAGAGTTAGTGTGCTAGAGTGTGCTATTCTGTTTCTTTTTTCAGTGAAGAATATCAGTTTAGTGGGAATCTAGTGATAGTTTAGTCAGTGTAAGTGTAGTAAACGTTCATTTATATTTTAGTGTGACTCTAGTGATAGTTCAGTGAGTGAAGTGAGTGACCATTCAGTTTTACTTTAGTGTCAGTTTGTTTTGTCACTGCAGGTTTACTGCATTATAGTTCAGTGTGTTATTGCATGTTTAATGCAGTATATTTCTGTGCGTTACGTGCCATTTAACGCAGTATTTTTTTGTGTGTTAATGAGCGTTTAATGCAGTACATTTCAGTGTGTTACTGTACGTTTAATGCAGTATTTTGCTGTGCGTTAGTGCATGTTTAACGCAGTATATTTCTATGCGTTATTGCACATCTAACGCAGCATATTTCAGTGCATTATTGCACGTTTAACACAGTATATTTCAGTGCGTTACTGCACATTGAACACAATATATTTCTGTGCCTTATTGCACATTTAACACAGCATTTTTCAGTGCGTTGCATTTTTCAGTGCGTTACCTGCCACTTACCGCAGTATATTTCAATGCTTTAGTGCATGTTTAACACAGTATATTCCTGTGGGTTACTGCACGTTTAACGCAGTATATTTCTGTGCATTAGTACACATTTAAAGCAGTATATTTCTGTGCATTATTGCACGTTTAACGCAGTATTTTTCAGTGCATTATGTGCCATTTACGGCAGTATATTTTAGTGCGTTAGTTCATGTTTAACAATATATATTTCTGTGCGCTACTGCACGTTTAACACAGTATATTTCAGTGCGTTATCTGCTGTATAATGGAGTATATTTCTGTGCATTAGTGCGCATTTAACATGGTATATTTCTGTGCGTTATTGCACGTTGAACGCAGTATATTTCAGTGTGTTACGTGCCATTTACCGCGGTATATTTTATTGCGATAGTGCACGTTAAACAGTATATTTCTGTGTGTTATTGCGCGTTTAATGTAGTATATTTCAGTCCATTGCATGGCGTTTAACGCAGTAGATTTCTGTCCTGTATTACACATTTAACGCAGTATATTTCTGTGCGTTATTGCGCATTTAAGGTAGTATATTTCAGTGTGTTAAATACCATTTACCGCAGTATATTTCAGTGCGTTAGTGCATGTTTAACACAGTATATTTCTGTGTGTTACTCCATGTTAACACAGTATATTTCATGAGTTACGTGCCATTTAACACAGTATATTTCTGTGCAGTTTTACTGCAGTATATTGTAGTGTGTCGTTGGAGTGTGTCTGTGTAGAGAGTACTCAGGTTAAAGTCCACTAAACACCACTTTCCATTGATTAAAGTGCATCCACGTACACATTTCCACATCTTTATTACATTTTGTTAATAAGCATCTTCCCATTATATCTGGGAGGCCAACAAGGAGAAGCAGACGTTCCCATGGCACTGTGAGGGGGCCAGCAGCATATGTGTCCACAGGCAAAGGTGGACATGGTCAGTCCTCATGCAGGTTATCATTTCTTCTGTTTAGTGATGTTGCCTGTGTTATCCAGCCACAGCATGCAGAGGAGGCGTTGGACTGGCTTACTAAACCATCCTCATCCTCCCCATCCTCCATCACCCAAGAAGATTAGTGCAAAGTCCACTGCAGCTGCCAGAATGGGTAAATCTGCCTCCTAGTCCACAGTTATTCCTTCCATAGCCCCAGCATCAAGCATGGAGGAGTCAGTTGAGTTATTTGAACACAGCTTTAGCCACTTGCTCCTTGAAGATGCACAGCCATTACTTGATTCAGATGTTAGTTCTGAGGTTGAGGAAGGTAGGAACCTGAGCCTACAGAGAGGGGAGAACACTGATACACAAATTGGCAGTCATGTTCCCCCAGCCACAGCGTATTGCCAAGTTGTCTCCAGTGGTAATGAGAATAAAGGAGATTATGATGAGGTCACTGACACGACTTGGGTGCTGAATAGAGCAGAGGAGAAAGGTGAGGGTGAGGCACAACCCCAACGAGGCAGCCATCATGGATAAGTAGAGAGCAGTCGTTCCATCACATTGTGGAGCTGTTATCTCCCAACACCCTTCCCACAGTTCAGCTGTCTGGGCCTTTTTTACCACACGTGCAGCCGATCACAATGTTGCAATTTGCAAACTTTGTCTCAAGCACATCAAGCATGGCATAAACATAAGCCATTTGGGTACCACATGCTTGACAAGGCATTTAACCTCCCACCACTCTGTTGGCAAGACCACCTGAAAGCAGCACAAAAGGGATGCAATTCTGTTACTCCTCCTTACTCACCTCAGTCCACCCCCACTATACCTCATGAACTCCCAGCAGCCTCCACTGACAGGGATGATGGTATAGCGCAGGGTGTCCCAGCTCCTTGCAGCACATCTGCCAGTAGCACATTACCAGCTGTAGACTATAGCTGGAAAACTTCTCTGCCCCATCTGCTGCAGTGAAAATAAAATACAGTCACTGCCACCCACATGCCCAGCGCCTAAATGCAAGCTTTTCAAAGCTGCTGGCTTTACAACTTCTGCCTTTCCGTCTGGTGGATTCTGCCCCCTTCCATGAATTTGCAGAATGTGTTGTACCACAATGGCAGGTTCCCAGTTGGTATTTGTTTTCACATAAGGCCATTCCAGCTCTGTACCATCACATGGAAGGCAATGCTGTGGCATCATTGGGCAAGGCAGTCAGAAGTCCACGTTACTGCTGACACGTGGTCCAGCAAGCATGCTCAGGGACGCTATATTTAGTTCAGAGCACACTGGGTAACTCTGCTTGCAAGTTGGAAGGATGCAGGACAGGGCTCAGGATGCAGGACAGGGCATGTCTCCATACAGCTAGTGGTGATTGTGTGAGATTTGTCAGCTCTACCCTTTCCTCCTACTTGCTCTACTCTGCTGAATTTTCCCACGAACCACAAGTACCCCTTAAGTGTTCAAGGGGCTATTCAATGAGTCAGGATTAAAGGTGCCATGCAGTGCTTCAGTTGGTGTGTCTAGGGGACAGGAACCACACCGGAGCAGAGATTCTTGCAGCTCTGCAGGGGCAGGCCCGGAGGTGGTTCACGCCATGCCAGTTGGAGCCAGGAAATTTGTGCACAAATCTCCTGTCGCCCTTAGACAGGGAATGTTGAAACATGTGCCATGCCTGGCACATGTCCTCAGTTTGGTGGTGCAGAATTTCCAAAATAGGTACCCAGGGTTGGAAGATCTGCTAAAGCAGCCAGAAGAGTCTGAAGCCATTTCAGGCGGACATACACAGCCAGTGCTCAGTTGGCTGAAATTCAGCAGGAATTGCACCTGCCTATAAACTGCCTGATTTGTGACATGCCCACCAGGTGGAACTCGACTTTGGGAATGCTGTAGCGGCTGCACATGCATCAGAGTCAATGAGTTCCTGTGTGAGTATGGCACAATGACAGCCTCCGGCCGGCTCTGCTTTTTTCTGTGGATCATCTGACATTTATCAAAATGAATCAGTCCTCGATTACCAGCAGCTTTGAAGCCTCTGATGCCTATGTCAGTGATTAGGTTTTTTGGGATTTGGAATCTCTGCAAGACTTAAAGGCTGCCTAGTGTTGTGGGTGTTGATTTCATCTGAAAGACATCTTTTTGGTGTAGGTTTCATGGGCACAATGAACACCCAAAGACCCATTTTTCCACAGCTGTTTGACAGGTGCATATCATTTTCATCGAGAGTACCTCTATAGGGTTACTGTGTGAAGGCACCACAGACGCCCAAAGACCAATTTTTCTGCAACTGTTTGACAAGTGCATATCATTTCAATTTTTTTTTTATAAATTCTTTATGGAAACAAGGAGGCATACAATATGAACAATCGTAATATACATATAAAACAGGTACCAAACAGCAAAAGAGACATATAATGCAAAGCATGTAAGGGAAGTACAACCTTGTCTACGAAAACATCAATTTCATTTAAATTTTTGACAGCAAGGCCAATTCTTGCTTTCATCAAGGGTACCTCTATAGGGTTGCATTGTGAAGGTGCCACAGAAACCCATAGACCATTTTTTCCACAGCTGTTTGACAGGTGCATATAATTAAATTTTTTGACACCAAGGCAATTCTTGCTTTCACCAAGAGTACCTCTATAGAGTTACGTGTGAAGGCACCTTTGACGCCCAAAGACCAATTTTTCTGCACCTGTTACTTCTATCCAAAGTCTGCGAAAGAGACACCAGAATTTATCCAAAAAATCTCTAACCGGATTCCCAGTGCACTACATTGTGGCCTCATCATACAGACTGGCTTCCAAACCGTTGTTTACAAAATAAAGAAACCTTGCAGGGAAAATGCAATTATTTCTGCAGCAGCTTCTATACACAGTACAGATGTGCCACTTTACAGGTGGACTAAGGGGACCCTCCAGGCACTATATTGAAAGGATTTTTTAAATTTTATTGTTTTTTTCTCATTTTGATGCTTTCACTTTAACCTCCCTGGCGGTATGATTCTTTTGGATTTTAGGTGCCGAAAGCAGTACCATTATTTTGCATGTAATTCTTGAGAATGAGCAGCCCAAACCAACTATTTACATTTTTTTTTTTTTTTACTGTGCGCTCTTCTTTATAACATCTTGGGTACGATAAAGTTTGAAACACAAAATCATAAATTTTAATATAATAAAAAACTATAAATAAGTTAAAGTATGTATGTATGTATATACATATATATATATATATATATATATATATATATATATATATATATATATACTGTATATATGTATATATATATATATATATATATATATATATATATATATATATATATATATATATATAAGTAAAACTGCAGGAAAGGGCACTGGGGGGGGGCAATGTAAAGTGAATTTATTTTATTTTGAATGGTATCAGTGTGTTTGGTGTGTTTTACATTTGAATTTGCCGCCGGTTCCACCCCCCTGCGAACGTCACGTCGCAGGAGACGGAAGCCGGGGCACGGAGAGGATCGGGAGGAAGATCCGCCGCCGCATACCGCTCGCATACATCGCTGGATCCCGGTGACAAGGTAAGTAACCTCTTTTACAGGATCCAGCGATGCTTCTGGCGGTACCCCGAGTGTGGCTCGGGGTTACTGCTTTTGGCTCTGAAATGTAACCCCGAGCCACGCTCGGGAATACCGCTAAGAAGGTTAAGCATCAATAAAATCACTGCTCATTTAAAAAAATTATGTTTTTTTACAAACTTTTTTTTTCATTGATACATGTCCCCCAGGGCAGTACCGGGACCCCTATAACCATTGTATGTCCAAATACTTGCATATAAGCCTTCAAAATGGGCACTTTTGACTTTTCCAGTTCAAGTCCCATAGATTTCAGTGGGATTTATTCGGTTTCAAACTTTTGCGATGTTCAAAAGTTCTGGTGCGAACCAAATGGGGGAACACTTGCCTAATAATCCCTGCTTCTGGATTAAATGAGTAGCAGCTTCTTTATAGTAATACATGTGTCCAAGCTTCTCCCTTTGTACTTCCTCCCTCTGGGGTTTTTGGCCCAGCTAGCAGGTACAGGAAGTACCATCTATAACCAGCTAACTCTGTGGTAATTACCAGGTATTTACAAATACAGCAGCAGACAGCGGAGGGCAGAAGATGAATAGATGAACAGGTACAGAAAAACAGTGCAAGGAAAAATTAAAGAAAAGATGGAGAAACGTTGACTATTAGAGCTTACAAAATCTGGAATTTAGCAATATTTTAAATTTTTAGGGTTTTAACAGGAACAGGGTTTATTGAATGCAGGTGGGCAGGGCCATTCCTGCCATGAGGCAATGTAAACACTTTATCTTAGGTGATGTCCTTCAGTAGAGAAATTAGACAAACCTTTGACCATGCTTCTGCTATTTGCTGATCACATGATCTGAATCTGCATCCTTGTGCCTTGGCACTAGGTATGTGGGGTGGGTATCGCTGGTGGTGGTGGGGCTTGACACCAGCATCCAGTAGGTAAAAATGTAAAGTATCTTATGCAGATTTATAAATCACAACCTTGATGCTGCTAGCATTAGTAAATAGAGAGGAAAGTACTTTCACAAGTAACCTTTTTTAAATGTTTTATCCATTTCTTCAGTTACTTCCTGGTTTCTTGCCTAGGCAAATTATGTCGTACATTCCAAGAGTCTTCGGGGGGGGGGGTAGAGATTTTCTCAGCTCAGCACACCCTCCTATGTGCATGCTTGAGCTAAGGGCAGATGGATTTCAGGAAGTAAATGCTACATGAATCATCTGTCCTTACTCAAGATGGCCATTTTCAAAAATGCTAGTGGGGTGTTTTTTAAAGTAGAGCTCCAGGCCTCCCCCCAAAAAAATTAAAAGTCAGCAGCTACAAATACTGTAGCGTCTGACTTTTAATATAATGACACTTATCTGTCCAGGGATCCAGTAATGTCCTCACACAAGCCGATACTACAATTGGTTTCGGGTGCATAGCAAGTAAGGTAAACAGGAAGTAAAGTCTTACAACTTAACAGCGAGCTTCCTACTGTGCGTGCGCAAACCATGCTGCTAATTGTGAATGGTCCCATAGTCTTCTGGGACCTGTCATGTGTTCGAGAAGACTGAGGGGGAAAAAAGGGGGGGGGGTGAACTTATGGCTCAGATTGCCATAGCGATCTGAGCTGGAAGTGGGAGTGGGTACCTGTCAAAATCAGGTACCCACTCCCCTCCAAAAAGTGTCAAATGTGGCAGTGGAGGGTGCAAACAAGTGCAATTTCCCCTTTTGGGTGGAGCTCTGCTTTAAAGTGATTTCTCAGGTAAATAAAAGCATGGAGACATGGATGGATGGGGGAGTTTGCTTTTAATATTAAAAATCGAATAAATAGTGTTTTTGGTTTGTGGTGCTCAGATGAAGCGTAGTTCCACTTTGTTAGGTTGCCTGGATCTCAGGTTTAAAAGAGATGTATGGGATTTTTTTTTCAGAATCATACTTACCTAGGTGGATGCTGCATCTTTCCTGTGACTGTGAATTGAGCTACTGGAGCGCTGAGCTCTAGACTGAGGTCAGCGGCTTGCTGAGAGACTTAGCCGGGGTCGGTCGGGGTATCTGGGTGGATCCCGACTCCATTGTCACGATCTTGCCTGAGCCTGGACCGGTGTTCTGTCAGAAAACCCTACCCCGTCAGATTTCCCTACCTACGTCATTTCCGGTGCGGGTTCGTCATGCACCTGCTGTAGCCGTGTCCTATGTCCTACTGCGCATGCACAGAATAGGTAGGGAATTTTGATAACATCGTAAGAGGTGAGGCACAAGTCCTACTGCGCATGAGCAGGCACCAACGGATCGGGCAGCGGCATCTCTTATACCAAACATACATCCGATCTCCATGGCACACACTGCGCCGAGCTGACAATTGGACAATCCTATTCCCTACCCACACGCGCACGCCCACTGTCTCATTGTTGGGTCTGTGCAGTGTGAGGCATGGAGATGGGATTGTCGAGTCGGTGCAGTGTCGGCTCGGTGCAGTGTCGGGTCACAGCAGTGTGGGCCATGGAGATCGGATGGATGTTTGAGATCCCGCTGCCTGACCCGTTGGTGCGCATGCGCCTGCTCATACGCAGTAGGACGTGTGCCTTACCTCTTATGATGTTATCAAAATTCCCTACCTATTCTGCGCATGCGCGGTCGGATGTGTGACGCGGCTATAGCTGGTGTATGACGAATCCACAGCTGATCTCAACTGGAAATTACGTAGGTAGGGAAATCTGATGGGGTAGGGAAATCTGATAGAACACCGGCCCTGTGACATCAGCAGACAGCAGATTTCAGCCCACTACCTGCTAAAAATGGGTCACAGGAGAGCAGAACAAACTGCACTCCTGTGATCTACAGGAGAAGTACAGCTAAACGAGATTTGACTGTACTTCTGCTTTAACCACTTGCCTACTGGACAGTTTCACCCCCCTTCCTGCCCAGGCCAATTTTCAGCTTTCGGTGCTGTCACACTTTGAATGACAATTGCGCAGTCATGCAACACTGTACCCAAATTCCTTTTTTATCATTTTTTTTTCACACAATTAGAGCTTTGTTTTGATAATATTTATTCACCACTGGGTTTTTAATGTTTTGCTAAAGAAAAAAAAGAAAAAAAGACAGAAAATTTGAAAAAAAAAAAGTTTTTTTAAATTTCTGTCAGCAAATTTTGTAAATAGGTAATTTTTCTCCTTCACCGATGTGTGCTGCTGATGAGGTGGCACCGATGAGCTCTGATAGGCTGCAGTGATAGGCACTGATGAGGCGGCACTTATGGTCACTGATTTGGCGGCACTGATGAGGAGGCACTAATATGTCACAGTGATGGGCACTGATAGGTGGCACTGATATGCGGCACTGATGAGCACTGACAGGCTGCATTGATGGGCACTAATAGGTGGCACAGATAGGCGGCACTGATGGACAGCACTGATGGGCACTGATGGGCCTGCACTGATGAGCAGGCACTGATGGGCTCTGAAAGGCAGCACTGACTGGCATCACTAATGGGCACTGTTTAGTGTCACTAATGAACACTGATTGGTGTCGCTGATGGGCACTGCTGGGACTGTACAGTAATCAGTGCTCTGATTACCTATACAGGTCTCCCTTGCAGGAAGACGCCGCTGATCGGCTCTCTTCGCCACACACTCTGTCAGTGTGAGCTGAGTAGAGCCAATAAACGGCACTTCTGCATTTACATGTGACCGGCTGTAATTGGACACAGCCGATCACATGGGTATAGAGCCGCGTCATCGGCTCTTTACTGAGATCGGGGTTGTGCCATATCCTAGGAATACGGGCACGCGAGATCGGCGGTTCCGGGGTGCCATTATATGACATTGTCCCAGAACAAGAGCGCATCCCGCTCTTGTTAGGGCAATTGTAGGGACTCTGATGGATACTGTAAATATGGTGAAATTAAGGATTTTTAAGTTTTGGGTTTTTTTTTTTCTGAGTGTTTTGATGGTTGGGAGGTATGGTGTACAAGAGGAAAGCGGGATGAGAAAAACAAAAGAAGTGTTCTGCCTGTGGTTAATGTTCTTTTTCTCTGCACTGATATACACAGGACATGGTAGTGCCAAGCTCTGCACATTCTCACCCCATTTTATGTGTCTCGCAGAAGATCCATGGTATTGCTTTGAATATGTTTAGTCCCTGCAGGCCTGCTTTAAATTTACACAGCATACAGTTACTCGACATCTGAACTTTTATCTTGGGCGGTGGAGATAGCATTAAGCAGCAGCAGTAACACTATTTCAGCAGTTCAGTAAGAATAGGCACTTAAATAAATAATCCCTGCTAGACCTCAGGGTAGTTAATGCCTGCAGCTCATGTGCCAAAATGGCCCTCCAGTATGAACATGGTAGAACCTAAAAGAAATACGAAGCACAATTTTTGAAAGTTTTTTTCTTTTACATTTACTCTAAGTATATGTAAATATTATCAGCTCAGCCACCTAATCTTTGTTATTGTTTAATTACCCCTGTCCAAGGCTTTTTTTTTTTTCTCAAAGAATAGGTGCAGGTACTCCCCCCTTATCTCCATCCTCTACCTACCTGAGCATGATCCTGTGCAACCATCAACAACAGATCCCCCGAGGAACAATAAATCCCCTCCAGCAACAATAGATCCCCATCAACAATAAATACCCCCAGAAACAATAGATACCCCACAGCAAAATACCCCCAACAACAATAGATCCCCCACAGCAAAACACCCCCCGAACAACAATAGATCTCCCAGCAACAATGGACCCCCAATATAACAAAATGGTACATCTCCCATCAACCAACATCAACAGAAAAAAAAAAAAAAAAACAATAGAAATTACATAAATCTTTGCCGTAGTTAGTAGACGCAATAACTTTTGCGCAAACCAATCAAAATACGCTTATTGCAATTTTTTTTACCAAAAATATGTAGCAGAAAACAAATTGCCCTAAAATGTTAATAAATTTTGATTTTAAAATTCTTTTTTTGAGAATGTTATATAGCAGAAAGTGAAAAATATTGTTTTTTTTTTTCAGAATTGTCGCTCTTTTTTGGTTTATAGTGCAAAAAATAAAAATTGCACAGATGATCAAATACCACCAAAAGAAATATGGGACGTAGATGAAAAAGGCGCTGGTGATCTTTTATATTTACTGGAATAAAACTTATTCAGGGTAGCATGTGTATTAAATATATATTAAAAGTGCTTGTTGGTGAATTATTATAATTGAAGGTAATGAATTTATTTAAAAGTGCACAACTCAAAATTAAAAAATTCAGACATATCTTTAAAAAGAGCCAGGCGCCTTCCTATAATTTGCTATTGACCACCAAAAGAAAGCTCTATTTGTGGGAGAAAAAAGAACATCAATTTTATTTGGGTACAACATCACACAACTGCGCAATTTTCCATTAAAACAACGCAGTGCCGAATTCGCAAAATAGGGCCTGGTCATTAAGGGAGAAAATATTCCAGTCCAGAAGTGGTTAAGTATTACCTTGGGGAGATGCAGACTAGAATACTGCAATCACTGTTAGTGTGCCCTGAGGACCGGAGTTGAGAAACCCTGGCCTAGACTATGTCGTCATAAGACGATTCCCATGGACTCCTGGGATATCTTTGCCATCTATTCCAGTAGTCTATGGGAGTCATCTAATACTGAAATCTCACGTGATTTCCAGACCGGAAATGACAGGATTGTTAGGCACCATTTTCAATAAAGAGTATAAAGAGAATAAAGAAAAAATGAAGCCTCTCTGCTCGGGACTAGGGATGATCGAACTTTTGAAAAGTTCGGTTCGACCAGAACACCCGAACTTCACGAAAGTTCGGTTCGGATTTCAGAACCCCATTGAAATCAATGGGACCCGAACTTCTGTAATCAAAAAACACCATTTTTAAGCCCTAAAACCCAATAAATGCCCCTAAAAAGTGCCTAGGGTTCTGGGTCATGCCCCAGGGACTATTAATCACACAAAAAAAAGTTCTTAAAAATTGTCATTTTTGATAAAAAAGCCAATTATTGAAAAATTAAAAAAAAAAAAAAAGAGATTTTTTTGATTTTTACTTTGGATTTAGTATCTGGGGGGTCTAAAAGGTGTGCATGTGAAGTTTCAGCTCTGTAGCATGTCCAGAACCATGAAAAAAAAAAAGATAATTTTTCAGTAGAACAGGGATGTGGTTCGGGAGCCTCCTTTAACTTTAACACCTATATGATCTTTTTTTCTGGTTCTGGACATGCTACAGAGCTGAAACTTCACAGGTACACCTTTTAGACCCCCCAGACACAAAATCACACAAAAAAAGTTCTTAAAAATTGTCATTTTTGATAAAAAAGCCAATTATTGAAAAATTAAAAAAAAAAAAAAAAAGAGATTTTTTTGATTTTTACTTTGGATTTAGTATCTGGGGGGTCTAAAAGGTGTGCATGTGAAGTTTCAGCTCTGTAGCATGTCCAGAACCATGAAAAAAAAAAGATAATTTTTCAGTAGAACAGGGATGTGGTTCGGGAGCCTCCTTTAACTTTAACACCTATATGATCTTTTTTTCTGGTTCTGGACATGCTACAGAGCTGAAACTTCACAGGTACACCTTTTAGACCCCCCAGACACAAAATCATACAAAAAAAGTTCTTAAAAATTGTCATTTTTGATAAAAAAGCCAATTATTGAAAAATTAAAAAAAAAAAAAAAAGAGATTTTTTGATTTTTACTTTGGATTTAGTATCTGGGGGGTCTAAAAGGTGTGCATGTGAAGTTTCAGGTCTGTAGCATGTCCAGAACCCCCCAAAAATTAGCATTTTCTTATAATTTTTATTAGAACAGGAATACGGCTTCTCTACGGCGCTTTTTCTTGCATTTATCGGGCATTTTTGGAGGCAGGCATGACTTTTTTTGGATTTAGTGTCTGGGGGGTCTAAAAAGTGTACCTGTGAAGTTTCAGCTCTGTAGCATGTCCAGAACCAGAAAAAAAGATAATTTTTCAGTAGAGCAGGGATGGTGGGACCCCTCTTTTACACTTATATGATCTTTTTTTGGGGTTCTGGACATGCTACAGAGCTGAAACTTCACAGGTACACCTTTTAGACCCCCCAGACACAAAATCACACAAAAAAAGTTCTTAAAAATTGTCATTTTTGATAAAAAAGCCAATTATTGAAAAATTAAAAAAAAAAAAAAAAAAAAAAAAAAAAAGAGATTTTTTGATTTTTACTTTGGATTTAGTATCTGGGGGGTCTAAAAGGTGTGCATGTGAAGTTTCAGCTCTGTAGCATGTCCAGAACCAGAAAAAAAAGATCGTTTGTATTAGAAAACTTTAAGCACAGGAATATGGCTTCTCTGCTGTAACACCTTGCCGGTTTAATAGCAGGCATTTTTTTGGGTTCTTTGCAGTCAGGAAAAACATCTGAACTTGTGTATAGTAGTACTGTGCACAAGTTCTGATGTTTTGCCTGCCTCCAAAATTCCCCAAAAAATGCCAGCAAAAACACACCTGGGCATTTTTTTTTTTTGACGCTAGCGTTTTTTTTTGGCATTTTTTGGGGTTCTTTTGAGGCAGGCAAAACATCTGAACATGTGTATAGGGGGGATATATAGACATATATGTCTGAATATATACCCCTAGACATATATAGGTGTGATAGTAGCAGAAATAAATGCTTGCGCTAATGAAATCATTTACAGTAATATATTTCTGCTACTATCACACCTATATATGTCTCGGGGTATATATTCAGACATATATGCCTATATATACACCCTATACACATGTTCAGATGTTTTGCCTGCCTCAAAAGAACCCCAAAAAATGCCAAAAAAAACGCTAGCGTCAAAAAAAAAATGCCCAGGTGTGTTTTTGCTGGCATTTTTTGGGGGGTTTTGGAGGCAGGCAAAACATCAGAACTTGTGCACAGTACCACTATACACAAGTTCAGATGTTTTTCCTGACTGCAAAGAACCCAAAAAAATGCCTGCTATTAAACCGGCAAGGTGTTACAGCAGAGAAGCCATATTCCTGTGCTTAAAGTTTTCTAATACAAACAATCTTTTTTTTTCTGGTTCTGGACATGCTACAGACCTGAAACTTCACATGCACACCTTTTAGACCCCCCAGATACTAAATCCAAAGTAAAAATCAAAAAATCTCTTTTTTTTTTTTTTTTAATTTTTCAATAATTGGCTTTTTTATCAAAAATGACAATTTTTAAGAACTTTTTTTGTGTGATTTTGTGTCTGGGGGGTCTAAAAGGTGTACCTGTGAAGTTTCAGCTCTGTAGCATGTCCAGAACCATAAAAAAAAAGATCGTTTGTATTAGAAAACTTTAAGCACAGGAATATGGCTTCTCTGCTGTAACACCTTGCCGGTTTAATAGCAGGCATTTTTTTGGGTTCTTTGCAGTCAGGAAAAACATCTGAACTTGTGTATAGTGGTACTGTGCACAAGTTCTGATGTTTTGCCTGCCTCCAAAACCCCCCAAAAAATGCCAGCAAAAACACACCTGGGCATTTTTTTTTTAACGCTAGCGTTTTTTTTGGCATTTTTTGGGGTTCTTTTGAGGCAGGCAAAACATCTGAACTTGTGTATAGTGGTACTGTGCACAAGTTCTGATGTTTTGCCTGCCTCCAAAACCCCCCAAAAAATGCCAGCAAAAACACACCTGGGCATTTTTTTTTTTGACACTAGCGTTTTTTTGGCATTTTTTGGGGTTCTTTTGAGGCAGGCAAAACATCTGAACATGTGTATAGGGGGTATATATAGGCATATATGTCTGAATATATACCCCTAGACATATATAGGTGTGATAGTAGCAGAAATATATTACTGTAAATGATTTCATTAGCGCAAGCATTTATTTCTGCTACTATCACACCTATATATGTCTAGGGGTATATATTCAGACATATATGTCTATATATACCCCCTATACACATATTCAGATGTCATGTCTGACATCAAACATGTCCTCAAAAAAGCACTGGCAGTGGCAGCCCCTGCAGCATTAAAAAATGCTTGCTGGTGAGAAGCCACATTCCTGTTCCGAAGCAGAGAAATGATCATTTCTCTATAGCGGTCACCCTGCTATGGAAGGGTTTTGTCACCCTGCCATAGCAGTCACTGTCAGTTAACCCTACACTACACTACGGTCCCCTGACACTTAACACTTTCCCTACAGAAACTAAATTTTTGAAGCTAACTTAAGTGTAAAGGAGCACTCTAACTACACTAGATATCCCTTTCCTCACACTAAAAATAGCTAAATGACACTTTTAAAGTAAAATTAACAGAACTGCTTCCACTCTCTTCCATGTCCATTATAACAATGCTGGGAATATGGCGGGGGCGATCTTATATACTGGGGGGCGTATTCACTAATGATTGGTCTAGGGACCCCCTAGTCACTCCAATCACATTCCTAGCATTCTTCTGCCCCCTCAATTGGCTTTTGCTAATGGTTCTGGTCCAATCACGGGCTTTTAAAGCCCATTTCCTGAAGCATTGCATTTTGGGCGGTTCTGGTTGCCGAATTCCGAACTTTTTGGGCAAAAAGTTCTAAATTCGGCCGAACCTCGAACACCCAATGTTCGGGCCGAACCGATGGTGGACCCGAACCGTTCGATCATCCCTACTCGGGACCACGCCAGTACTTTATGGCAACCTGTCATGAAGAAACAGCGCTGTCCATTGGCATTACTGCGCAGGCGGGAGATCAGGACGTGCATGCTGGGTAGTCAGCTGCACAGAATCCCGTAAATAAAGACAAGCGGGCTTCAAATGCTTACAACCACAATGTACCCTGCCTGCTTCCGAGATCAGGTTAGATTTTAATGATTTAAAATAAACAAGAAGGAACACATTAGTGATATTATCCAAAAGGTAATGTAGAAGTGGTAATATTGACAGGAAAGCATTTAGAAAAAAAAATTGAATTTGGGAACAAGAACTCCACTTAAAAGGGAAAGGTTTGCTTTCATTTTGAGAAATTCAAGACCAAAAAGAAATAGAAAAAAAAATAAGAAGAAAATCATCCTAATTTACACTTTCCATTTTTTTTACACTTTCTTTCCTAACACTTTGCATTGCCAGAAATATCATCTCATGCTTGCTTCACGCCATTGACGGCTGACACTCTGTAATAATGAGTACGTCATGTTTACTCAGTCCATGTGGCCTCATAGGAGAACAGGTATCATTTACCTAATGCACTCAGCACTTATCCCGTCCATCTAATGAGATTTGCAATCACACTGATACATTTATCAGGCAAATTACTACTCTTCATTCTTGCCAGCTGATTAACTTGAGGATGGCTGTAACGCATCAGCTATAGGAAGTGAACCTCTTGCTACTAATAGAGTATTAGAATTAATTTTTTCAACACATTACAGTAATAAATAATGAACTTAAAGTGGACCTACTCTAAAAGTAAAAAAAAAAAAGATGTAAAAAAAAAAGAAATATTTAAGTAAAGAACTCCACCCCCTTCTCCCAATATAAATACATTAAAACCTTTCACTGGTAACAGAAAAATAAATTATGAAAATGCAATATTTTTTTGAAATCCAGTCTCGTTTTCCTTTTGTCCTGCTCTCTATGTCAAAAGATACTGTCTAGTAAGAGGGATTCCGGCAAACAGCCTCTTGCTTGCCCATTTCCCATCCGAACACCCATGGACGTTGAGGCACAAGGTATAGACCCTGTGAGTAAGAACTTGGGAGCGCTGGTATCTGAGGAGCAGATGTAGAGTTGACAATGCACCGTAGAGATGGCAAGTCCAGTTGAGGTGGAGTCAGGTTCTAAACTTAAGCCCCGTACACACGTACCGATCGTCGGCCGACCGATCGGCCGTCTTTTGTCCAGTGTTGTTTGTTGGTTAAATTTGTGCTCTAGGCTAATGCAAGAATCGGAATATAAAGTTTTAAGGGAATGTGTAATGTATTTGTATATCATTTCTTATATTTTTTAGTTAGTAAAATATTAAATATTGTGCATAAATAGTTGCTTTCAGTTTTCTTCTTAGTCCTCACCCTGTTGCATTAGCCTGGCTCCGTGCTGGACTCTGAACATTGTGGAGTGGGGGAAAGAGAGGCTGATGGAAGGAGTCTAACATAAACACCATAGATCTGACTCTAAAGCCTCGTACACACGCAACGATTATCGGCCGACCGATCGGCCGTCTTTTGTCCAGTGTTGTTGTGTTGGTTGAAATGTGCTCTAGACTGCACACAAATTTTATCGGCCAACAAAAACCAACTTCAGAAGTGATGTCATGTTCTGGTTGACTTTCTGTGTGTTTTTTCTTCTCTGAGCATGCCCAGTCTTGCTCATCTGATTTTTGTCTGCCGAAATCTGTACTGACTGAGGAACAATCGGCCGTTCTGTTGTTGGCCAACAACAATTTTATAGCATGCACACCAGATTTTTTTCGTCCGAAAAGTCACAGTTGGTTGTCGGAAGCATCATACTAACAAGCTTACAATCGGCCGATCGGACGTTGGCCGACAATTTACGGCCAACAATCTGTGCGTGTGTACGGGGCTTTAGTCCAGTGATAGCTAAATGGAAGGACACCAGGAGATGAGCAGAATCAGATTGAGGAACAGGCAGAAGTTGGCAACTATCAGGAAGTGAGGTATAGATTCACTAAGAAGAAGCATGGTCAGTAGTCCAAACCAGGTTCAGTAGTGGAAGCAGACAGTGATCATAAGAAAGCCAGGTCAGTAACAGGATCAAGATGCGTATCAGGAACCGGATAACAGGAACAAGACTTATGACTATTCAGCAAGGGCTAGTGCAGAGTTCAGGTTTAAAAAGGTCACTTGGGGGAAGTAGACATACACGTACATGGACACAGTCACTGCTCCTAATTTCATATCTGTGTGGATGCAGGTTCACAGCCTTGAGCAGCTCTGAACACACATTGTGTGCATTTGAAGCCATGCACCCACACGAATGTCAAACTGGGAGAAGTATCTTGTATCCGTGCAGCCACTACACCTCAGTAGACATCAACGGGACTGACTGCATGGAGATGCATGGAACAGCTGTGCATCTCTGTGTGGGCAAACACGACCCTTACACAGGGTATGCATTGATATGCCTTGTGTGAATAAGGCTTAGCTGTCCTTGGAACAGGTCTCCCAGTGATCGAATTTCTCTTCACCTTTTGCTCTAGTTGTAGACAGAAAGTGATCTCTACTGCCCCAATGAGAAGTTAGGGGTTAACTACACATCCCAAGTTTTTCTTGGTGGGTTGTCTTGGGTCCGACTATCTGGTCCTGTGTGCTATAAATGTAATGAGGGTCAGAGTCCTAAGAGTTTCTAGGTTCCTAAAGCATTGGAGGAAGAGAAAGAGGGGCTCTGCCCACAAACTGTATGGGAGGAAAAACATAGACAGCCAGCAAGATGTAGGAGGATTTCTGGGACCTGCAGTCCTCCATAAACCCACCAAAGTATTGGAATATCAACTTACTATCTTTCTAACCATGGACTCTGCCAAGTATGGATTCTTTCTATGCAGGTATACTGGGGCAGCCACAAGCCTGAAGTTAGGTGCTAGGGATGCTAGGAGAATATCTGCACTTTATTCCAAACTGTTACCTGTGATTACCATCATGTTAATTTATTCTTTAAGTAAAGCTTTTGCAACTTTGTCAATGCCTGGTCTGAAGCTACTAAAGGGGTGCAATGAAAATAACCGGCACATATAGTTACAGCTCAGGTAACCAAACACATTAGGGTATCAGACATCAGTATAAGAGTTAATACAGTGTGAAGATACAGTGGTTGACAAGGGTAACAAAGGTTTCTCTAGCAGCCTTTTGTGAAGCGTGTACATGTGGCAGGTGAGATATAGCAATGGAGATGTAGTCGGCACTCCTTAGGCCGCGATCTGCCTTCAATAGCACGAGAGCAGATCTGCATCGCCGAGGCCCTCAACCTGTACACAGGTACAGAAGACAAAGTGAAGTATACGTGTGGAGTCTGTGCTAGGTACACGGCAGGACCCCATACTGTGACTGGGAATGAGGTAGCGGTGATACTCACTTTTATTGCCAGCGGTTTAGACATTAATGGCTGTGTGTTGAGTTATTTTAAAGGGACAGAAAATTTACACTGTTATTCAAGCTGTAGACTCTCTACTTTACATTGTAGCAAAGTGTAATTTCTTCAGAGTTGTCACATGAAAAGATATAATAAAATACTGTATTTACAAAAATGTGAGGGGCGTACTCACTTTTGTGAGATACTGTACATATATATAAATATATGAGCACGGGGACTGACCTGAGTGTACAGTACATGTTTACTCTGGCCTTTTTTAAGTACAAACGGCTGCTTTTTTCTGTTCATCACAGAAAAGATCCTATTTTCAGTAGCTAATACACACTAACCAAACCCAATATCATATTCCTTTGTCAGATCTAATTTTGGCCCCAGTGCAAGCTTTTTCCCTGCTGGTTGTACAGTGCCCAGTGCAGACTCCTTCCAGTGTGGCCCATATGTGACTCCCCTTCTCTTTAACGCACTTTGGACCGGGTGCCCCACGTTCCCTATTTGAGTTGGGGTAGGTACCTATGAGTACTTAAATATGTATCAATGCTATGCATGTTTTTGAAATACGGATAATGTCTATTGAGGAATGTACCATGATGTAGCTTTGTTGTGTAAAATATATTTGTATTTGAATACTGTAAATTATATTTTAAATATGTTGCATCTCCCAGAACTAATAGGAACCCTTAATGAAGCTTTAAGTGAAATGCGTAGCGATCCTCTGGTATTGGCACATTTATTTCCTGTTGGGACCCGATATAAGAAATCATCACAGATTCTTTGTCTTATAGAACTAAGACTATCCATATGTATGGGCATTAAACAGGTTTCTTTGTATAGCCAGATACCACGCTCATTCATAGAGGAGGATGTTGGTGTATATATATATATATATATATATATATATTCACCATGCAGTATATGGGTGTGCTCCCGCTGTGTTCCTAGATATGAGTGCCACATCCCGATATGAGAAGCATATTTGGAGGATCCCCTTGGGGTGGGACTTTGAAGGCCACTCAAAAATGTGCGATTGAAGAAGTATTGAATATATATAAATTTTATTACACAAAATAGAAAATAAACATACAATAATATACAGTAGAAACTGATAAAATTGGCAAAACTGGTATTTATAAAAAGGTGTACATAACACTCAACCAACTATTCCGTGCAAGATCCGACGTTTCAAGGTAAGAACCTCTTCTTCAGGGATTTTTGTGGAAATAGTTTTTCTGTAAGTATTGGAAAAATATATATCAAAACAAACAGTTGTCGATGCAGTAGAATACAATAGCAGAATATGGATATGAACAGGTTTTAGAGTGTAAGCATACACTCATTGTAACAGAACATTGTAAATATATATATATATATATACACTTACATGGTTGAAGAACGCATGGACACCAAAATTGTTTTGCCATAGGATAAAAGCATGGAATATTAACGACACCCACAGAGACTATCGTCAGCCTTGTCTATAAAAAGAAGGTTTGATGCTTGGAGCAGGCCAAAAAATGTCACTAAGCATGTGATAGTGGAAAATGTGCAGACTGGGGGACAGTGTTCCAGCTGGAGTCCAAAGTAGCCCGACCAGAGGGGCGGAGACCAATCAATAGAATGCTGTAAATGGCAAGGAAATGCATCCAATAAGTAAAGAAAACAAACAAGTTGTTTTGTAGGTATAGTGTACAGGTATTGCAGTGATGCAACAGAACAATAAATATATATATATATATATATATATAAAAACACTACATATATATATAAATGAAAAAGTAAAAAATATATAAGAGCCTAAAATAAAAAAATTGAAATGATCCAGAATGAGTATAAACCCAAGCGGATCAAAGAGGTGTCCTACAATGATTTTTTCTGAATAGAGAGGCTATATATGTGTAAGGATGGCTTATTTCAAAGAAGACCATAACCTGGTGAATGTGCATCAATATATATGTGTATGCACATATCTATCTAGGGTCAGGCATGATTAACACTGCTATAAAAATAGGGGCAGTGAAAAAGATATATTGAAGCCCCTACTATGCAGATATATGGATATATGGTAAGCAAAAAATAAATGAAAAATAGAGATTATATCCAAGGCATGGACCAAGTGTGCATACCTGCATACAAACAGTTTTTTGGAGTATAGAGAGATTCCTTGGGAATTGACCCCACTAAAGTAATGAAAAACTGACCTTAAGACAGAAAGCTCCACAACAACCCATCACAAATGATATCATTAACAAATACAATATTTCCTTTTATGAGTTGGTAGATACAGCTTATCTGCACAACATCATTACTAAAGACACTTGGGAGTACATTCGCCCAGCTTTTCCGGTGGTTCCAACCTTCTATGCCCTCCCCAAGGTCCACAAGGACCCTAGGGACCCCCCAGGGAGACCCATTATTTCCGGGTGCGGATCAATCACGGACAGCGCAAGCAAAGTCCTTGATAAATTTTTGAAACCTTTTGTCGCAAAACTTCCATCCCATATACGCGACACTATACATTTTTTACAAAAGATCAGTGACCTCACCGTACCCCCTGGGTGTCTTCTGGTGGCGATCGATGTTGAGGCTTTGTACAGCTCGATCCCCCATTCCAGGGGGGTCGCAGCTGTACGCCACACGATCGCCACCAGTATTGGCCTGGACGCATATGGGGAGTTTATGATGTCTCTGTTGGAATACATTTTAACACACAATGTGTTTTCTTTTCAGGGCTCCCACTTCCTCCAGGTGCAGGGCGTAGCAATGGGCACATGCTGTGCCCCATCCTACGCCAATCTGTACCTGGGGGAGTGGGAGAAAACTTTCTTGGCAGATGAAGACCTGACGATATACACAGACTGTATCCGCACATGGATGTGATATATTGATGATATTTTTGTAATTTGGGATGGACCTAGAGAGTTGCTTAACAAATGCATGGAGTGACTAAATCGCAATGAATTTAATCTAAAATTCACAATGCATGCCGATGCCACCAAGATAACTTTTTTGGACGTTGAGGTCTTTTGTGATGGGGACGGTGTTCTCCGCAGTGGGCTTTTTCGTAAGCCCACTGCTGGGAACACCATTCTCCACGCTATGAGTTTTCATCCCCAACCGCTTATTCGCTCGATTCCGACGGGCCAGTACCTACGTTTGCGTCGAAATTGTACCAACATAGACACTTTTAAAACAGCCGCCATCGGCTTGAGGGATAGACTGCTTGCGAGAGGTTACTCTTGTAAGTTGTTAAAATCTGCATACAAAAAAGCATTATTGAGTGATAGAGACTCACTCCTTGTCCCCAGGGTTCGTAAAAATGACAATACCCTGAGAATCATCACCAGTTTCTCTCAACAACATCAGGACTTAAGAAACATCATTGAAAAAAATTGGCATATTCTAGCTTTAGATCCAGCTCTAAGCCCACATCTACCTCACAAACCGTCAATTACATATAGACGGGCACCAGCTTTGAAGGACAAACTAGTACGTAGTGAACTGAAAAGCCAGTCCACCTTTGACCCATGCAAGTACAAAGGTACTTTTTCATGTGGTGCATGCCACTATTGTAGTTATATGCACACTATGCAGAACCCTACCCTCCCCAATGGTCAAAAGTTGAAGGCTAAGCACTTTGTAAATTGTAGGACCATCGGAATCGTATACCTTCTGATCTGCGAATGTAAATGCTTTTATGTTGGCAAGACCAAGTTAGAATTTTGGAAACGCATGTACAAGCATATCAGAAGCATGCGTAAGTGCGACCCTGATTTACCCTTGGGCCGCCATGTGTCCAGTGTACATGGTGGAAGATTTCCTAAGATTAAGTTCTTGGCCCTTGATCGGATCCATCCCAGCCCCAGGGGAGGCGACTGGAACAAGCGCCTCCTCTAAATGGAGCTGAGATGGATCCATTCCCTGAAGGCAACGGAACCCCCAGGCCTTAATGATATGGTGTCGTTTAGGCCTTTCTTGGAGGGTTTTGCCTCTGGAGGCATTGAGAGATGATATTCTTTCCTTCCCAGTGTCTCCATGTGTAGTATGTCTTCTTTACTAAGCTACCTGGACATTTTTTACATCCATCTGACTACCCACACATTTCCCTGATTTTGATGTCTAAGCAATGAATGTTTTTTTGAACTACTTTGTAAAAGAACATGGAATTGACACCACCCATAGCCTCTTTGTTAGCCTTGTTAACTATATGTTGTTTGCTATCTCTGAATATTTCATATACATTTCCTGTGATTGCTAGAATAGCTGCCTTTATGCATAGTTACTTGTAAGTGAGTGTCTTTGGCACCACTATAATATATAATATCCCAATAATGAAATGATTGGTGGCATTGCTGATATAACATTAAAATATCTCTGATCCCAAAAATGGTTAATCCGTGTATGTATGCATTTTATTTACATGCAATGTATATATTTTCAGATTGGTTCTCTTCTTTTTCTTAATTTTTTCATGCGTGCGTGGATCTGTGCACTCTGGGGGCCTTTGCTCCAACCCGGCACGGGGTCCGGGCCCCTATTCTGGGCCCAGCGATTCCCGGCGGTGGGGACCTTCTCTGCTGACATCTCCGGATGTCTTCCCCACTTCCGGGACACGCCGCTGCACGTGTCCTCACGCAGCAGCGGCGTCATATCCCGTGCCGGTGAGAGACGCCCGCCGGCTACGCCTCCGCCCCCTCCGGTGACGCACTTCCTGTGCGCGTCGGGGCGGTGTTGTGGGCGGGTCTGGCGAGCGCCGCTCGGGGAGCCCACAGCTGTCAGGGGGCTGAGATGCAATCAATGTGATTGCCCTCACCTGACAGCGCTCCTACATAGGCACCACTCCCAGCATGGAGTACTGTGTACATCCACTGCTGGGAGGAAGGTTGTTGTGGAGCTTTCTGTCTTAAGGTCAGTTTTTCATTACTTTAGTGGGGTCAATTCCCAAGGAATCTCTCTATACTCCAAAAAACTGTTTGTATGCAGGTATGCACACTTGGTCCATGCCTTGGATATAATCTCTATTTTTCATTTATTTTTTGCTTACCATATATCCATATATCTGCATAGTAGGGGCTTCAATATATCTTTTTCACTGCCCCTATTTTTATAGCAGTGTTAATCATGCCTGACCCTAGATAGATATGTGCATACACATATATATTGATGCACATTCACCAGGTTATGGTCTTCTTTGAAATAAGCCATCCTTACACATATATAGCCTCTCTATTCAGAAAAAATCATTGTAGGACAACTCTTTGATCCGCTTGGGTTTATACTCATTCTGGATCATTTAAATTTTTTTATTTTAGGCTCTTATATATTTTTTACTTTTTCATTTATATATATATGTAGTGTTTTTATATATATATATATATATATTTATTGTTCTGTTGCATCACTGCAATACCTGTACACTATACCTACAAAACAACTTGTTTGTTTTCTTTACTTATTGGATGCATTTCCTTGCCATTTACAGCATTCTATTGATTGGTCTCCGCCCCTCTGGTCGGGCTACTTTGGACTCCAGCTGGAACACTGTCCCCCAGTCTGCACATTTTTCACTATCACATGCTTAGTGACATTTTTTGACCTGCTCCAAGCATCAAACCTTCTTTTTATAGACAAGGCTGACGATAGTCTCTGTGGGTGTCGTTAATATTCCATGCTTTTATCCTATGGCAAAACAATTTTGGTGTCCATGCGTTCTTCAACCATGTAAGTGTATATATATATATATATTTACAATGTTCTGTTACAATGAGTGTATGCTTACACTCTAAAACCTGTTCATATCCATATTCTGCTATTGTATTCTACTGCATCGACAACTGTTTGTTTTGATATATATTTTTCCAATACTTACAGAAAAACTATTTCCACAAAAATCCCTGAAGAAGAGGTTCTTACCTTGAAACGTCGGATCTTGCACGGAATAGTTGGTTGAGTGTTATGTACACCTTTTTATAAATACCAGTTTTGCCAATTTTATCCGTTTCTACTGTATATTATTGTATGTTTATTTTCTATTTTGTGTAATAAAATTTATATATATTCAATACTTCTTCAATCGCACATTTTTGAGTGGCCTTCAAAGTCCCACCCCAAGGGGATCCTCCAAATATATTCATCATGCATGATTCTTTTTTATATGTTTTTTTTTTTTATATTTGAATATGTTGTAATAAACTTTGGATTATATATTCAAATGAATACTCTTTCTTCCTATTTGGGATCACTAGTGGCAACCTTTAAAGTCCTATACAACTTTTTCTTCTTCTTTTTTATTATATTAGCTTCCTCTTATCCAGACTTTCCAACTTATACTAAGACTTGGGACATAGAGCTCCAACAATCCTTTCCTTCCTTGGACTAGTAAAAAGGCCTTATCTTAACCCACAAACTTTAATTGGCTACTAAAATTAAAGAAAAGGGGTTTAAGCTGATTACCAGAGGGTATAGGTGCCCAGCGACCCTCCAAATCTTTAATCCCTCCATACCCGAAGAATGCTGGAGCTGCCATTCCTCAACAAGTACCATGCTTCACATCTGGTGGGATTCCCTCCCTATACACATTTTCTGGAATCACATCTTTGACCTGTATTGTAAACGAATGGTGACCTCCAGGGGAGGACTGGGCCAGGGGGGCTATTGCCCCCTGGGCCGCTCCGATGCCCCATAAAAAGGCTGCACCACTTCTGCCACAGACATGCTAAAGGATTCCGGATGAAGAGAAGTAAAAAGTCCCTGCTGCTGACCTACTGAGTGAGTGGTTGAAGACAAGGACAGAGCGCAAGCCTCCCCCGCCCCACTTCTGCATAGTTGGTATCAGGAGAGGACTGGGCCAGGGGACAGGGGGGCAATTGCCCCCTGAGCCCTTCTGATGCCCCGTAAAAAGGCTGCACCACTTCTGACTCAGACATGCCTAAAGGATTCCAGGTGAAGAGAAGTAAAAAGTCCCCACCGCTGACCTACTGAGTGGGTGGTTGAAGACAAAGACAAAGCGCAGCCCCCCCCCCCCCCCACCAGAATGGATGGTGTAATTGTATCTGAGAAGAGGTCACTCCATGCCCCACTGGAGACTCTTCTGCCCCAGCCAGCCCCAACTGAACTGTCCCAGCTCCCCCCAAGAGTAGATGGTGTAAGCCAGTAAGTAGAGAATAACTGGAGCAGGGCTTCAGCTTAGAATGGGGATCAGGAGGAGGATTGGGAGAGTGGGCGGGGAGTGAGGGAAAGTGGGAGGGGGGCCGAGCCGCTGCACCATGGGCCTCTGGTTTGTACTTGTCCCCTGGGCTGAACATTGCCAGTCTGCCCCTGGTGACCTCTATTCCAGCTACTTCTAAGATAGCCCTCCTATCCATGATCCCAGGTTCCTTTAAATCTGTGAAAAGAGATATTCTTCCCCATTTCTTGGCTGCAGTCAGGGTGGTCATCCCTCGGCATTGGAAGTCAACCTGCATACCATCTCTGGGGGAATGGACCAACAAGTTGGGGTCCATCCAAGACTTGTAATGGCTGTTGGTGCAGGAAGCAGGAAACAAAGACCAGTTCTTCTCTTTCTGAAATGCATGGTCTATGTTCCGATACTCATCTGATTTCCTGGCCTGGGTTAAGAGTGACTCCTTTCCCTTTTCTGTGCTGTTCCTCTCCAATACCGACCTGATTTCTTCTCCTCTCCTGCTTTCTTGCTTCTTTTTTTTCCTTTCCTAGCTACCATGTTTCTTTGCTATTCTTCTGTACACCCTTTGTCCTGTAAATATGCTACCAAACTCACTACATGGATGTGTTCTCTATAGCTTATATTAACCAGATGCATAATTGAATGCCACCCCTCCTTTACTGGCAGTGTGATGTATACTCAACCAAGTTTGCATATCTACAACCTGCATTGATATTATAGGTACTTGCAGAGATGTATAGTAACTAAGTAGATCTACTTCACTACTGTACTTAAGTACCGAAAGGCGGTATCTGTACTTTCCTAGAGTAGAATTTTTTTCTCCTACTTCCACTTTTACTTCACTACATTTTTTTAATTATTTCAATACTTCTACTCCAATATTTTTTTTTTGGTGCTGCATAGTTACTCGTTACAATTATAAAAATTACCACTGCCAGAACAGTAGATGGCAGGTTTCATGAAGCTCAAAACATGTGTATTATCAGCGCATACGGAAATAAAGGATACTGTATGTATAAATAAAAGCTGCATTTGAAATAATAAAAAACAATATGATGTTCAAACTTGTGACTTCTTTCTTTAATAACTACATAACACAGTACTTGTACTTTTACTTTCAGTACTTGAGTAGCAATTTTTTTTTCAAAACTACTGGTACTTTTACTTTCAGTACTTCAGCAGCAAAATTTTAAAAAAAACTACTTGCAATACTTAAGTACAAAAAATGTTGAATACTTTAGTACTTCTACTCAAGTCACTTTTTGATCGAGCACTTCCACTTTTACTCAAGTCACTTTTTGATCGAGCACTTGTACTTTTACTCAAGTATGGGTTTCGAGTACTTTATACAACTCTGGGTACTTGTGAGCTTACCCCGTCTTATATACGCCTCTGTACATTATAGCAGAGTTTCGCTTTAGATTATATACTCTACATATGTATCTTGTATTTTCTGCTCTTTGAAGGAGAAGTACAGCCAAAGCTGTATTCCTCCTGTAGATCACAAGAGTGCAGTTCGTTCTGCAGTCCTGTGATCCGTTTTCAACAGACAGCAGGCTGAAGTCTGCTTTCTGATGACCTCATGGAGCCAGTCCATGCTCAGGCAAGATCACAACGATGGAGTCGGGATATGCCCACATACCTGGATCAGCACCCGGCTCAGCCTCTTGGCGAGCCGCTGAGAGCCTGAGCCAGCCTCTCCCGCCCCCTCCATTGCCCAGCACTCGAGTGAGAGAGGGAGGGGGGGCAGAGAGCTGTGAGAACCGAGCGATCTGCGGTGTTAGATCGCTCGGTTCTCAGTCTTAGAGGTGCCAGGGGACTGAAGCAGCATTCGAATAATGCTGCATCCATCTAGGTAAGTATGATTATCAAATAAAAAGAAAACCCCATATTTTTCTTTTGATAAATTAAGAACAAACTAAAAAGTGTGCTGTTTCCTAAAATTGCTCTGGGGTTATTCAGGTGGAGTTTTTTTTTTAATACAGGTAGACTTTGTGGATATGTATCACAAATAGCTTCAGGCCAAAGATCATGGATATATTTTCACTTTCACTAGACTGAACTAATGATTGAAATTAATTTACTGTGAGCTGTAAAGCCTCTATAATATTGAGCAAACACGGTCGGTTTATGCATTGACTGCAGCTAAACTCCCTGTAAACGTTATCTGATTTCCATATCGGAGTTGAGAAATCCGCACACCAAATAAATGTTTGTTTAAACATGATGGATATGTTCATTTCAGACCACATCACTGCGATATGACTTTTATCACCCATGGAAACTCTTACTGCTCAGGATATAATGAACTTAATGCAGTTTTAATGAAGGGATTTTGTTCCCTGGTATATGATTGAATTTCTACATTATTCACAAGCAGACCAAGTATAACTTTTTTTCTCTCTTATTGTTTGACGAAGTATTAACTCTTCGCTGATGGAAGGTGCTTTACAAGGTGGGGACTGTTTTGAAGGGACAGGATGGCAGATATTACAAATAAATAGGGCTTTTTTTCTCAGAGAATAGGTGCAGGTACCCCCCGACCCCCCCCCCCCCCCTTATCTCCATCCCTACCCACCTCCGAGCACTGTCCCTTGGTTCTAAACCCTACTCACCCCCTATTACCGTCTCTTTTAGAGAATACAGAACCAAGTATCATTTTCTGGTGCCAAGTAATCTACTGTATATGATTGATAAAGATAACAAGAAAAGCAATAAAATAGATCCTCTGCTGCCAGCAACAAATAGACCCCTCCAGAACAATAGATCCCCCAGAAACAATAAACCACTTTGGGCATGGGGGTTGTGGACCCCAAATTCATTTAGAGAGGTTGGGGGGCACCATGCCCAGCCTTATGGGGCTCTTTGACTCCCGTCACACCCCCACCCCATGCAATGATAGATTACCCTGCAACAATAAACCCCCGCAACAAAATAGCCCAGCAACAACAGATCCACCCCAGCAAAAATTGGTCTCCTAGCAGCCATCTTTAATAGACCCTCCGGCACCCAGCAACAATAACCCCTCCTTCAACAGTAAATTCCTCCAAGCAACATAAGACACCCCCCCCCCCAAAAAAACAGCTCTCCCATCAGCAACAAAAGACCTTCCCAGTAACAATGGACCCCCCAGCAATAATTTATCCGCCAGCAGCCAGCATCAATAGACCCTCCAGCACACCCCAGCACCCCTTCCTTTACATACATTCAGTGCTAATGGTGCTGGAACTGCGTTCAACTGCATCCCCCCCCCCCCCCAAAAAAAAAGAAAAAAACCTGCAAATAATTAAGGGTACCTATAGATATAAGAGAAGGTTCACCTAACCAGCTGTTCCGGATAGGATTGTGGAATGTTGGTATATCTAAGGCCTTCCCTTAATGAAGAAGAGTGAGCTGTTATTTGCTCCCTTTTGATCTGGCAATTACCATTGAAAGCACTTTGTGAAAGCTAAACTTCTGTATCACCAAATATTGTATAAATAAAGTGCTGAGTGTATTTTTATTTGAATCTTGGTGTGCTTTGTGAATTTCTTACAAATCTACGCAGTAATCCATTGTAAAACTTTACCTTTGGGCAGGAGCTTACTATACAAAAGACCGGTCACTGCTGCTCTCTCTCTATGTGCAGGGTAACTGGTCTTGACTCCGCCCCCTCCTGTAGTTTTCTGCAGTCAGCCTGTAGTGGGTGGAGCATGGTGGTTCCCTTCCACAGTTCTCTGCTGTCTGCACAGGCTGTATTGCACCGCCATGAAGTCACTGCTACTTTTACAAGTTAACAACTGTGTTTGCAAAGGTGTTGTGTGCACATGAAGTGGATTTATATTCTTTGTGGCTATAGAGGCTAAGAGTTCAGTTTTAACCACTTCAAGACTGGACACTCTCACCCCCTTTCAGTCCAGGCTATTTTTCAGCTTTTAGCGGAGTCACACTTTGTATTGCAATTACTCAGTCATGCAGGACTTTAGCCAAATTAAATGTTATAATTTTTTTTAGACAGAAAGAGTTTTCTTTTGGGGGTACTTAACCACGTGCCGAACAGCCGCTGTAGTTATACGGCGGCAGGTCAGCTTTGTTACGTGAAGCGACGTACATGTATGTCGATTCGTGTAGCAGTTAATGTGTGCGTATGCATGCGCCGATTGGCTAGAGGGGAAGCCAATAAGTGGGTCTGGTGGCTGCGATGTCCGCCGGGCACCCGCGATCACTCCCCATGGAGACAGAACGGTGGTCTGCCGATGTAAACACAGCACACCGCTGTTCTGTCAGTGATGAACACAGGGATCCTGTGTTCCTCCTATTTAGGAATACAGGTCTCTGTGTTCTTCCAATGAGCCCATCCCCCATGCAGAAAGCACCCCCTAGGCACACATTTAACCCTTTGATCGCCCCTGGGGTTAACCCCTTCCCTGCCAGTGTCATTATTACTGTAACAGTGCATATTTATAGCATTGATTACTGTAGTAATGTCACTGGTACCCCCAAAAGTGTAAAAAATGTCAGTTAGGTGTCTGATCTGTCCGATGCAATGCCGCAGTCCCGCTTAAAATCGCTGATCGTCGCCATTACTATTAAAAAAATAAAATAACTGGTGTGGCAGTAATTAGGGATAATATGACTGGTGTGGTGGTGATCAGGGACACTGTAAGTGGTGTGGGGGTGATCAGGGACACTGTAAGTGATTTGGCAGTGAACAGGGACTATATGACTGGTGTGGCAGTTATTAGGGACACTATGAAAGGTGCAGCAGTGATTAGGGACAGGCTAGAGACAATATGAAAAAAAAAAAAAAAATATTTTATATATACAGTATACACATTTTTTTTATTGTCACCAGAGCAGTGTAGTGCATATATATATATATATATATATATATATATATATATATATATATATATATATATATATATATATATATATATATTTTTTTTTTTACATTCTGATTGATTATTATGGTGATGATCACTGTATTGAGCAATTGTTGAGAATGTTCAAAGGTTTCATTCATAGAACTATGTTTACTACTGTAATGCTGTAATTGGTCACAGCTCTCACATGGTACAGGGCCACTGTGATTGGCCCCCTGGTATCATGTTATTGCTGTGACCAATCACAGAGATTACATAGTTGTATACAATGACAGCCTTGTTTACTATTGTACCTGTGATCCCTGTAACAGCGATCACATGGTGCTTTCAGCAGCCCGGCACAATGTTTGGTGATCTGCTGTGTCCTGCAGATACCAGATCCCACATCTGCGCACTCTAGAGAGGGCGCATGAGCGGACATGATGTGGGAAGATGTACAGGTACATCCACTCACATTAGTGTTGCTCCTGTCAGGCTGTTTTTATACAGTGGCTGGAGGAGAAGCGGTTGAAGCTGAAGAGAAGGGAAGTTGTATAGTCATGTTCTAGAGCATGGGTGTCCAACCTTTTGGCTTCTCGGGGCCACATTGAGTGTAGAGAAATTTTCTCGGGCCACATATAAAATATATACTATAGTTAAGGTATTAAGTAATAAAACGCTGCTGCACCCTTCCCCCCCCCCCCCCAGCACTAATTTAACACAACTAGTGGATGATCCCTCTGCCTACAGTTAGTTGGAAACCTCTGTGGCAGTGCCCCCGACTCGACTTCCTTCCTCCCCAGCAAAAAAATAAATAAATTGTCAGGGGGCAGTGGGCCGCATTGCCTGTGGTTCCGGGCCGCAGGTTGGACATGCCTGTTCTAGAGTGTCATTGCTACTCCTTCTTAGGTGCAGTGATTGAGAATTGTCAGCTTATGACAGGAAATGTGTTACAGGTAGGATCACCGGGTGAACATAAAGCAAATGAAAAGCTTGAAAAAAATAATTAATGCAGTCACCATATATAAGGGCTGTTAATTCATTCCATTTTTATTTCTTCTGCCTTATAATTAGTTAATTGTTTTAGAATTGGTCTTTACTTTCCACACTGAGAACAGCAGTGTTAGCAAAGGGGAATAAATGCAAGTTCAGAGCTTGGAATGCACTGTGGGTGCGTGTCTGTGGTAAAATATTTCTCGTCTATTCCTTCCCCTGGGAGTTTTATTGTATATCAGCACCATAGCTTATTGCCAGAAATAGTAGGCCCAAAGTTGTGCTCGGAGATAAATATCTAGCATTCAGGGAGAGAGAGCAGCTTGGTATTTGGATATAATGCACGGACTGGTGTGTGAAATCCAAGCATATGTTGGGAAACAAAGCTGGGACTTCACTTCTCAGATTCTCAGTTTTTGGAGGAAACTTTAGGTTGGAAAATGTATGATTAGCTGCTACATAAAAACAGGTTTTCTATGTAACCGAGGAAGTGGAAAATATGAGGAGATATTGACATGGAAATTTACAGCGGAACTTGGTTTTATGGGTGTACAGTAGCAATTTGCACTATAGATCTGCAATGCAGATATAAATGTGGACAATGCGGTGAGAGAGTCACCTGTAAACCATACAGCCAGATGGATATTGTCAGGTTAAATCCAGCCTTGGAATAATTCTACAGATTGATTTACATTCCATTATGGAAATGTAAACTAAGTGTGATTTTAGAACAGTATAGTACTTGTAGTAGTCTAGTGTAGTACTAGTAGTATAGGACTTTTTGGGTACCACTTCATTTTGTTGAAATACAACCAAATCTAAAACTCTTAACTTTTAATCATACAGCAGTGAATTGCAATTACATGATAAAATTACATACAATAATTAGTAATTCTATAGGAGGTGGTTGAAGGCAATTAAACCATATGCGTACGTTTGAATTTTTCCAGCTATCGTTTGTATAACATAACCTCATTATTGGGCATATTGATATTTAAAGAGTTTTCATAACTTAGTATATTTTCTCCCAACGTGTTTCATGAATAATGTCCACTTCTTCAGGAGAAGGCTAATGATGGATGTAGGTCTGAAATAGTTTTCAGTGAAAATAAATTAAATTATTATATTACTGTCTAAGCATCAAACCAGTCCATGGGGCTTCTAGGCAAGGGTGGATATTTGATGGATGGGCTCCATTCACAAAAGCAGATTGCATGCAGTATTTAGGTGTTTTCCCAAATACCGCATGCGATCATGAAAATGTGGATTCACTATTGAGGAGTGAGGGAGGAGGGGAGAATAACACAAGCGGGCACACTAATCCCCTCTGCTCTCTAAGGGGTGCAACGACAGCCATGGGATACCCAATAAAGCCCTATCAGTCTTCTGAATTCACCTCATATGGATCCATTTACAAAGCAGTATCTTACCACATCTGAGTATGTGGTAAGATACTACACAGTGTTTTTTAAAAGTTTTTTGAAATTCATGAAATTCACAACGCTACTAAAATACAGCATGCACTATTTTATGAAGTTATGCAATATTTTAGTAGTGAAAGCCTGCGGTAATTTAACGTCGTGGTAGCCAGCGTTCTCAACAAACAGTTTAAATAGCTGTTTGGTAAGGAGCGGGTGGCCGCCAGCATCCTTAACAACCAGTAAACAATATGGTTGTTAAGGATTGGGCGGCCGCTGCGTTCTTAATAACCAATGAGTCATCAGCTGACAGCTGAATGTAAGAAAAAAATTGTTGGAACAAAACGACATGACCCGGGTCTGCGACCAGCATTTATTGTGATTGACATGATTTTTTTGTATTTTTGTTTTTTTAATAAAGAACTTTTAAAAAACTGCTGTGTTTATTTACATTACATTTTTGTTTTGGTGAGTGGTTAGTAGGGGTACTTTGTATACCATACTCATTCACATAGGGGTGGCCAGGATCTGGGGGCCTCTTTGTTAAAGGGGGCTACCAGATTCCAATAAGCCCCCTGCCCCACAACCATCGGCCAGGGTTGT
This sequence comes from Pelophylax lessonae, assembly GCF_965119305.1. Classification (NCBI taxonomy): domain Eukaryota; kingdom Metazoa; phylum Chordata; class Amphibia; order Anura; family Ranidae; genus Pelophylax; species Pelophylax lessonae. Next base: position 189,242,252 of record NC_138777.1, on the reverse strand, counting down.
GGGGAAGAGGCCCTTGTCCTCATCAACATGGAACGCCCCCCTGCCCAAGAGCACCCCCCATGTTGGGGGCATGTGGCCAGGTATGGTTCAGGAGCAAGGGCGTTCTGCTCACCCCCCCTTTACTGACTTGCAAGGCTGCATGCTCGGATAAGTGTCTAGTGTGGGTTTTTTTTGGGGGGGGGACTCCACTCCGTTTATTTTAGCAATTTTTAAATGCCAGCAATTCTTTTCTTTACATTCAGCTGTTAGCAGGGAACCGGTTATTAAGGACGCGGCAGCCACACGCTTCTTAACAACAATGTCGCTTATTGGTTGTTAAGGATGCCGGTGGCTGCCGGTTCCTTAACTATCGCAGGTCAGAACCACTACTTATTTACCGCATGCGTTTTATGCAGCATTTACCAAGTGTTTTTGCTTTATGCGGTGAATACCATATAAAGCAATCGGATAGCATGCAGTATTTGGGAAAACACCTAAATACCGCATGTGATCTCCTTTTGTAAATGGAGCCTGTCCATCAAATATCCAACCAAATATCTGTGTTGCCTAGAAGCCCCATAGACTGGTTTAAAAAAAAGTGTCGGAGCGGATTGCAATGCGGTCCACTCCGTGTGAAAGAGCCCTTAGAGTCCAAAATGAGATTTTAGTTTCATATATTTTTATTGAAGAATTTTTGCCAAAAAATAGTACAAAACAAATAAGGGTTGTAATACAAGAATTCCAGGCCTCACAGCCAAGACAATGAGATAAAAAGGAAAGAAATGTATATATATATATATGTGTGTTTGGTCTTGTGACATGACATAAAGCCACACTGGCAAACAGGAGATTGAAAAAAAAGGTTGAACATAACCGTGTAACTTCATATCTTAGGAGTTTACAATCAAGACTAGGTTCAAATAATTAAAGAATTGCTGATGGCAGACCAAGGAAAAGTGTAATAATAGGTCATCTTGTCTGAACTCTCAGGGAGGTCTAAGCCAATACATATTAGTAAGGATGATGGGGACAAAAGAAAAAAGAAAAGGGGGTAAACAGCTAAGGTGTATATATATAGAATAGGAAAGGAGATGGGGGGAGCTGGGGGGTCGACTTAAGAGGGAGGAGGGAAAGACGGGAAATAAAGAAAAAGAAAAGAGAATGACTAATTCCTAGTGTTTCCCCAATGGACCCTGTGGGTCCACAGCTCTATGTTTTCAGAAGGATTGTCAATGCTGGCCCTACATATTAGGATGCCAACAATAGTTTATATACTATTGGGTATTGATGATTAGACTCCAGAGTGTGCCACACCCCTAGATATGAATATAGACATAGAGGTTCCCTAGTTATGGGGCTTTATAGGCACTTCAAACACATAACAGATAAATTGATAAAAACAGATATTTATTATAGATTGCTAGTAAAAGACAAGAAACATGAAATAAACATGATATGGACAGCTGAAAATACACCAATTGAAATTATGAATATACAATCTGGTATCTTCCACCCGACGCATTTCAGAGACTATTAAGCTCCTTCATCAGGGAAATAAGAAGTAACCTTGTCTATAACATATGTCTGAAAAAGTATAAATTCACAGTGGATACATATAACAGTAGGTAGATCTCACACTTACAGTCGTTCATTGGTGTATCAAAGAACATTCCATGTTCGGTTTAAAAACAGAGTCTCAGAACTTTCTGCCTTTCCATCCAACCTTAGCGGTAACGTATCTTGTACTGGATAGAAGAGCCAATCATAAAGAGGAGCATCCAAAAACTGTTACACTCAACCTGGAAACACCAGGGGGCACTGAGGCCTGGCTCCCAAAATGTAAGTATTGAATATAATTTATATCCTGGGGGTTCTAGCATGTGTATATAAGGAATATATATAAAAAGTTGAATAAAGTTAGGCCTACCTGCACATAGGAACCCATTATGGAATGGCAGATCTCACATTGAATAGTAATATGAGTATAGGCTGGAAGGCAAAACAAGTATATACAGTATATATATATGTATGCATGCTTGTGCAGGTTATACATGTCTAAAAAAGATATAGGGAGTAATTACAATTACACAAATTACTGCCTATATATTTACTACACATATATATATGTACTGTCTTCAATTTAAGGACCCTGTTTGCCAGGCCTCAATGCCCCCTGGTGTTTCCAGGTTGATTGTAGCACTTTTTGGATGCTCCTCTTTACGATTGGCTCTTCTATCCAGTACATACGTTACCTCTAAGGTTGAGCGGAAAGGCAGAAAGTTCTGAGACTCGGTTTTTAAACCAAACATGCAAAGTTTTTTGATACACCAATGAATGACTGAGTGTGAGATCTACCAACTGTTATATGTATCCACTGTATTTTTTTTCTTTTTCTGACATATGTACTTATAATATAGACAAGGTTACCTCTTATACCCCTGATGAAGAAGCCATTTAATCTCTGAAAAGCATCTGGTAGACGATACTAGATTGTATCATCATTGTTTCAGTTAGTGTATTTTCTGTTGTCCATATCGTGTGCAGTATATTTCATGTTTCTTGTCTTTTACTAATGATTCATCATGATAAGTATCTGTTTTATCAATTTATCTGTTATGTGTTTGAAGTGCCTATAAAGTCCCACAACTGGGCAACCTCTATGTCTACAATTGGGTATATAGCACAGACTCGGCAAAGTGATTTCTGTACCTCCATACAGGTACAAATAATCTGCTCCATTTCTGCTGTTTTGTTTACTCGGTGGATCCTCTCTGAAATTTTGGGAGGTTCAGTAGTATTCTGACTCCAATTGTTGTAATAGTGACTTATCTTTTGCTGAGACCTATTCCTGGCCTGTAAAAGGCAAAAGCAATCACAGCGGACAATCATTATCAGATAGCTGAACTCACCAGGTACTGTTTCTTTCCATCCACGTAGGTTTTATTGCAAGCAGTAGTTAAAGCAGACAACAAAATGTGGCAAATAATTGAAGATGGTATCTGCAGGTCAAAACATGGTGTGTTCCCGGATGCAAGCAGGAACAGGAAATACATCGTAAATGGGAGGGGAAAGGGGGGAAACACAGAAGGGAAAGAGAGAAAGCCAGCCGAAACAACAACAAGATGGCAGTATAAACCAATTTTAATGCCATTACCACAAATATGCATTATATTATATTTTACATATTGGTGTAACAGCGCAAGTAGAGTGCCAGCATATTCCTGCATCAATCGCTAAGTGCATTGCCAGGAATGTAAAATATGTTTTTTTGGGTAGAGAGGAATGATGTAGGAAAAATTGCGCTGGGGAGAAATGTAAGGTGTATGTAGTAATTTGAGCTATACGTTTGTACACTTCTGACTAGTCCAAAATGAGGTTTAATTGCAAACGTATAACAGCTGCTACAGCCTAGGCTGTAGCACCCATTATACAACTGGAATAAAACTCAAACACTTTAGTGTGGCACGTCGATCTTTAGACTCAAATATCACTTCCATATTCTGGAGTTAGTGTGGCAGCTCCTTAGATCATGTGAGCAGCCCACTTATCACCCAGATGCCCCATTGGCATGCCACTAGTACAGTTTTGCCAAATACACCTGTAGCACCCTCCTAGACAGATGCTAGGTAAAAGCATTTGTTTTGCTCCGTCTGTTTATCAGGGGAGCCTGATCTTTTAGTTAGGCCTGCTCATTGTGCTCGGTGTGTATTCATCTGGTCTGAGGGAGTGTCCCCACCGCATCCAATAGGGAGGCACGTTGGACAGTGGAGGAAACCTGGCCAATGATACACAGGCTTTTGTGGCCGTCCCAGTGGGAGGGCACCACCGCAGTGCATCCTGGGATTGACTATAAAAGCCAAGAGCACATGAGGCAGGGTGTTTTTGGTTGGGAAGCCGGGTCCCAGGAGGATGGTGACGGCTGTCTCTTCTCCTGTCAGAGAGAGGAAGGTGGTCACAGTCAGTTGGCCTAGTGAGCCAGGTGTGGACCTGAGCCAGAGAAGTCCTAAGGAAACTGACAGTGGAGCTGAAGGCAGAGCTACCTGGGAAAAACAGTGTCCGTGAGTACCAGGGGGCTTGCCAGGGGTCTGCCCAGGAAGGGGACCACTCCAGTGAGGTCAGTGGACAGAAGATCAGCACACGTAGTCAGCAAGAAAGGGGGTGCCAAGTTAGAACCTGAAGGGCAATCTACTGCATAGTTCACCTTTTAACATTTAACCTGGCAGGGTGAATCAGCGGCCTTGCCGCATTCAATACAGATAGAAGTCCTCAAGAATGTGAATAGTTATCAGTTGGAGTATCCCACTCATCCCTTCTTCCATCCAAGTTCAAATAAAATACAAAAAAACAAATCCCCTGACTGTTTACTGACTGAGCCAAGGACTTAAAGTGCTAAGAATTTACAAGTTGTTGCTATGGGTAACCCAGGGGAATCCATTCCCAGCAGCTCCCAGGGGGGCAGTGCTACACACCAATAGCACAAAAGTTTTTAGCTAGGGTTTTAGCAGGAGATACATAAGACAAAAAGCACATTTTCTGCTTAGGCATTTCTAAATCAGTCCTATAGCACAGCAAATGTTCACTTTTTGAGTTAATTTCTACAATCAGCAGAAATTTCACTGTCCCCTCTTACAATATCACATTTGTCAGAAAGGTGTAGTCACAATTTAACCATTCCCTGGTTTCTGCTTGTGACTTTCCAAGGGGAGGTTTAAAGGAGATTTAGTATTTAATTCCCAGCATGCTTTTCACCTGAGCCGCCCCCTAATTGAGCTGATGAATGACTTCATGCAAGGTGTCCGCGGTTAACCTTTGAGTTTCTCTTCCCATGCTGTGGAGGGGAGTGGAGTGTTCCTTTACATCTGACAAAACACATATATTTAATATTTCTGAATTCCTACCAGCAACAGTAGGTTCTGTTGAAACCTCTTCTTACAACCCTTCTATATTTTTATTAGGGAGTTGAAGAAATCCTTTCATTTCATATAAAAAATAAATCTATTGCCAAGTTGTATTAAATGATAGAGCAAGAGAAAAAAAAAAACCCTCTGAAGAATCGGTGCTTAATTACAACTTAATTAGCATAATTATGCATGCTAATAGCATCTCAAATGAATAGCAGTTGTCAGGAGGTTGGGACCATCTGTAAGAGTGTCGGATTAATACATCATTTTTTATATCTAACAACGCAGTAACTCTTTCCCTGAAAGTGATTTCCATTAATCAAGTTCATTTTTATTATATAGAAAATTTGGCATTTTTCATTATGGGCCATTATCCCTTTCCCCATGCAGTCCTAATACAATACTAATGAGACCCCATGTGGCTGCTCCACATTGACAATGGCAGTACAGGTGTATTATTATAATTGTTACAAACGGTACATTGTATCTCTGGAATGGTAGAGATCTAACCTGGAAATATCACAGTTTGGTTCCCCTGGGTCCCAACAGCAATTTCCAATGCTTTATGAAAAACATACATGTTTGTGGTTGGCTAAAGAAAGTTGTAACTCTTTACTTCTATTGCTCGACTGAATATACAGTAAGTCTGGGAGGACTGAACTCCAGACAAATATATAAACACACAGATTAAATTTTTATAGGGGAATTGTTTTCCTGCCAAAAGATTTGTATTTCCGTCCATCTATTCATGAGATTTACACAGCCCTAACACACGGCACAGCCAGATGGAAGATGCCACTTCCAATTAAGGAATACAGTGACATCCTCTCTTCACCTCCAGCCTTCTGATTGGGCAGTGAAAGAGAAGCAGTAGACTGATGAGGTCATCTCTATGCTCACTTTTCTCTCTCCTTTTATGCATGTACTTAAACTAGATGCTTTGAAAAAATATATATTTTTAATTCATAAATTTCTAGCATTGATTTGTATCTATTACTGCAGGAGTTCCCAAACTGTGGGTTGGGACCCACTGGTGCGTCGCGAGCTGCGTTTTAGTGGGTCGCGCTGAGCTGGAAATCACTGAGATTCGGCCAGCCTAAATTGTGCTGTGCGAGCCCACGCAAACTGCAGAGAGCCAGAGCCGTCAAATTGCGATGGATTCAGGACCCCGCCCACGCAGTTCACGGAGGCTGGTCTGCATTTCTCATTAAGGGGGAAACTTGCATCATTGAGTACGTATGTAGGCTGTTATGTAGGATCTGTTCATGGGGTGCAGAGCCAGCTCCTCAGTCCTGCTGGTGGCAGCGGTGGTGTCTAGACTGGTGGCGGGATCCTCTCAGCTATAGCAGGCAGAGACGGCAGCCTCGGTGTCATAGGAGGACCAGGTGGCCCGGCGGTGTCAGGAGTTCATGGCAGCTTCTTTGACCCCAGTAGAGGATCTTAAGGAGAAGAGCCAGGACACCAAGACCAGCATAGAGCTCCTCATCATGGAGACTCTGGGTGAGGTGTGCTGGGCACTGGAGAGGGCAAACAGGGGCTTCACCTTCACTGTGGACCGCTGGGAGAGGAGGGAGGGTGAGTGCCATAGAGCCTGCTGATCACTGTCCTGGGTGGTTGATTTCTGTCCTCTGTCTGCCCTATACTGTCTATGAGGGTGCTGATTTCTTACAACTCCGCTTATATGTCACACATGCCACAGGTTTCTGACCCCTCACTTAGAACATCTGGCAAGTGTATTCAATAAAAAAATTGAAAAGTAGTAAATTGATATTATTAATTTAACATCCCCCTCCCTTTAAAATATGCATTATTATTATTATTTGCATTTATATAGCGCCAACAAATTCTGTAGCACTTTACAATATTCAATTACAAGCAAGTGGGTCACGAAAAATAACTGTATTCAGAAGTGGGTTTCAGCCCAAAAAAGTTTGGGAAGCCCTGTATTACTGTATATTTGCCATAAGTTATGTTATTTATTTATTTTATTTTTTTTAAAGATCACTCCATGATTAACCCTGTTTTCTATCAAACAGTTGTTTTTTTAAAAAGATTCTAGACATTTAGTCCTTCTACCTTTTCTCATGGAGGATGAGACAGGCCAGTCTGCCCCTGCCTGAAATGTTCAAGCCCCATCTTATATCACTTTAGTAGCTACTGTAAGTGTACATATGATTAATGTCAATGATAGTTAATTAGAACTCCAGTTTTTTTAGTCTAAAATAGCGTGTGGAAAGGTTAGTACCTACTCTATATATAGTAGATAAATAAGTATGTTGACACCTATCGGAATTATTGGGTTTAGCAACAAAATTAAAAAATGTAAAAAAAATGTTCATATTCAACCTTGTGCCAACAATTTGGAGAAGGCCCCTTTTTGTTCCAACATGGTTGTGCTCCTCTGCACAAATCCAGCTCCATAACAAATGGTTTGATGAGTTTGTGGTGGAAAAATGTGAGTGGCCTGCACAGAGCCCTGACCTCAACCCTATGAAACACTTTTGGGATGAATTCGAACAACATCATCCAGGTCTTATCATCCAACATCAGTACCTGACCTCACAAATGCTTTTTTGGCTGTATGAGCATAAATTCCCACATACAGACTCAAAAATCTTGCACTTTCCCAGAAGAGTGGAAGATGTTTTGTTTATTTATGACACATTTTAAACCCTGATAATCACTCAATCACCCTTCACTCTCAAGTTTGCTGTCTCATCCCCCAATGTAGCCATCACAAAGTTTATAGGCAAGTACAGACCATACTTTGATACTAAACACAAGCAAGGTTGTTGTGGTTTTATTTTAAAATTGAACCTTGGCTTAAAGAGGTTGTAAACCCCCCAAAACATTTTTTTTTCTTTTTGCAAGCTGCAAGAGAAACACATAATGAGCTAGTATGCATCGCATACTAGCTCATTATGAAATACTTACCTTAGAACGAGCCCCCGCCGTGCCATCCGCTTACCTGTTTGACTGGCGACATGTCCAGTCGCCCGTCTTCCGGAGCCGGCGGTCACGGCACGGAGCTCTGAAGGAACGGCACGAGCGGCCGTTCCTTCAGAGCGCATGTGCCAGTGACGTCACTGGCTGCATATAAGGTAAATATCTCATAAACGGTACATGTTTAGGAGATATTTACAGTACCTATAGGTAAGCCTTATCATAGGCTTACCTATAGGTACAACTTGCAGAGGAGGGTTTACTTCCTCTTTAAAGAGACACTGTCACTTTGATAATTTAAGGTTGAAAATACTCTATCTATAATCCTAGTGGTTTTCCTCCCTCACATTTGTATTTATACATCTTGAAATACTGTAATTTTGCAAATCAGCGATAAAGAAGGTTTAAGGGTATTTACTAGTCCAGCCTTTTTCAACCGGGGTGCCCTGGGATGCCTTGAGGTTTCTTCAGGGGTGCCTTGGCAAAATTGCCTAAATATTGACCAAAAATGTATAACAGCCAGCAGGTGGATCAAGCCTGTCTTTTAGTTACACGGTTTTTATTGTGCACCATTTCAACCACCGGCGTCCTAACAACCAGTGATGCCTTCGGTGTTGATAAGAACAGGGTTGATTGCCTGCACAGCATCCTTATTTGAACTTCCCCTGCCTCTCCTTGTCAACACTGGGGTACCATTAGCTGAGTGATGGAGAGACACTGAGGGAGCAAAGAAACACCGGAACACTAGTTGGAACTAGTGTGTATAGGTGTATTTGCTGTGGAAGAATAAATCACCTCTAATTTTGGGTGTCCTACGTGTGTCCATGCTTCCACATTATGTAAAAGTATTAGAATATTTTTTAATATTTTTTAATGAGGTGCCTAAAAACTGTCTTTAATTTTAAAGGGTGCCTTGACTGAAAAAAGGTTGAGAAACACTGGACTAGTCAGTTAACCAGCCTTTTTGCCAAATGCTGGGAATTATACTGTATGTAATAGTAATAGGTAGAGAAGTGCTTCAGAACTTAGGCAGGAAACGTTGTTTCCGGTCTTTGGAGCGCAGTTGGAATGGGGAACGGCATTCCAAAATCAGAATCACTCCGGCCGGTTTGCTTGATTTTAAATGTAAGTTGCTACATTTTAAATAAATGTTTACTTAAACCTTCTACAGTATGAGCATCTCAATGCTTTTTCTGCATATGTTTTGGTCCTGAAAACTTTACCTGGTATCGAGTGGATTAATGCGGATATATGATAAATCGCTACACCTTAAAGGTTATCTGGTAAGTGGGCTGTGCATGGGGTGCAGGTGGAGGAGAGCACATACCCACTTTATGAATGTCTTTGGATGATCTGCAAACCACCATATTCTCATGTGAAATAGGCACAAAGGCCCTTTCTTTGGATACGGACACTTGTATTCACGTTGGACTTTTATGTTCATTTATTTATTTATATTCAACACAAATTTTTCTATTTAATATTTCAAATTATTGTATATAGTTTTACATAGTTACATAATTACATAGTAGATGAGGTTGAATAAAGACAATAGTCCATCCAGTTCAACCTGTGTAGGTGTGTGTGGCTGTAATCATCTCACATAGCCCTGAATGTTCTGATCCATGAGATGTACGTCTAAGAGTCTTTTGAAAGCCACCATACTTCCCGCAGAAACCACCTCTTGTGGTAGAGAATTCCACAATCTTGTAGCCCTAACAGTAAAGAACCCCCCACGTTGCCTGAGGTTAAAACACTTCTCCTCTAATCGCATTGTATGCCCCCGAGTCCTCATGCAATCCCTTCGACTGAACAGCTTTTTTTCTAAGCTGAGATCCCCATTGAGATATTTAAAAATTGCTATCATGTCCCCCCTCAGGCGTCTCTTCTCCAGGGAGAATAAATCAAGCGATTGCAGACGCTCTTCATAATTAAGGTCCTCCAATCCCCTAATTAGTTTAGTTGCCCTTCTCTGGACTCTCTCCAGCTCCAACACATCCCTCCTGAGGACTGGCAACCAGAACTGGACAGAATACTCCAGATGCGGTCGGACCAGAGTTTTATAAAGTGGAAGGATTGATCTCCTTTATCTCAGTAAGAAACATTGTTGGCTTTTCTGTAATTTGAAATATGTAAAATAAAATGTGAATATTACCACCTGTATACTTTGTCTTTGTCACGCAGTAAGTGACAGAGTATGATATGTGACAACTTATAAACCCTTTTGGTTTTTTTGCTATTTGCTGCTGTAATTGATGACACTGCTGCAATTTAGTCCAAGCCCAACATTACCTTCCACTATGATTTATACAAATTGAAAACAATTCTAAAATTATAGACCTGTTAAACAATGTTCTTTCCCCCAACGATTTTTATGATTTTAGGAACTGTTTTCCATGAACCTCTTGTGAACTTCTACTTTCTCATAATAATAAAAAAAAAATGAAAAAGGTTTAAGAGAGCAACCATTGCATACATGCATGTTAACCTCGCCTTTCTCCATTGTACAAGACCACGCCACAGAATGTTGCTGTCATGTTGAACATGTAATTCCACTACTGTGTCAAAGGCAGTCATAAAAGTCTATACACGTAAAGTCACCAAACAAACACTGAACAGGCAAATGATTGCCTATTAAAAAGGCAATGGAAAATTGTTGCTGCTGATAACCATAGCAAGGCCAAAGGTCTTGTGACTTATTTAGTTGTTTTGGCAGGGTTCAATCAGTTCACAATGGAAAATATGATCACAGAGCCTTATTAGGTGATGGAGTCTCAGTAACCACTGTAAGACTACTTGTGAGATATCTGTCTTTTTAGATGTGTTCAGGGGAGGACTGGGCCAGGGGGCAGGGGGGCAATTGCCCCCTAGGCCACTCTGATACCCCATAAAAAGGCTGCACCGCTTCTGCTACAGACATGCCTAAAAGATTCCTGGTGAAGAGAAGTAAAAAGTCCCCGCCGCTGACCTACTGAGTGCATGTTTAAGACAAGGACTGAGCACAGGCCTCCGCCCCCCAGCACTGATGGTGTAAACTGTGTCTAAGCAGAGACCGGTTTAATGCCCCTCTGGAGACTCTTCTCCTCCGGCCAGTCCCAACCAAGCTGTACCAGCTGCCCCCAACTGCCCCCTGCTGGTCAGGTCAGGAACCGGGATTCAGCGTAGAGAGTACCGGGAGCGGAGCTTCAGCCTGGAATGAGGGTCAGGAGGAGGACAGAAAGAGGGAAAGTGGGGATGGGCCGAGTCGCTGCACCATGGGCTTCTGATTTGTAATTGCCCCCTTGGCTGAAAGTTGCCAGTCTGCCCCTGGATGTGTTACACTTTATGGAATGGGGACCTATAATTTTACAATAGACTTGAGATTGTGATTGAGGTGCTTTATGTTCTATGGCAAACACTTTGTAGCAAACATCCCTTTAAACAGGACTTGTACTTTGGAAGTTGAGCCAAAAAAGGCAAGTGAAGGGGAAAGGAATTATCACCAGCATTGTCTATATGCTTCCTGTAGCAGATCTGTTTCTTATTACTGACTTAAGCTGGACAACGTTTGTTGTTAGATTTCCTTTAGATCATGGGTGTCCAACCTTTTGGCTTCTCTGGGCCACATTGAGTGTACAGAAATTCTCTCGGGCCGCATATAAAGTATATACTATTAGTTAAGGTATATAAGTAATAAAACGCCGCCGCGCCTTTCCCGTGCTGCTGCGCCCCCCCCCAGCACTAATTTAACACAACTAGTGGATGAACCCCTCCGAGGCTGCCTCTGTGGCTGTGCCCCTGACTCGACTTCCTTCCTCCCCAGCAAAAAAAAAAAAATAAATTGTCAGGGGGCAGTAGGCCGCATTGCCTGCGGTCCTGGGCCGCAGGTTGGACATGCCTGCTTTAGATTTACCTTCAACTATGTAGTGCATGGGCCTGCCTGATTGCATACAAATTGAAAGTGTTTAGATTTGACCTAATATTATATGTTTTTTGGTAAATCTAAAGGAAAAAATCTAAAGACAATTGTATAGTGTGTATGGCCCATTACTGGGGTTGATTTTCTAAAACTGGAGAGTGAAAAATCTGGTGCAGCTCAGCAGAGAAACCAATTAGCTTCCAGGTTTTTTTTTTTTTTCAAAGCTTAATTGAACCAGCTGAACTTAGAAGCTGATTGACTACCATGCACAACTGCACCAGACTTTTCACTCTCCAGTTTTAGTAAATTGACCTCACTATGGTGTACTTTTAATATGCAGAGAAAAGCCGTGATCCTGAGGATCACGACTGATCTCTGATGAGTTACCGTTTAGTTTGCTGAGATGAGGAGCAGAGAACACGTTCTTCTCTTCTCATCACAGTACATGACCGTTTCTGTCACAAACGGCCAGTTTAGAAAAGTGAGATCTGAAGATCACACAGCTGTTATTCTGAAATATCTCCATTCCAGATTCTCCAGCTCAGAGGTGGAGAATCAGGGGGAGAAGCTGTGTGATCAGAGGAAGAAGACTTCTTTCTTCCTATATATCAGCACCAGGGGGTTCAAAATAAAAAAAAATAAAAAATATATATGTATATATGGTATGTATGTATATATATATATATATATATATATATATATATATATACACATATACTATATATACATATATATACGGTATGTACTGGTATATATATATATATATATATATATATATACACTGTATGTACTGGTGTGTATATATATATATATATATATATATATATATATATATATATATATATATATATACTGTATGTACTGGTGTATATATATATACTGTATGTACATATGTATATACACTGTATGTATACTGTATATGTGTGTGTGTGTGTGTGTGTGTGTGTATAGATCGATAGATATTCAGTAAGTTTTCATGTGTCAGAACATGTCATTACGAGTGCTTTTAAACTTTGGTTTCACTTTTAAAACTTGGCGGCACTGTAATCTCACAAAATCTCGTGAGATTACAGGCAGTCCACCCAGTTATAGAGGGATCACGGCCGTTTTCAGAGAAAAAAATTCTCCTCTGATCACCCTTTGGGAATTGAAGTTCTCGACCACCTAAACTGGGTGCCAGAGTTGATAATTTTTCTCTGAGAATTGCCGAGAAGTGAACTGAGAGAAAACTTCTCAGTTTACTAAACGTACACCTATGTCTTGTTCTGCACTGTGAGTTTAGGTAGAAAAGTACCAGACAAGATTTCTACAGTCCAGAAAAGGTCTTTTTTTTTAAGTTTCATACAATTAAATCCATCGCTTTTTAGGGAATCAGGAGATAGCCCCCTTCATCAGGGAGTGAGTGCTGAGAAAATGTGTGCTAGGCTGCTGAAATCAGAGTATTCTTGAGGGGTATATCAGAACAAGCAGATTTGGCTCCAGGTGCTATTTTTTGCCTTTGTGTAAAGGGGGCTATTTTGGTAGAGAAGAAGGGCTTTGCTTCTTCATGACAGAGCTGCTCCCTTCCCAATGATTGGTGATCTGAATTCTCAAATGGGCAAGCCTTATTTGTACCAAATACTTATAAATACCAATATCTGAAACAGAATTGATATACTTCCTGTGTGAAAGTTATTAGAATTCTGCAACACTGGGTAAGGTGGCAGCAAATACAGAGTCTAAAGTTATCATGTAAAGTTATCATGTATGAGACTGGAGTGTCAGAAACACTCAAAAGGATCTGTAACAAAGCATCACATCCCCGTGTTTTTCAAGCCCAGCAATAGATTGAGAAAGAAGTTTGTACACCCAAAAGACCCAACACCCAAACACAAGCAAAGTGATTTTATATTTGCAATGCAATGTAGTGGGGAAGCAAGCTCTTAACAAAGGAATGGCCCAACATAGGAGGGCAAAGTCTGCAGGTCAAGGTTTTCTGACATGTTAAGGAAAAGAGGCATTCATCTGAAAACAGTGGGGGTTCACATTTTGGACATAGAGGTCAACTGGCACACAAGAGGCATATAATTAGCCACCTATGTAAAAATAGAGCAACCCAACATCGAACAAAAGTGAGGGCATTTGAAACCATCTGTTTCCCATATATAATGCCAATCTAATAGCTCTACCTTCAACAATCATCAATCTACCTCTATGCTTGTTGACAACAGTTCACAGCCATGTACTGTAAGCCAAAGGATTAACACCTATCACCACTTCCTGATGCCAAGCATGAAATTATGTAACTAGAACAGGGTGTTTTTTTTACAACTTTCATACCTCCCATCCTGTTCTTGGACAATAATATCTAGTTTTCTATGATTATAGGATCAAGGTGTCCATGCTACTTATGCAGATATACAGCTGCATCTAAAAAAAATGAATATCATCAAAAAGGTAATTTATTTCAGTAATTCAATTCAAAAATCGAAACTCAAATAAAATATACAGTAGATATATTACACAAAGAGTGATATAATTCAAGCATTTTTTTTCTTTTAATTTTGATTATTATGGCTTACAGCTAGTGAAAATCCAAAACTCAGTGTCTCATAAAATTAGAATATTACATAAGTCCAATTAAAAATGGATTTATAATACAGAAATTTTGGCTTACTGAAAAGTATGTCAATGTACAGTACAGTATGCACTCAATACTTGGTCATGGCTCTTTTTGCATAAATTACTGCACCAATGCAACATGGCATGGAGGCGATCAGCCTGTGGCACTGCTGAGGTGTTATGGAAGCCCAGGTTGCTTTGATAGAGGCCTTCAGCTCATCTGCATTGTTGGGTCTGGTGTCTCTCATCTTCCTCTTGACAATACCCACAGATTCTCCATGGGGTTTAGGTCAGGCGAGTTTGCTGGCCAATCAAGCACAGTGATACCATGATCATTAAACCAGGTATTGGTACTTTTGGCAGTGTGGGCAGGTGCCAAGTCCTGCTGGAAAATTAAATCAGCATCTACATAAAGCTGGTCAGCAGAGGGAAGCATGAAGTGCTCTGAAATTTTCTGATAGAGGTCTGCGCTGACTTTGGACTTGATAAAACACAGTGGACCAACTCCAGCAGGACCTTGATTTCCAAATGAAATCCAAAATGTACTTTCATACGAAAAGAAGACTTTGGACCACTGAGCAACAGCCCAGTCCTTTTTCTCCTTAGCCCAAGTTAGACGCTTTTGGCGTTGTCTCTGATTCAGGAGTGGCTGGACACAAGGAATGCGACAGTTGTAGCCCATGTCTTCGATATGTCTGTGTGTGATGGCTCTTGAAGCACTGACACCAGCTGTAGTCCACACCTTGCGAATCTCAGCAAAATTCTTGAATGGCCTTTGCTTCACAATTCACTCAAGGCTGGGGTTATCCCTGTTGCTTGTGCACCTTTTTCTATCACACTTTTTTCTTCCACTCAACTGTCCATTATTATGCTTGGATACAGCACTCTGTGAACAGCCAGCTTCTATAGCAAAGAGCGTTTGTGACTTACCCTCCTTGTGGAGGGTGTCAATGACTGTCTTCTGGACAGCTGTCAAGTCAGCAGTCTTCCCCATGACATAGTGATGATGCTGCACCCCGGACAATATCAATCACCTAATGGGTTACAGTCCTTGCCCTTGTGTTTGTGCTCCGAGGTGCATCACTGCTAGCAGTCTTCTGTTCTCAGTGCTCCTCCGTGTCTGATCAGGCTTGGCTGATGACTCTCCTGGCTCCTGCATTGGCAGACGACCTGGCATTGGCAGACTACCTGCTTCTTGATGCGACCCCGGCTTGGATGACTACCTGCTTTTGGACTCGACCCTGGCTTGGATGACTACACGCTTCTGGACTCGACCCTGACTTGCATGACTACCCGCTTCTGGACTCGACCCCATCTTGTTCCCGATCTCGCTCCTCACTCTTGCTGTGCATTTAGTGCTGTTTGCTCCAATTAACTGCTTTATTTTACCTGCATTTTCATGTGGTCTGGTTTCCTAGCACCCTGACAGTAACCTACTTAACCAGAGAGAGATCATTTAACCACTTACCCACTGGGCACTTAAACACCCTTTCTAACCAGATCAATTTTCAGCTTTCAGTGCTCTCACATTTTGAATGACAATTAGTTAGTCATGCAACACTATACCCATATGCAATTTTCGTCCTTTTTTCACACAAATAGAGCTTTCTTTTAGTGGTATTTATCCATCATTGGGTTTTTTATTTTTTGCACTTTAAATGAAAAAAGACTGAACATTTTGTAAAAAAAAAATATTTTTCTTTGTTTTAAAATACAGCAAATTTAGTAATTTGCTTGATAACTTTTTGGCCAAAAGTTATACTGCTACATATCTTTAGTAAAAATAACCCAAATAAGTATATATTATTTGGTCTTTGTGAAGGTAATAGAGTCTACAAGCTATGGTGCCAATCATTGAAAATTGATCACACCTGTTGTACAGATGGCCTATCTCATTTCTTGAGACACTAAACAAGCCAGGAAAGTAGACATTACAAGGTATTTAGTAAGAGGCATGGTGAGTTTTTTAAAGCTCTATTTTTTTCCCACAATTCTTTGCAAAATGAAGATTTTTTTTCACAAAATTGCCATATTACCAAGATATTTCTCACACACTGTATAGGCATACTTGCAACTACACCCCAAAATACATTCTGCTACTCCTCCTGAGTATGGGATACCACATGTGTGAGACTTTTACACAGCCTGGCCACATACAGAGGTCCAACAGGTGTTCTACGAGCAAAAATTACACATATAATTTCCTGACCACCTATCACAATTTTGAAAGCCCTGGATAACCAGGTCAATAGAAACGCCCACAAAATGACCCCATTTTGGAAAGAAAACACCCCAACACATAATCTAGGAGGTATAATGCGTCTTTTGAACATGTCATTTTTTTCCACAGGTTTTTGGAAAAAGTGGAAAGAAGATGAAAACTTTTCTTTTTTTTTTTTACGGAAGGTTGACCATTTATAAGATATTTCTAACACATAGCATGTACATAGCAAAAATGACACTCCAAAATACATTCTGCTACTCCACATGGCGATACCACATGTGTGAGACTTTTACACAGCCTGGCCACATACAGAGGCCCAACATGCAGGGAGCAACTACCTATCTACCCATTACACTTTTGTGAGGCACTGTAGGGCCACGGATGAGCACTTATGTGGCATGGACTGTAGTGGCACGTATGAGCACTGATGTGGCATGGATGAGCACTGATGTGGCATGGATGTGGCACGGATGAGCACTGACGTGGCATGGATGTGGCACAGATAAGCACTGATGTGACACGGATGAGCACTGACGTGACATGGATGAGCATGGATGTGGCATGGAAGAGCACGGATGTGGCATGGGTGTGGCACGGATGAGCACTGTTGTGGCATGGATGTGGCATGGATAAGCACTGACATGAAATGGATGAACACTGACGTGGCATTGATGTGGCACAGATGAGCACTGATGTGGCATGGATGTGGCACAGATGAGCACTGATGTGGCATGGATGTGGCACAGATGAGCACTGATGTAACATGTATGTGGCATGGATGAGCATGGATGTGGCATGGATCAGCCATGGATGAGCAGTGAGGTGGCATGGGTGGGCACAGATGAGGAATGGGTGGACACAGATGAGGCATGGATGTGGCACAGATTGGCATGAATGACGCATAATTGAGGCAGGGAAAGGCATGATTGAGGCAGGATGGGCATGATTGAGGCACAGATTGGCATGATTGAGACATGGATGGACATGATTGAGGCATGGATGGGCATGACTGAGGTATGATTGAGGCATAGATGGGCATGACTGAGGTATGAATGAGCATGATTGAGGCATGACTGAGGTATGATTGAGGCATAGAAGAGGCAGGGGATGACCGGTGCTGCAATCTCCCTCCTCTCCTCGTACGTTATACCCATCGCTGTGTACAGCGTGCGAGGATAGAACTGAACCGGACATGTGCCAGTTTGTTGACAACTGATCGCTCTGGATGGAGCAATCAGGTGGTAAAGGGCTGCTGTCATTGGCCCTTTACCACGATCCGTGATGTGCCGGGTCCCTTGGACCCAGCCAACATGGACACTTCTGTGTGCATGCCCCAGGGGGCACATGGGAATCGCAATTCTGGGAGAACGTCATTGTACGCCCTCCCAGCATAATCTGACCGCTCTGTAGCCGTCATTTGGCTATGGCCCAGTCGGCAAGTGGTTAAAGGCTCAGGAGCCTTTACAGGTGTCTTGAGTACAATATTGAACACTTTCACAATATTCTAATTTTCTGAGATACGGAATTATGGGTTTTCACTAGCTGTAAGCCATAATCATCAAAATTAAAAGTAAGAAATGCTTGAAATATATCACTGTGTATAATTAATCTATATAATATATGAATTTCACTTTTTGAATTTAATTACTGAAATAAATTAACTTTTTGATGATATTCTAATTTTTTTGAGATGCACCTGTAACTTCAGGAGTATTTCCCTTCTGACACTCATTAGAACTGAATACGTGACTTGGATAAGCTACATCCTAAACATGACAGAATAAGCCAAATTTAATGTGATTAAGTACCACTCGATATGCCATGACATAAAATTTTAACATTCTACGTAAGCTTTTTGGCAATATTTAAACAACCGGTTTGAAGAATTGTAGAGATATAAATATGTTAAAATTTAGATCTAGAGGTCTTTATTCGTTTGTACCAGAGAGAAGAAGCCAAGCTACAACTTTGTTTTAAGTTTTGAATACAAAGGGGAAGGGTTAAAACTCCTGGCAGGTTTTAATTCTGTCTGTGACTCCATTGGGGAGGATTACTCTTGCTTTGTGCCAATGTGATACCAGGACAAAAATTAAGAACCAGGGTCACAGAAAAAAGGAATCACAGACTGCACTGAAAACCTTACAGATTTAACTTCTTCCAACAGCACTAACAAATGTGTTTTCAATGCTGTTCCTGTTTGCATTGAAGAGATTTGCAACTATCTCTGTCTGTCCCAATGATGCCCTTTCACTACGACAAGAAGTCAAGAGTCATCTATTTTGTAGAAACAAAAGAAAGTAATTAAAAAACAGCCGGTCCCTTTACACACAATCTAAAACAAAATAAAACATTGTGGCAGGAGTTAGTCTTTAGGTTGGATTCCTTTCCATGTATTTTTTTCAGAGTTAATGGTATGAATACCACAAAATGTGTCATGCAGTATAATATAAATGTGTCATAATACCTATGGGGGTACCTTGGATGTCCTATTTAGGCAGTAGGCAGTCACCCCTGTCTCGGTTTTTCTAAGGGGAATGATACATACCAGCAGGCAAAATTCATTCTTGCCAGTCACCTTTTCTCCATGATTGGTCAGCTGGGAGTGTCTTCTAAAGTCAGAAAGTATGTATATATATATATATATATATATATATATATAGCTTTCACTCAGCTGGGTAGCACATTAAATAATTTGATGTTTTACACTAGAATAAAAATGCTGTTGCCAGATATAAGCATATATATTAATGCATCGTTAATTAATGTTTTTTTGTTTATATGGTCTTGAGGTCCTAGTACAGTTTAATTTCAGGTAATTATCTGGTATATCAAGCAAATTGTAGCATCTTAGTGGTTAAACTAATGTAAGTTATATGTGCATTGTATTGTCTTCAAAGCAGGTGTAAACTTTCGTTCTGGTCCCTGGCGTCTCCATTAAACAGGAAAAGAAGTTGAGTGGGTTATGAAGGCTCCAGGCTCCTGGGAAACCCCCTGACATGAAGACATTTGCATTAGTTCCTCTGCATCAACATTATTGCCACAAATGAACATCTTTGCTGATACAGAATCCTTTAATCTAGCAGAGCTTGAAAAGGCTATGCTGCTCCCATTCTTTATATAAATGATACCGCAAGAATCTGCCAAATCACCTTTTACTGGGATTGACTCCATGTATGACGTCCCCAGGGAAAACCTCTGCATTGTATATATTTGGTTATGTGTTAGATAGGACAAGATTTTTACAACTAAAGGCACTGTGCTGGGATCTTTAGTGCAACTAAGCAAAAATCCCTATGCTTCAATCGATTCCAGAGAAATTTCAGAGATTTTTTCCTTTTTTTAACTCTTTTTAACTAAACACTTTCATGGGTTACATAGCACTTGTTGATAATTGTGGAACTATGTTTAAAGAAGAACTATAGGCAAAACTTTTTTTTAATTTCGGTTAGCGTAAGGGAGAGTTATAAATCCTATCAGTTTTTTTTTTTTTTTTGCAATCTGTGTCCCGTTGCAGAGATTTACCTTCACTTCCTGTCCCATAGCCAAATAGGAAGTGAGAGGAAATCCCTGAAGATTAAGCAAATTCCTTGGGGACCCCCAGGTCACCAGAAGTAGTGTTCCCATGGGAAATGTTTTTCCCCTCTATTGCTTTTATGGGGGCTAACCAAAATGTGGGGTGTTCTATTACTTTCACTTTCAATGATAATGGTAAACAGGACAAATAGAGAGGGTGAATAGGGTGAATCTCTTTAACGGGGGCCCAGATAGTAATAAAACTTGACAAGTGTTCTAATTCCTCTCCACTCTGTCCAAAACTAAAAATGTTTTGCCTTTGATTCTACTTAAAGTACTAGGCCCCTTTCACATGGGGCAGATCCATTTGGACAGACTCCACTTGCTCAGCGGTGATCGCTCCGTTGATCCTGCTGAGTAGGCGGATGACAGGTCTGTCTCTACTCACTGTGCAGAGACAGTGTCAGGGTACCAGGAAACCAGACCAGGGATGCGGGTAAAATAAAGCAGTTTATTGGAGCAAACAACAAGAGTGAGGAAGTGAGAGCAGGAGCAAGCCGGGGTCAAGTCCAGAAGTGGGTAGTCATCCAACCCGGGGTTGAGTCCAGGAGCGGGTAGTCTGCCGTTGCCGGGTCGTCTGCTGATGCGGGGTCGAGAGCCAGGAGAGTCATCAGCCAAGCCAGGTCATACACAGAGGACCACGGAGAACAGAAGACTGATAGCAAAGGTGCACCTTGGAACACAAACACAAGGGCAAGGACTGCAACCCATCAGGTGATAGATATAGTCAGGTGTGCAGCATCATCACTGTACGACACCCAGGAAGTAGGCAAGTGATGATGCAATCAGTGTATATAAGAGGCAAGAGTCTTCACATGTCTAAGATGGCTGCCAACAGGAAGGCAAGGTAAGACCTTAACAGATGGACTTGACAGAATCCTGCTCTGCTCTATTGGGAGATCGGATGAAAATGGACAGCCTGTTTGTTTTCATCCGATCCGACCCACTGGACGGATGGCGAAAGTATCGCCATCTGTCTGTTTTCAGCAGATCTTGTTGGATCAGATGCCAGGTGGGTGTCAGCGGATCTTTATCCCCATAGAGGAGAATGGGTAGCCCGATCAGGTCCGCCTGAAAAATGGACAGACAGACCTAATTGGTCCGATCGTGTGAAACGGGCCTTAATGATTATAGAAAAACTTTGGCTTATGGTCGAGGTTGGATCTGAGTTTGCTGATTGATGACCCAGCGAACTAATGCAGCCTTTTGCTACCATGTAAAACAAATAACATTAATGAACTTCCTGGCCTCTGAACTTATTATAGGTAGCTGAGAATGTCCGGTAATGGGAGCTTTCTTATGTGCCAGCCCCTCACTTTAAAAAGGCAGGGTTTTCAGTCATACTGAAAATGTGCTTAGCTGGGATAGTGAAAGGATAGGGACTGCTGCTGTTAAAATTCATTGGGACTGATTATTGTAGGGCTTGTAGGCACCTATGTCTCAAAGTAGATGTTAAACCTTCAATGTCATTTAGGAAGAAAAAAGCCCTGTTATTGGAGGTGAGGGGAAGGAAGGCTTTTTAAACCTCAGAGCTGCTCACGTGTGTCCTGGAGACTCTTTAGAGCCCCTTGACCTGCACTGTGTAGAGTCAAAACAGGCTGAATGTGTGTTTTTAAAGACTATGTTTTATATTTTGTGCTGGCTGCAATTTGTGTTTTTTTTTTTTTTTTTTCTTTTTCACAGCCTGTCCCAAGGTCCACATGTGTATTTTCACAGGGCATTTTTCATAATTGTACAAAATAAAAGTAAAAAAGATGCGCTGGCCTATAATCAATCAAGACTGCTGCACCTGAGACTCCCTGAATACTAGGAGATAAAAATTAACCAATATATACATAAAGTGCACTGTCATAATATAAATATCACAAAGGAAAAAATATATGTGTAAATGTATAGTGCAAAATCAATCATAATTCATATACTCATATGCACTGAAACAACAAATGATAATATGTAACAACATATATATATAACTAAAGTGCAATTGAAGTGCAAATAGAACTGAATGCACAAATAAAGTTCCAAAGAACTAATAATCCAACATAGCCCAAATAGTGTGATTTTGAAGTCTTGTTCCTTCAAAGTGCTGCATGCATCACCACCGTGCTCAAGTAGTAAACTGGCTGTTTACCAGACCCAATAGGGTTAATGAGCTTGTAGACTGTTAGGGAATCAATCCATGATACCACAAACGGACACCGGACACCGTCTCTGAGGTCACAGATAAGTATGTGGAACAAAAGAGGACTAATAGTGCATTATCACTGTTTCAATCATTGTTTACTTAAAAAGTAAACACTTACAAACAATCGTGGAGATATAGCACTAGTTCTCATGGTGGCACGGAAGCCTGCAGTGCGGTCCGTGCGTGCTGACATCATGGCTTGCTAAGGCCATCTGGGCAAAAGTATAATGGTGGCTGAGTGTTAGAAAATCTATATTTAGCCCTACAGAATATACAGTGAACAGTCCACATGTTTACCTGCTGCTTAACTGCAAACAGGAACTTTATTTAGGCAAAAGATGTAGAGTTTACCATAGATGCAGATACAAACTCATAAACACTGCCATCTACTGGTTAAAGGATATAGCTCTACTAAATACTGATGTACAGTAGTTGTTGCACAAAATACAATTCTGTATTTTAACACCCCCACTCAACAACTACTCCTTATATTAGTTCCATTTCGGATCTCAGTTCTATAAATGTGTTTCTTATAAGTGGTTTTGTCAAAACATCTGCAATCTTCATCAGCAGCTCTGATCCACTTTTGTATCTCATGAGTTGAAACTCTTTGCATATCATTCAATGAATCTGGCTCTGGTTTGATGCTACGCGAGCAACATAGCACAGATGTTTGCCTGGGATGCCTTTATTGCTTCTGGTGCATTTCTTCTATTTTACTCTGGTCAAGGCGAATAAAGAAATTTCTGTCATTTGTCATGTGACTCGTAGATCCTGAATCAACACACCATGCCTGCAAAGATGAGGTGCAATTTTTGGATTGAAAAAGATATTCATAATCTGAAACAAAATTAGTTTATTCCTTCACACTTTTGGCCTTTTGTAGTTTAGTTTGTTTTTGCATTCTAGCTTTCCAGACTCTGAAATCTGATTTTAAATTACCTTGTTTCTTGCACACAAAGCATTCACATGTGTCTTGAAGCATGTTACAGTTTTTTTTTCCAATTATTAGTCTTTAAAGCAGATTCTGCAACAAAAGCTCTGTCATTATTAATGTTTTACGCTTATATTCATCCGCAAACTTGCCCTTAACATATTCCAATGTCAGTTCATCACCTGGACGTGCATCAATTGCCATGACAAGCATTTTTATAACTTTCTGGTAACCCACTTAGTAATAGTGTTGCGACATGAAAATCTTTTATTTCTTCTCCCATACCTCTCAGGCATTTAACTATTTCTAAGGTGTGCCATATGTAATTCTGCATATCCTGGCCTTTCATGAGCTTAGTTTGATATAACTTTCAAATCAAATACAGTTTATTGCTGAGATTAGCTCTTTTGTGCACCTTTTGTAATCCTTCCCACATTTTTTTTAAGCGTTTCACACTTCCATATACAGTATGTATGATCTGATCATCTTCTATGCTAAGAGAGATTGTGCTTCAAGTTTTTTGGTCTTTCTCTATTCACTCATCTCAAGGGTGTTCTGGCCTGACTTAATTTATACATTTTCACATACCTTCTCCTTTTAGCAGCATTTTCATCTTGAATTTCCAAGACTGGTAGTTCTGGTTTGTCAGATTTGCAAATGAAAGCTTTGTTGCAGCTGTATTACTGCCCATTTTCTTTTAAACTGTATTCTGTTGCCGCCTTCTTTCTGTTGCTGTATCATGTACTTCTTTTGCTGTAGCTGGCTATGTTTGGGTGTCTGGGTTCTCAGCTTTTCTCTGAGTGTCTGGGCTATGTCTGGAACCATAACCTGTAAGACATTCTGTATATAGCCCTACAGAACAGTTAGTGCACAGTTCAAATGTATTTATTTGCTGCTTAACTGCAAACAGGAAACATATGCTTTATTCAGAGAAAAGACATAGCATTTACCATAGATGCAGCTACAAAGTTATAAACACTGCCATCTACTGTTTGAAGAATATATCTCTACAAAATACTGATGTACAGAACACAATACAATTCTGTCTTCCAACACTGAGTACCTGACAGTGTAGTATTAAACAGGGTACAAAAAGTTAAGGGCTTTTTTTTCTTTTAAGTGTAAGCTTTCCTATTGCTTTTCGATCTATTATAACTGCTACTTCCACCAGTCATTTGAGGCCTATTACTGCTTGAAAAAGAATGATATCACATTAAAACCTAGCCAAAAAGCCTTTTTGCAAGTTGTAAGGGTTCTGATTGGGATGCTGCTACTGCTTTATGTAAGCCAAGTAAAAAAAAAAAATATATATTACACATGTACAAAAAATGAACACAAGCAAAATACATTGTATGTGATGCTAGAACAAGATGTTGTTGGTACCGTCCATAAGGACTGTATTCTTCAGTAACATCACATACAGCTTAAAGGCATCTCTCAAGCATGTGACTTTAAAAGACAGGTGTTTTTCCAAAGTCACCCTTGAAGATACATATAAATAAAGGCCCTCTCCACTCTGTATGGTATTTTGTTTTTCAATTTACATTGCTACATTAGTTCATGTCTCCCATGCCAGCTCTCTGCTCTCCGCTCTCCATCCTCTTTGTTTGACAAACACCTGCTTATTAGTCTTGAAAAATAGCCTGAATTGATTTTTGAGATTCATCTCCCCATAGGCTTGAATGGAGTTTGGATTAAAGGTTGCAATTCTTTGGACTTTATGATGGATTCAGGGGTTACCTATAATGATATTTATTTGACCACCTAAATGGGCTATGAGCATTGTAGATTGTACTTATAATCACTTTAGGCATCCTAAATGGTGGCATACAAAGGGTTAAGAGAATTGTTTTATTGAAGGAAACTCAACTCTTCAGTTTGTCTGTTCCAGAGGGTGTGGGAGGGTGTGAGGGTTAAGGGTGTGTTCTTCTCCCTAATGCCCGGTTCCCATTGGGTGATTTGGAATCTTTGGTTAAATAGCTGAAATTCTGCCTGCAATTCTAATTTGCAGTACAATGCATGGTCCACATTAGAATCCTATTATTCTTAATGACACCTTAAACATTGTACAATTCTGACACAACTGTCATGTGACAAAATTGCTTTTAACAATTGTGCTTAGTTTGCCGCCCAAAAAAGAAGCAGGAGTTTCTTTTGGGTGACAAATGCGCATAGGGCAGCATTGAAGTGAATGTGCTGCCCTATCCAGGACACATGGAAGTACATGTTTTAAAATCGCAAGCGGGACAGCTCATTCCCGAAATGCAATAGAGTCGCAGCCAAAGAATCCTGTAGCAACATTCCACATGTGCACCTTTCTCTGAGGCCTGCTAATTTGTTTGCCTGGAGATAAGAGTCTCTATACTGAACCCTTCTAACCACCCAGCAGTGCTTTCTTTGACAATATCGTGAAACGATGCAGCGCCAGTGAATATAACAAAACATACAAAAAACAAATAAGTAAACAGTCTTCAATGTGCCAAACATGAAGTCATTTAAAATCAAAACCCATATTTATTCAGATAAAAAAAAATTCCAACACCCAGCTGATTCTTGTAGTACAACAAAAACACTGAGTGCCACCACCTTAAATTGGTTGTAAACCCCATTCATGAAATTTGAACTAAGCACATATATCTGTAGTGTTTACTTGTCTCTCTCCGAAGCTCTAAGTGTTGTCTCTGGTGCTTCCTTCCTCTGTTATGAATATGAGTTACTTCTGACACATGAGATAACATGAGCTAAAAATTGGTGTCAGGGAGGGTGCTTAGAGGTAGAAAAGCACTGAGCTCATCTATTCAGAATACAGCTCTGCATGTTCCTTTATTCTTTGTGGAATGGGGGTGTGTCCCTTTCCTCCAATCAGCTCTCACACAGTGTAAGTGTAATCTCCCCACCCACCCCTATGTACTGCTGGCAGATGAAGAACATTTTTTAACAAGATCTGCACTTCTGAAAGGGTGTAGAAAGGGGAAGACAGCAGGAATACAAGTAAAACCTATGTATGGGGTTTTGTTTCGTCTCTGTGTATCATCTGAGGCTATTCCCTTCATTGGGTATATGTGAGGGTTTACAACCACTTTAATCAAATGCACACTCACCAGACCATAGACCATAAGCTGTAACAGGTACAGGAGACACAGCATTGTTTCACTTCCACTCCAGAATAATTTCTCTTAAGCAGCAGCAAAAGGCAACGCCTACTGGAACAGTTAGAGCTCACTAAGGATCCAACAGAAAGCCAGTGATAGTGTATTGGTTTACGTAAAGGTTTATTGTAGAACAGAGCCAGTCATCCAATAAGAAGAACGAGACAGCAAAAAAACAGTAAAAACTCGCTGAGAGAGCCGCTGACGACCTGGGATCGTATAGTGGTGTGACGTCATCACTGAAATTCCCAACTAGTTTCGTCCAAACAAATGCTTTCAAGGGGGACCCCCTAAGGATCCCTGGAGAACATCGGTTTGGAGATCTATCGTTTACTAAAGGATACAATGTTTACATTTTTACTTTTCACTCAAAAATTCTTCTAATATGTTTTACAATGTGTCAATTTACTTAGTTACCATCCAAATTTGCAAAGAGAGTACAACCTCTCAGAAGTCGAGTACAGGAACCTCTTTTTATTTATATTGTTATTTTCATTTCAAAGGGTAAAAAAGTGCAGCACTAAATAAAACACAATGGGTGCTCAAATAAATATACATAGACGGTAATGCTACCATCTAACAAGTAATAAAAGTGCAATGTGCAAAAAGTCCAAAGAAAGTGCAGAAGTCCATAAGTAAGTAAAAAGCAGCCGCTGTGTATCAAGACAGTCCAGGAGTGGGTGGCTGAAGATGCAATCTGTTCCAGTAACAGTTAAAGAAGGTAACCAATATGCACTTAAGGGGTCACCATAACCCGTGCATCCATCATCCAGGAGGAAGAGTAAACACTCTTACTAGAATGTATGGACTAGCAGCAGCGAGTTAAACACACATATAGTTGGAAAAACCAGGATGTTGTTCAAAGGAATAATCCCTAACTAGAACTGTCATCACTACTCTCCACAACAACCAATCCTCTTGTTTGATCATAAGCTCCAACTTTCATAAAAGATAAGAATGTTGGAACCATCGCTTTTGGTTTTTATTTAAAAAGTAGAAAACTTACATCAACTCTGAAGCAACAAGTATATCAATAGAACATCTCCATAACTGAGATCACATAGGGAAGAAATGCAATGACATTTGGGTCGGATTGAGTCTGTTCAATGTCATTGCACTTTTTCCCTATGTGATCTCAGTTATGGAGAAGTTCTATTGATATGCTCGTTGCTTCAGAGTTAATGTAAGTTTTCTACTTTTTAAATAAACAATGTAAGAGATGGCTTTACACTATGTGGAGACTTCTTATCTTTTTTGAATGTTGGAGCCTATGATCAAATAAGAGAATTGGTGGTTGTGGAGAGTTGTGACGACAGTTCTTCAGGGATTATCTCTTTGAACAACATCCTGGTATTTCCATCTATATGCATGCTTGACTCGCTGCCGCTGGCATTTGGGTCCATACATTCTGATAAGAGTGATTACTCGAATGCACGGTTATGGTGACTCCTTAAGTGGATATTGGTTACCTTCTTTAACCACTTGCCGACCACCAGCAGTACATATACTGCGGCAGGTCGGCTCTGTCCCGGCGAAACAATGTAACTCTATGTCGCTTCGCAGGACCCCTACTGGGAAATTCGTACCAGGGGAGCCAATTAGCAGGTCTGGTGGCCGCAATCGCTCCCCGCAGAGACAGAATGGCGGTCTGCCGATGTAAACATGGCAGACCGCTGTTCTGTCAGTAATGAACACAGGGATCCTGTGTTCCTCTTATTTAGGAACACAGGTCTCTGTGTTCATTCAGTAAATACAACCCCCACACAGTTAGAAAGCACCCCCTAGGGACACATTTAACCCTTTGATTGCCCCTGGTGTTAACCCCTTTCCTGCCAGTGTCATTAGTGCAGTAACAGTGCATATTTTTAGCACTGATTACAGTAGTAATGTCACTGGTCCCTCCAAAAGTGTCAAAAATGCCAGTTAGGTGTCCAAAATAGCTGATCACCGCTATTACCAATCAATATACGCTGATTGGGATTTTTTTTTATCAAAAAATATGTAGCAGAATACAAATTGGCCTAAAATGCTGAAAAAAATTATTTTTAAATCTTAATTTATTGGGAATGTTATATAGCAGAAAGTAAAAAATATTGCCTTTTTTAGAATTGTCGCTATTTTTTTGTTTATAGCGCAAAAAATAAAAATCACAGAGGTGATCAAATGTCACCAAAAGAAAGCTCTATTTGTGGGAAAAAAAGGATATCACTTTTATTTGGGCACTTTTATTAGCACGACTGCATAATTGTCAGTTAAAGTAATGCAGTGCCAAATCGCAAAAAAAATGGCCTGGTCATTAAAGGGGAAAACCTTCCGGTCCAAAAGTGGTTAACTGTTACTGGAACAGATTGCATCTTTAGCTACCAACTCTTGGACTGTCTTGATACACAGTGGCTGCTTTTTACTTACTTTTGCACTTTTTGCACGTATTTTTACTTTTTTTTGCACATTGCACTTTATTACTTGTTAGATGTAATGGAGGAAAGTCAGAATGGAGCGTTTACTACCACTTTAATCGCTACCGACCGCCCGCTGCAGTTATACTGTGGCGGGCAGCCCTCCTGCGCGAACCAACGTAGGTATACATCGAGCATGCACCACCGCCGGCGCGCTCCCACCCCCCGCTCGTCAGTGGGGACTCCGATGCATGGGGCAGACGGCTCCGATTGCTGCCTGACACCCGCGATCGCTTCCTGCTGAGAGAGAAAAACGATCAGCTGTTGTAAACACAGCTGACCTTTCTTCTCTCTGGAATGATCACAGAGCTCCTGTGATCCTGCTATGCATGATCGCAGGTCTCTGGCATCATTTAACAAGCCCCGCCCCAGATAGTTAGAAACATGCCCCTAGGTACACATTTATCACTTTCTGTGTTAACCCATTCCCTGCCAGTGTCATTATTACAGTAACATTGCATATTTTTAGCACTGATTACTGTAGTAATGTCACTGGTCCCCCCAAAAGTGTCAAAAATGTCAGTTAGGGGTCCGATCTGTCCCCCACAATGTCGCAGTCCCGCAAAAAATTGCAGATCGCTGCCATTACTAGTAAAATAAAAAAAAACAATAAAAATGACATACATTTTTCCCGTAGTTAGTAGACGCGATATCTTTTGGGCAAACCAATCAAAATACGCTTAGGCCCCTTTCACACTTGCGGACCATTCAGATCCACCTATAAGTTTTTCAGGCGGATCCGAACGGATGCCCCATGCATCTCTATGGGGCATCGGATGTCAGCAGAGACCTGTTGGCTGACATCCGATGCAGTCTGTCAAATCTGGATGGAAACCCTATTTTCCATCCATCCAGCGGATCGGATGAGAACAGACAAGCCGTCCATTTTCAACCTTTTCCCCTATGAAGAACAGCGGTGACCTGACAGCTCTGTCTTGGCACACAGCGTGGAGAAAGCTCTATTTGTCGGGAAAAAAGGACATAAATTTTTATTTGGTTACAGCGTCGCACAGCTGCGCAATTGCAATAACGCATTACTGAATCGCAAAATATGGCCTGGTCATTAAGGGGGAAAACCTCCCAGGCAGAAGTGGTTAAACCTCTTTTCCCTAAGGTGCAAAAAGTACTCCTGTGTCAATTTGGTCATTATTCTATATATGTAATGGTGACATTCAATTTGCCTAAGCTCATGACAAAAAACAACATAGTCAGAGAAAAACCAAGCATGGTCAGTGTTCATATTAGTCCTGCCACCATAATGCCTGCCACCAATACGTCTAGGTGAAAAGGATGGCACCACTTATGGCAAACATACTTTCTACAGTGTGAATGTTCCACTGCTCCTTCACATTATTAGCATGGAAGAAAATTGTGCTTGTCCTTAATTTGCTTGAAAGGACTGTGAGACTTTTAATTGGCCTATAACAATTTAGCTAAAGTAAGTTAGATTTTAATCAACACACTCATGAAATTGCAGTATTTTTAGCAATAAATTGCTAGTTAATAAACTTACTTGGGCTTTCTTTGTAAATGCCAACTAAAGACTTAAGTGTTACTTGCAAATTTAATTACTCATTTATTGCTCATGTAATTTTGAATTAATTACATGCCGAATAGATTTATATTTTATGTACTTAATAAAACTCTTTAAGTGCTCGTTTAGCAATCAATTGGTATTTAGGATGTTCTGCATTTACTGAAGAAAATGGCTTTCTTGGGTAGTGGATTTTCCCGCCAACTGTAGGATCTGGTTGAACAGTCTGTTTTGTGTCACAGCTTTGCCCTCAACTTTCTAAATGAACTTCACATTGTATGAATCTTACCCTAGTGATTATATTTGCAATGTTAATACATCTTATTTTAATATTTGATGTGAAATTTACCTCCTGCAATCCTAAGTGTCTTTCTACCCTTGGTTATATAGGGAAATTCTTCATTCAGCCTTGCTTACACCTGTTGTTCTTTATCATGGCAAAATAATTAAGGACTTTCAGGGTTACTTATAAAGTGCCCAAACATTTGATGATTGTTATCAGATATCTGTGGTCTTGAAGTGGTTGGCAATCACTGCCCAGGAGATTGCCAACCACTTCAAACAGAAGATTGACACAATTCGTAAGGAGATCGTTGCTGTTCAGATACCTTCCTCCATGCCTTATGCTTCACGCCCACAAGTGCGATCATTACTTCCCTCATTCAACCCCGCCACTACAGACGAGGTTGCTAAACTACTTGCTAATGTCCACTTAACAACCTGCCCTCTGGATCCTGTTCCCTCGCAAATGCTACGGTCACCTTCTGGCCCTATTCTACACTCTCTAACCCACATCTTCAATCTCTCCCTCTCTTCTGGCATCTTCCCCAACTCTCTAAAACATGCACTAGTCAGCCCCATACTTAAAAAGCCCTCACTGGACCCAACCGATCTGAACAACCTACGCCCTATTTCCTTGCTCCCCTTTTCATCCAAACTCCTCGAACGTCTAGTCTACAACTGACTGTGCGACCACCTTGCCGAGAATAGCCTCCTTGATCCCCTTCAGTCTGGATTTCGGCCTCAACACTCCACTGAAACTGCACTCCTAAAGCTGACAAACGATCTGCTAACGGCCAAAACCAATGGACACTATTCTGTACTCCTACTTCTGGACATTTCTGCTGCCTTTGATACGGTTGACCATCCCCTCCTCCTCAAAAAACTCCATGCCTTTGGTCTCCGTGACCGTACTCTTCAATGGTTATCTTCCTACTTATCTAACCGCACCTTTAGCGTTACCTACAATTCTACTTCCTCCTCTCCTCTCCCCTTCTCTGTTGGAGTCCCCCAAGGCTCTGTTCTTGGACCCCTCCTATTTTCAATCTACATCTCCTCTCTAGGTCAGTTGATAGCCTCCCACGGCTTCCAATACCATCTCTACGCTGACGATACCCAAATCTATCTATCCACTCCTCAGCTCTCTCCCTCAGTCTCCTCACGCATCACAAATTTACTATCAGATATATCGGTCTGGATGTCTCACCACTTCCTCAAACTCAATCCATCCAAAACCGAGCTTATAATTTTTCCTCCACCGCGTGCCCCTTCCCCTGATTTCTCCGTCAATATCAATGGCATTACTATCAGCCCATCCCTGCATGCCAAGGTCTTAGGTGTTGTCCTGGACTCTGAACTCTCCTTCAAACCCCACATCCAATCGCTGTCCAAATCTTGCCGCCTCAGCCTCCGCAACATCTCCAAAATACGCCCCTTTCTAATCAAAGACACAACAAAACTCCTAGTTCACTCCCTGGTCATCTCGCGCCTCGACTACTGCAACTCCCATCTCATTGGCTTACCTCTACACAGGCTATCCCCCCTTCAATCCATCATGAATGCTGCCGCCAGACTCATCCACCTTACCAATCACTCAGTGTCCGCTGCTCCTCTCTGTCAAGCCCTCCACTGGCTTCCTCTCACTCAACGAATTAAATTCAAAATACTAACAACATCTTACAAAGCAATCCACAGCCTAGCCCCCAGCTACATCACCAGCCTCATCTCAAAATACCAACCTAATCGCTCTCTTCGTTCCTCTCAAAACCTCCTGCTCTCTAGCTCACTCATCACCTCCTCCCACGCTCGCCTCCAGGACTTTTCCAGAGCCTCTCCAATCCTATGGAACTCCTTACCCTTATCTGTCAGATTATCTCCCACTCTATTAGCTTTTAGGCGATCTCTGAAAACCATCCTTTTCAAAGAAGCCTATCCTACCCACACCTAAGAAATATACCTCCATTTTCTCCATCAACCCATCCCCCACGGTTATTGCCTTTTGTTTCACTTGACCCTCCCTTCTAGATTGTAAGCTCTAACGAGCAGGGCCCTCTAGTTCCTCCTGTTTTGAACTGTATTGTAACTGTATTGTCTTCCTTCACATTGTAAAGCGCTGCGCAAACTGTTGGCGCTATATAAATCCTGTATAATAATAATAATAATAAATGCATGCTCACTGATACCATATGTGTTTAAGGTTGCCATCCCAAGAAAATAATGCAGGAATTCTCCAGATCTAATTCTCTGTAACCATAATTCACCGCCTGGCCTTTGGACTTAGGCCAGCTAGTTTGAAAAGCCAGTCACCTTAGATAAGCCAATCATCTTACTATAAAAAGGTAAGGTCACAGTAGCCATATTGTCAGTATGCTTTATCTATGATAGGGAAAGCATAGAGAGTGCTCCTGATAGAATACAATGGGAAAAAAATTGCTGCTGAATTTCTGCAGCATTTTTAGTGTGTGTCTCTGTCCACATGCAATGCACTGATAACAGGTTGGATGCATTTTACAGGGTATGTTTCCTCATTGTTGCTGGGTTAATGTTTTTTTCACAGGTCTTTTTTTCAAACTCACAGAAAAAGAGGCCTACTGAAGAAGCCCAATAGGAGGGCGCAATGTGTTTAGGAGGGTGGAGCTGAGCCTAAGACAGCAGAACTTCACCGTGGTAGAGTTTGGAGTTGTGAGCTGGCTGGCGAGTTATACCATATGCGCATTATTGTTATATTCCTGTAAGTGCATTTTATTAGTAGGGGAAATAAACTTGTTTTAGATGGAGAACACTATGCTGTTGCATTTTTGTTCCATATAACATGTTGGGGAACTGGTGAGAGGAGAATGATTGAAGCTCCAAAGTAGCAGTAGGAAATGTAGAGATGTGACTCATTGTGTGTGGCACCACATCCAAGAAATGTCTCTCAATTGTTGCACCACTTTGTACAAAGTTTAACTTTATTTAAGAGTAAAGTTTATTTTAGCTTTTAGATCTGTTGTGACTGCTGCTTCCACTGGTCGATAAAAGCCTGAATGTAAAAGGTAAAAAATGAAACACACATCATCACAATATTCTATGCCAGAATATGGTGTCACTGACACCTAGCCAGTGGCACACTCTGTTTTATGTCAGTTCCAGTGGGAGGGCATTCCTGCAATGCATCCTGGGATTGCACATAAATAGGAGGGGATGTCTTTGGGCGGGAAGCCAAAGAGGGTGACAGTTGTCTCTCCTGTAGCTGAGGAAGGTGGTCCAGACAGTCGGCCAAGGGACCAGGGGAAGAGCTGTGCTGTAGAGGATCCAATGTGTGCTGACCAAGTGGAGCTGTGGGGCAGGATTTTTCTGGAAAACCAGTGTTGTGAGTACTCAAGATCTGCCCAGGGGCCTGCCTAAGAGAGGGGGCCACTCCAGAAAGGTCAAGGGGATCAGAGAGCCAGCTAACCCGGAATGTTACAGTAAAGGGGGTGCTAAGTTGTGAAGCCCTGAAGAATAGGGAATAAAGAGGGCGCCAGGAAGGGCCCTGAAGTGTCTCAGCAGTACAATCTACACTACAAGTCAGCTACCTCAGGAAGGAGAACCTTAGGGAGCTTAAAGGACTTTTCACAGTCAAAAGTGAAGCTAAAGTAAGCGGCCTAGCCGTGACCAGCGTCAGTCAGCATTAACCAGCATCAGTCAGCGTTAACCAGCGTCAATCCGTAGTTCTGTATAGTCCCTGCCTATTTTGTGCATAGTTCAGTTGTTGGAGTTCTCAATAAACCCTAAAAAAACCAAAGAAACTGGACTGGTTCTTGTCTGAGGTAATCACACTTGGAAACATGCTTAAATGTCCTACTGTTGCTAATGATAGCCCAGGGGAACCCACATACAGCAGCTCCCATGGGAGTACTGCTACACAAGTATTATGGGGGGCTAAGGGGGGAGCTGCACACTGAAGATTTTTTATCTTCACACATAGAATGTATGAAGGTAAAAAAACGTCTGCCTTTACAACCACTTTAAAGACACCTCTCAAACGTCATTTAAAGGATTAGTGTTCTCTCCATGTTGCCCATGAAGTTGCATTAAAGGAACCCTCTCCTAGCTAAAGAGCATTTTACTATGTTTTTGCTTTGTTAAATGTCCCTGATGGCTGCACCCATGAGCTATGTTGAGGTCAGAGATATCCAACAAGGTTTATTGTATTTGGCCAATTTAAGCAGAGCTATGGGCAAATCTAAAAGACAAACATTTCATTTAGTTATGTAATAACTGAAAGAATCCTTACCCATTTTCACATGGGTGTCATGTCACACCATCGTGAAAACGGATGACAGAATGCACATCTGATCGGCTTATGTCAGATTGCACATCTATCTTCCCTTCAGTTTTCATGTGTATACATCCATTTCTACATACACTCACTGGCCACTTTATTAGGTACATCTGTTCAATTGCTTGGTAACACAAATTTCTTTTTTTTTTTTTTTTTTTCTTTCCAAACAGTTTATTAAGGTAAAAAGCATACATAGTACAAAAAAGAGCAAGGCAGTAATGGGCATTTGACAAAGCCCACAAAAATGAGCAAGTACAAAAGTGATATACAGGTAAGCAGTACAATGCACGTGAGGGACAATAAGAGAACATAGGCAAACCCATAAAGTGACATATAGCACCAAGGTGCAAAAATAGAGAGCTCGTGGGAGTGCCAAGGGAATATGGGTCTATTGGAAGGGTTCGTTGGGTAGAGCACCCTCCCACCTGGTGGGAACCGGAATATGAGGGTTACCTGTAAGAAAGCCTAGTGGTTCCCCCAAACCCGACACCCCTTAAAGGGAGCTACCTGTGTCAGAGAGTGGGGGATCCACCGCAGAAGAGTGGGGAATCCGGTATGGACATCTCTGAACATGGGCGCCACATCCGTCATCGGTGGAGCCAGAGCCACCGCAGAGTGCTAAATGGAGAACCCTGAGTGATTTAGTGAGAGGCCTAAGAGGGAGGGAGGGAATGAGTGAAGGGAGTTGGGAAGGGGTATAGGAAAGGGGCCAAGTGGGGCAAATGAGGAAAACACAAAGGGGAGGAGGGGGAGGGTAACATGTAAAAAAAAAAAAAAAAAACAAAACAAAACACAGGGGGTGGGGCATTGCACTCCGGTAGGAGACAAGCATCAAAAGAGTTATAATGAACTGAACATCGATGAAAGCACCCCAGAATAAGGGGTGTATCCCCAGTGCAAAACAAGAGGATTACAAATTAGCCAGCGATTTTCAAGTGCTCAAGGTTTGGAATTCTGGTAACGTTTGAAAGTGTGTCCAGGGTGCCCAGGTTGTGCGGTACTGATGGTGTGAGTCCTTGGCTTGGGCCACGATGTCCTCCATCTCCGCCACCCGCCGAACCCTGCGAAGCCATTCAGCAACCGACGGGGGTGTGGTGGACAGCCAATGGCACGGCACGCACATCCGGGCTGCATTGATCAGATGTAAGGTCAGGGACTTTTTGTAGCTGGCGTAGGAAAGTGAGGTGTGGTGCAGAAGATATTGTGCCGGCGAGTAGTCCGGCGTGTACGTGGTAATACGGCAGATTAAGGCTTGAACCTCTTTCCAGAACGGTTGCAGAACGGGACAGTCCCACCATACATGTAGTAGGGTTCCTTTGTGTTGCAGACACCTCCAGCACTGCGGAGAATTGGAGGAAGAAAATTTGTGCAGAAGATCTGGAGTCCTATACCACCTGGAGTAAAGTTTATACCCAGTTTCTTGGGTCAATACGTTCAGGGAACCCTTGTGCATGTGGAAAAGCACCCGAGACTAGGGTTGAGCGGACACCTAGATGTCCGTGTTCGACGGGTTCGGCCGAACTTTAAAAAAAAGTCCGGGTCCGTGTCCCGGACTTTTACCGAACTTTTCCCGGACACCGAACCCCATTGAAGTCAATGGGGACCCGAACTTTAAGGCACTAAAATGGCTCTAAAACACCAAAGGAAAGGGCTAGAGTGCTGCAAATGGCAGCAAAACGTAATTAAGAGCATGGCAAGTGCTCTGCAAACAAATGTGGATAGGGAAATAACTTAAAACAACAAAAAAAAACAGAAAAATAAAACAATGTTCTTCTTCATCTCTGAAGGACGAGGCCCATATGGAGTAGGAGGGAGGTTGAGGTGGTGGTGGATGTGGCGGTGACATAGGCGTGCGCACAGGGTGTGCTGGGTGTGCCTGGGCACACCCTAATCACCTAGGGCACATAGCATTGCCAGTGAGGAGATGGGAAAGATCTCCCTGGGACCTGCTCTGCTCTATTTCTCCTTGCCTACAGGTACATGGCCCCGATACATTACTCTCCCTGCTGGCAAACATGCATGTGTATTTCAACTTTGGGGTGAACACCTTAATGCAATAGGCTGCGCACACCTATGGGCGGTGTAGGTGGAAGCGGCGGTGGAGGAGGACCAGGGCCGGATTAACAGCATCATGGGCTTGGTGCTGAGGATTTTGAAGGGCCTTAAGGGCCGTGCCTTGCCATGCACCCAGAGGAGGAAGGGTGCAGCCATGCATGCCTAATTCAACATGGGATGCTGTCTCTGAAGCCCATAAACACATCCATGCATCGCCAACTGTCCCTCCTTGTCCGGCCTTCACGCTGTGTGGGGAGGTTCTGAGGGTGCTGCCTGGGGAAGCGAGCATAGAAGCCAGACTTCTGTGTTTACAAGTGACAGAAGAGCGGTAACAGTGAATATGGCCAACCCGGGGCCTATATAAAAGGTAGGGGCCTGGAGCTGCAGCTCCAATAGCCCCTACATTAATCTGGCCCTGAGGAGGAGGACGAGGTAGCCAACACTGCTTCTTTTCAAAAATTTTAAATGAGGGTACACCCCAAAAGAGTGAGAAAGAGCAAAAATGGAACAATGGGTGGGTAAGGTCGGTATCCATTGCTATTCTGCATAAGGTACGGAAAAGTCCCGTGGGATCCATGCCTGGTTCATTTTAATGAACGTGAGCTTGTCCACATTGTCTCTGGACAGGCGGCTGCGCTTGTCTGTTATAACGCCCCCAGCCGTGCTAAATACCCGTTCAGATAATACACTGGCTGCAGGGCACGCCAGCACCTCCAAGGCGTAAAGGGCAAGCTCAGGCCATGTGCCCAATTTGGAGACCCAGAAGTTGAAGGGGGCAGACCCGTCATTCACTACATGTAGGCGTGTGCACACATACTGCTCCACCATGTTGGTAAAATGCTGCCTCCTGCTAAGACGTTCCATCTGAGCTGCTGGTGCTGCTGTTTGTTGTGGCATGCTGACAAAGCTTTTCCACATTTCGGCCATGCTAACCCTGCCTTCTGAGGTGCTGGCGGTGCCCTGGTTGCGTTGGCGACCTCCTCCTCCTCCTCCTCTGCCTTGTGCTTCCACTGTGGCCCCGCTGTCAGATGGGAATGCCAGCAGCATGGCGTCTACCAGCGTGCGCTTGTACTCGCGCATCTTGCGATCGCGCTCCAGTGAGTGAATTAAGGACGGTACGTTGTCCTTGTAACGGGGATCCAGCAGCGTGGCCACCCAGTAATCAGCACAAGTTAGAATGTGGGCAACTCGGCGGTCGTTGTGGAGACACTGCAGCATGTAATCGCTCATGTGTGCCAGGCTGCCCAGAGGCAACGAAAGGCTGTCCTCTGTGGGAGGTGTATCGTCCGTGTCCTCTGTATCCCCCCAGCCACGCACCAGTGATGGCCATGAGCTGGCCTGGGTGCCACCCTGCTGTGAACATGGTTCCATCTCCTCCTCCAGCTCCTCCTCCTCCTCATCCTCCTCATCCTCCAGAACTGTGCCCCTGCTGGACAATTGCGTCCCTGGCGTTTGCGTGTGCAGGAACCCACCCTCGGAGCCCCTTGCGAATGACTGCCCTGAAAGCCTTGGAAATGTTACCTCTTCATCCTCCTCCTCCTCCTCATCCTGTGCCACATCCTCTTCCATCATCGCCCGAATTGTTTTTTCAAGGAGGCATAGAAGTGGGATAGTTAAGCTGAGAATGGCGTCATTGCCACTGGCCATGTTGGTGGAGTACTCAAAACAGCGCAACAAGGCACACAGGTCTCGCATGGAGGCCCAGTTAAATTAAATAGCGGAATAGAAAATATGATCCAAAAAAAGTGTATGTATATCACACGTACACAACCACACTGGGCCCCAATTACTATTGTTTGTACCCCTAAAAGGCTAGATGAGGAGTAGGGGGAGTATGGAACAGGCAGCACCCTCAAACCTTCAGAAGTATGAGATGAACCCCAACAACTTGGAAAGGTGGATCTCTCTCACACGTACCAACACAGACTATCCCCCAATTTAACTGATCCCCAAAGGTTTTTGATTAAATAGCGGAATAGAAAATATGATCCAAAAAAAGTGTATGTATATCACACGTACACAACCACACTAGGCCCCAATTACTATTGTTTGTACCCCTAAAAGGCTAGATGAGGAGTAGGGGGGGTATGGAACAGGCAGCACCCTCAAACCTTCAGAAGTATGAGATGAACCCCAACAACTTGGAAAGGTGGATCTCTCTCACACGTACCAACACAGACTATCCCCCAATTTAACTGATCCCCAAAGGTTTTTGATTAAATAGCGGAATAGAAAATATGATCCAAAAAAAGTGTATGTATATCACACGTACACAACCACACTAGGCCCCAATTACTATTGTTTGTACCCCTAAAAGGCTAGGAGTAGGGGGAGTATGGAACAGGCAGCACCCTCAAACCTTCAGAAGTATGAGATGAACCCCAACAACTTGGAAAGGTGGATCTCTCTCACACGTACCAACACAGACTATCCCCCAATTTAACTGATCCCCAAAGGTTTTTGATTAAATAGCGGAATAGAAAATATGATCCAAATAAAGTGTATGTATATCACACGTACACAACCACACTAGGCCCCAATTACTATTGTTTGTACCCCTAAAAGGCTAGATGAGGAGTAGGGGGGGTATGGAACAGGCAGCACCCTCAAACCTTCAGAAGTATGA
This sequence comes from Pelophylax lessonae, assembly GCF_965119305.1. Taxonomy (NCBI): domain Eukaryota; kingdom Metazoa; phylum Chordata; class Amphibia; order Anura; family Ranidae; genus Pelophylax; species Pelophylax lessonae. The sequence continues at coordinate 189,202,609 of NC_138777.1, read as the reverse complement.
GATGAACCCCAACAACTTGGAAAGGTGGATCTCTCTCACACGTACCAACACAGACTATCCCCCAATTTAACTGATCCCCAAAGGTTTTTGATTAAATAGCGGAATAGAAAATATGATCCAAAAAAAGTGTATGTATATCACACGTACACAACCACACTAGGCCCCAATTACTATTGTTTGTACCCCTAAAAGGCTAGGAGTAGGGGGAGTATGGAACAGGCAGCACCCTCAAACCTTCAGAAGTATGAGATGAACCCCAACAACTTGGAAAGGTGGATCTCTCTCACACGTACCAACACAGACTATCCCCCAATTTAACTGATCCCCAAAGGTTTTTGATTAAATAGCGGAATAGAAAATATGATCCAAAAAAAGTGTATGTATATCACACGTACACAACCACACTAGGCCCCAATTACTATTGTTTGTACCCCTAAAAGGCTAGGAGTAGGGGGAGTATGGAACAGGCAGCACCCTCAAACCTTCAGAAGTATGAGATGAACCCCAACAACTTGGAAAGGTGGATCTCTCTCACACGTACCAACACAGACTATCCCCCAATTTAACTGATCCCCAAAGGTTTTTGATTAAATAGCGGAATAGAAAATATGATCCAAAAAAAGTGTATGTATATCACACGTACACAACCACACTAGGCCCCAATTACTATTGTTTGTACCCCTAAAAGGCTAGGAGTAGGGGGAGTATGGAACAGGCAGCACCCTCAAACCTTCAGAAGTATGAGATGAACCCCAACAACTTGGAAAGGTGGATCTCTCTCACACGTACCAACACAGACTATCCCCCAATTTAACTGATCCCCAAAGGTTTTTGATTAAATAGCGGAATAGAAAATATGATCCAAATAAAGTGTATGTATATCACACGTACACAACCACACTAGGCCCCAATTACTATTGTTTGTACCCCTAAAAGGCTAGATGAGGAGTAGGGGGGGTATGGAACAGGCAGCACCCTCAAACCTTCAGAAGTATGAGATGAACCCCAACAACTTGGAAAGGTGGATCTCTCTCACACGTACCAACACAGACTATCCCCCAATTTAACTGATCCCCAAAGGTTTTTGATTAAATAGCGGAATAGAAAATATGATCCAAAAAAAGTGTATGTATATCACACGTACACAACCACACTAGGCCCCAATTACTATTGTTTGTACCCCTAAAAGGCTAGGAGTAGGGGGAGTATGGAACAGGCAGCACCCTCAAACCTTCAGAAGTATGAGATGAACCCCAACAACTTGGAAAGGTGGATCTCTCTCACACGTACCAACACAGACTATCCCCCAATTTAACTGATCCCCAAAGGTTTTTGATTAAATAGCGGAATAGAAAATATGATCCAAAAAAAGTGTATGTATATCACACGTACACAACCACACTAGGCCCCAATTACTATTGTTTGTACCCCTAAAAGGCTAGGAGTAGGGGGAGTATGGAACAGGCAGCACCCTCAAACCTTCAGAAGTATGAGATGAACCCCAACAACTTGGAAAGGTGGATCTCTCTCACACGTACCAACACAGACTATCCCCCAATTTAACTGATCCCCAAAGGTTTTTGATTAAATAGCGGAATAGAAAATATGATCCAAAAAAAGTGTATGTATATCACACGTACACAACCACACTAGGCCCCAATTACTATTGTTTGTACCCCTAAAAGGCTAGGAGTAGGGGGAGTATGGAACAGGCAGCACCCTCAAACCTTCAGAAGTATGAGATGAACCCCAACAACTTGGAAAGGTGGATCTCTCTCACACGTACCAACACAGACTATCCCCCAATTTAACTGATCCCCAAAGGTTTTTGATTAAATAGCGGAATAGAAAATATGATCCAAAAAAAGTGTATGTATATCACACGTACACAACCACACTGGGCCCCAATTACTATTGTTTGTACCCCTAAAAGGCTAGGAGTAGGGGGAGTATGGAACAGGCAGCACCCTCAAACCTTCAGAAGTATGAGATGAACCCCAACAACTTGGAAAGGTGGATCTCTCTCACACGTACCAACACAGACTATCCCCCAATTTAACTGATCCCCAAAGGTTTTTGATTAAATAGCGGAATAGAAAATATGATCCAAAAAAAGTGTATGTATATCACACGTACACAACCACACTGGGCCCCAATTACTATTGTTTGTACCCCTAAAAGGCTAGATGAGGAGTAGGGGGAGTATGGAACAGGCAGCACCCTCAAACCTTCAGAAGTATGAGATGAACCCCAACAACTTGGAAAGGTGGATCTCTCTCACACGTACCAACACAGACTATCCCCCAATTTAACTGATCCCCAAAGATTTTTGATTAAATAGCGGAATAGAAAATATGATCCAAAAAAAGTGTATGTATATCACACGTACACAACCACACTAGGCCCCAATTACTATTGTTTGTACCCCTAAAAGGCTAGATGAGGAGTAGGGGGGGTATGGAACAGGCAGCACCCTCAAACCTTCAGAAGTATGAGATGAACCCCAACAACTTGGAAAGGTGGATCTCTCTCACACGTACCAACACAGACTATCCCCCAATTTAACTGATCCCCAAAGGTTTTTGATTAAATAGCGGAATAGAAAATATGATCCAAAAAAAGTGTATGTATATCACACGTACACAACCACACTAGGCCCCAATTACTATTGTTTGTACCCCTAAAAGGCTAGATGAGGAGTAGGGGGGGTATGGAACAGGCAGCACCCTCAAACCTTCAGAAGTATGAGATGAACCCCAACAACTTGGAAAGGTGGATCTCTCTCACACGTACCAACACAGACTATCCCCCAATTTAACTGATCCCCAAAGGTTTTTGATTAAATAGCGGAATAGAAAATATGATCCAAAAAAAGTGTATGTATATCACACGTACACAACCACACTAGGCCCCAATTACTATTGTTTGTACCCCTAAAAGGCTAGATGAGGAGTAGGGGGGGTATGGAACAGGCAGCACCCTCAAACCTTCAGAAGTATGAGATGAACCCCAACAACTTGGAAAGGTGGATCTCTCTCACACGTACCAACACAGACTATCCCCCAATTTAACTGATCCCCAAAGGTTTTTGATTAAATAGCGGAATAGAAAATATGATCCAAAAAAAGTGTATGTATATCACACGTACACAACCACACTGGGCCCCAATTACTATTGTTTGTACCCCTAAAAGGCTAGATGAGGAGTAGGGGGAGTATGGAACAGGCAGCACCCTCAAACCTTCAGAAGTATGAGATGAACCCCAACAACTTGGAAAGGTGGATCTCTCTCACACGTACCAACACAGACTATCCCCCAATTTAACTGATCCCCAAAGGTTTTTGATTAAATAGCGGAATAGAAAATATGATCCAAAAAAAGTGTATGTATATCACACGTACACAACCACACTGGGCCCCAATTACTATTGTTTGTACCCCTAAAAGGCTAGATGAGGAGTAGGGGGAGTATGGAACAGGCAGCACCCTCAAACCTTCAGAAGTATGAGATGAACCCCAACAACTTGGAAAGGTGGATCTCTCTCACACGTACCAACACAGACTATCCCCCAATTTAACTGATCCCCAAAGGTTTTTGATTAAATAGCGGAATAGAAAATATGATCCAAAAAAAGTGTATGTATATCACACGTACACAACCACACTAGGCCCCAATTACTATTGTTTGTACCCCTAAAAGGCTAGATGAGGAGTAGGGGGGGTATGGAACAGGCAGCACCCTCAAACCTTCAGAAGTATGAGATGAACCCCAACAACTTGGAAAGGTGGATCTCTCTCACACGTACCAACACAGACTATCCCCCAATTTAACTGATCCCCAAAGGTTTTTGATTAAATAGCGGAATAGAAAATATGATCCAAAAAAAGTGTATGTATATCACACGTACACAACCACACTAGGCCCCAATTACTATTGTTTGTACCCCTAAAAGGCTAGATGAGGAGTAGGGGGGGTATGGAACAGGACGCACCCTCAAATCTTCAGAAGTATGAGATGAACCCCAAAAACTTGGAAAGGTGGATCTCTCTCACACGTACCAACACAGACTATCCCCCAATTTAACTGATCCCCAAAGGTTTTTGATTAAATAGCGGAATAGAAAATATGATCCAAAAAAAGTGTATGTATATCACACGTACACAACCACACTAGGCCCCAATTACTATTGTTTGTACCCCTAAAAGGCTAGATGAGGAGTAGGGGGGGTATGGAACAGGCAGCACCCTCAAACCTTCAGAAGTATGAGATGAACCCCAACAACTTGGAAAGGTGGATCTCTCTCACACGTACCAACACAGACTATCCCCCAATTTAACTGATCCCCAAAGGTTTTTGATTAAATAGCGGAATAGAAAATATGATCCAAAAAAAGTGTATGTATATCACACGTACACAACCACACTAGGCCCCAATTACTATTGTTTGTACCCCTAAAAGGCTAGATGAGGAGTAGGGGGGGTATGGAACAGGCAGCACCCTCAAACCTTCAGAAGTATGAGATGAACCCCAACAACTTGGAAAGGTGGATCTCTCTCACACGTACCAACACAGACTATCCCCCAATTTAACTGATCCCCAAAGGTTTTTGATTAAATAGCGGAATAGAAAATATGATCCAAAAAAAGTGTATGTATATCACACGTACACAACCACACTAGGCCCCAATTACTATTGTTTGTACCCCTAAAAGGCTAGATGAGGAGTAGGGGGAGTATGGAACAGGCAGCACCCTCAAACCTTCAGAAGTATGAGATGAACCCCAACAACTTGGAAAGGTGGATCTCTCTCACACGTACCAACACAGACTATCCCCCAATTTAACTGATCCCCAAAGGTTTTTGATTAAATAGCGGAATAGAAAATATGATCCAAAAAAAGTGTATGTATATCACACGTACACAACCACACTAGGCCCCAATTACTATTGTTTGTACCCCTAAAAGGCTAGATGAGGAGTAGGGGGGGTATGGAACAGGCAGCACCCTCAAACCTTCAGAAGTATGAGATGAACCCCAACAACTTGGAAAGGTGGATCTCTCTCACACGTACCAACACAGACTATCCCCCAATTTAACTGATCCCCAAAGGTTTTTGATTAAATAGCGGAATAGAAAATATGATCCAAAAAAAGTGTATGTATATCACACGTACACAACCACACTAGGCCCCAATTACTATTGTTTGTACCCCTAAAAGGCTAGGAGTAGGGGGAGTATGGAACAGGCAGCACCCTCAAACCTTCAGAAGTATGAGATGAACCCCAACAACTTGGAAAGGTGGATCTCTCTCACACGTACCAACACAGACTATCCCCCAATTTAACTGATCCCCAAAGGTTTTTGATTAAATAGCGGAATAGAAAATATGATCCAAAAAAAGTGTATGTATATCACACGTACACAACCACACTAGGCCCCAATTACTATTGTTTGTACCCCTAAAAGGCTAGATGAGGAGTAGGGGGAGTATGGAACAGGCAGCACCCTCAAATCTTCAGAAGTATGAGATTGTGTTCACTGTACCCCACAAAGATTGAGTTCACTGCACCCCACAATGATTGTGTTCACTGCACCTCACAAAGATTGTGTTCACTGTACCCCCCAAAGATTGTGTTCACTGCACCCCACAAAGATTCTGTTCACTGTACCCCACAAAGATTGTGTTCACTGCACCCTAAAAGGATGTTGTTCACTGCACCCCACAAAGATTGTGTTCACTGCACCCTAAAAGGATGTTGTTCACTGCACCCCAAAAAGATTGTGTTCACTGTACCCCCCCAAAGATTGTGTTCACTGCACCCCACAAAGATTGTGTTCACTGCACCCCAAAAAGATTGTGTTCACTGTACCCCCCAAAGATTGTGTTCACTGCCCCCCAAAAAGATTGTGTTCACTGTACCCCCCAAAGATTGTGTTCACTGCACCCCACAAAGATTCTGTTCACTGTACCCCACAAAGATTGTGTTCACTGCACCCCAAAAAGATTGTGTTCACTGTACCCCCCCAAAGATTGTGTTCACTGCACCCCACAAAGATTCTGTTCACTGCACCCCACAAAGGATTTTGTTCACTGCACCCCAAAAAGATTGTGTTCACTGCACCCCAAAAAGGATTTTGATCACTGCACCCCAAAAAGGATGTTGTTCACTGCACCCCAAAAATGATTTTGTTCACTCCACCCCAAAAAGATTGTGTTCACTGCACCCCACAAAGATTGTGTTCACTGCACCCCAAAAAGATTGTGTTCACTGTACCCCCCAAAGATTGTGTTCACTGCACCCCACAAAGATTCTGTTCACTGTACCCCACAAAGATTGTGTTCACTGCACCCCAAAAAGATTGTGTTCACTGCACCCCAAAAAGGATGTTGTTCACTGCACCCCAAAAAGGATGTTGTTCACTCCACCCCAAAAAGATTGTGTTCACTGCACCCCACAAAGATTGTGTTCACTGCACCCCAAAAAGATTGTGTTCACTGCACCCCAAAAATGATTTTGTTCACTGCACCCCAAAAAGGATTTTGTTCACTGCACCCCAAAAAGGATGTTGTTCACTCCACCCCAAAAAGATTGTGTTCACTGCACCCCAAAAAGATTGTGTTCACTGCACCCCACAAAGGATTTTGTTCACTGCACCCCAAAAAGATTGTGTTCACTGCACCCCAAAAAGGATGTTGTTCACTGCACCCCAAAAAGGATTTTGTTCACTGCACCCCAAAAAGATTGTGTTCACTGCACCCCACAAAGGATTTTGTTCACTGCACCCCACAAAGATTGTGTTCACTGCACACCAAAAAGGATTGTGTTCACTGCACCCCAAAAAGATTTTGTTCACTGCACCCCAAAAAGATTGTGTTCACTGCAGCCCAAAAAGATTGTGTTCACTGCAGCCCAAAAAGATTGTGTTCACTGCAGCCCAAAAAGATTGTGTTCACTGCAGCTCACACACAGAAAAATGGATGTGGATCACTGACACCTGCCTATCTCCAATCCCACACCACACAGCAATATCGATTGTAGTTTGTAGAACACAGTTTCCCTAAAATTCAGCAGACTCTGTCCCTAACAGGATTGAGAAGAGATCGTAGATCAGGATTGAGTGCAGATTCACCCCACCCCCCACACAGCAATATCGATTGTAGTTTGTAGAAGACACTGACCCTATAATTCAGCAGACTCTATCCCTAAAATGCCTACAACTCGCCCTGCCTAAACACTCCGACCTGTCCCTCAATTCTATCCGGACACAAATGGTTTTTTCCTGCCTATCTTTCCCTAATCAGCAGCCAGCACATTGATGTGTGCTCTGTCCCTTAGCTAAGCAGCAGAATGACGCTGCTGCGGCGGCTGCCTCGAACTTATAAAGACTTGGTCACATGCTTCAGACGGCCAATCACAGCTACTAAGACATTTGCAGGCATGGCTGGGATGGCTTAAGGCACACCAGTTAAACGATTGTTGATTGGCTGTTGAAAGCCCGCCATGAAAAGAGCGCCAAAGCATGCAAAACCCGGAAATAAAACGACCGAACACGGATTTTTACCCGAACATACAGTAAAGTGTCCGTGTCCGTGTTCGGGTAAAAAAAATCCAATTATTCGGTACGAACACGAATAATACAGTCCGTGTTCGCTCAACACTACCCGAGACCAGTCTTCTTCCGAGAGGTCCACTCCCAGCTCCCGAGTCCATCGCGCCCGAAGAGCCTCTGTATGTGGTAACACAAATTTCTAATCAGCCAATCACATGGCAGCAACTCAATGCATTTAGGCATCTAGATGTGGTGAAGACAACTTGCTAAAGTTCAAACCGAGCCTCAGAATGGGGAAGAAAGGAAGAAAGGGGATTTAAGTGACATGGTATGGTTGTTGGTGCCAGAAGGGCTGGTCTGAGTATTTAAAAAACTGCTGATCTACTGGGATTTTCACGCACAGCACAGTCATCTCTAGGGTGTACAGAGAATGGTCCAAAAAAGAGAAAACATCCAATAAGCGTCAGATTGTGTGGAGGAAAATGCCTTGTTGATGTCAGAAGTCAGGGGAGAATGGGCAGACTGGTTCCAGGTAATAGAAAGGCAACAATAACTCAAATAACCACTTGTTACAACCATGGTTGCGCTATTCTTTTTTAATATACATGTTGCTTGGTCCATACCTGCACCGGCTTTAGATATACATGTTCAGGGTTTGCTCCCCCAATTTTTTGCTTGTTTATTATGTATTCAGTCTGACCAGACTTTTGAGGTTGAGCATCCCATCCCCCACACACACACCTGTACTCTATTGGTGTCCTCTATCAAGTAGATATAGGAGGAGTCCCCTGCAGTGCATTAGCACACCTTCCCAGCAAGGAGTGTTGTCTCCAAGGGTAAGAGAGGCTGGATTCACCCCTTTTTTATGGATAGTGTAGGACCCACCGATAATGGGGTACTTTGACGCAGTGGTGGGCTTGAGCACGATATGGCCATATGGTGGAACTAAATCCCCATTTTTATTTATGGATGGTCTCCATATTTGATAGTCATTTCTTTTGCATGGTTGCGCTATTCTTTTTTAATATACATGTTGCTTGGTCCATAGCTGCACCGGCTTTAGATATACATGTTCAGGGTTTGCTCCCCCAATTTTTTGCTTGTTTATTATGTATTCGGTCTGACCAGACTTTTGAGGTTGAGCATCCCATCCCCCACACACACACCTGTACTCTATTGGTGTCCTCTATCAAGTAGATATAGGAGGAGTCCCCTGCAGTGCATTAGCACACCTTCCCAGCAAGGAGCGTTGTCTCCAAGGGTAAGAGAGGCTGGATTCACCCCTTTTTTATGGATAGTGTAGGACCCACCGATAATGGGGTACTTTGACGCAGTGGTGGGCTTGAGCACGATATGGCCATATGGTGGAACTAAATCCCCATTTTTATTTATGGATGGTCTCCATATTTGATAGTCATTTCTTTTGCATGGTTGCGCTATTCATTTTTAATATACATGTTGCTTGGTCCATAGCTGCACCGGCTTTAGATATACATGTTCAGGGTTTGCTCCCCCAATTTTTTGCTTGTTTATTATGTATTCGGTCTGACCAGACTTATGGGGTTGAGCATCCCATCCCCCACACACACACCTGTACTCTATTGGTGTCCTCTATCAAGTAGATATAGGAGGAGTCCCCTGCAGTGCATTAGCACACCTTCCCAGCAAGGAGCGTTGTCTCCAAGGGTAAGAGAGGCTGGATTCACCCCTTTTTTATGGATAGTGTAGGACCCACCGATAATGGGGTACTTTGACGCAGTGGTGGGCTTGAGCACGATATGGCCATATGGTGGAACTAAATCCCCATTTTTATTTATGGATGGTCTCCATATTTGATGGTCATTTCTTTTGCATGGTTGCGCTATTCTTTTTTAATATACATGTTGCTTGGTCCATAGCTGCACCGGCTTTAGATATACATGTTCAGGGTTTGCTCCCCCAATTTTTTGCTTGTTTATTATGTATTCGGTCTGACCAGACTTATGAGGTTGAGCATCCCATCCCCCACACACACACCTGTACTCTATTGGTGTCCTCTATCAAGTAGATATAGGAGGAGTCCCCTGCAGTGCATTAGCACACCTTCCCAGCAAGGAGCGTTGTCTCCAAGGGTAAGAGAGGCTGGATTCACCCCTTTTTTATGGATAGTGTAGGACCCACCGATAATGGGGTACTTTGACGCAGTGGTGGGCTTGAGCACGATATGGCCATATGGTGGAACTAAATCCCCATTTTTATTTATGGATGGTCTCCATATTTGATAGTCATTTCTTTTGCATGGTTGCGCTATTCTTTTTTAATATACAACCAAGGTATGCAGAATACCATCTCTGAATGCACAACACATTAAACCTTGAAGCCTACAGCAGCAGAAGACCACCCTGGTTGCCACTCCTGTCAGCTAAGAACAGGAAACTGAGGCTACAATGCGCACAGGCCCACCAAAATTGGACAATGGAAGATTGGAAAAACATTGCCTGGTCTGATGAGTCTCAATTTCAAATGTGACAATCAGATGGTAGGGTCAAAACTTGGTGTAAACAACAAGAAAACATGGATCCATCCTGCCTTGTATCAATGGTTCAGCCTTGTCGTGGTGGTGGTATAATGGTGTGGGGATATTTTCTTAGCACACTTTGGGCCCCTTAGTACCAATTGAGCATCGTTTAAATGCCATGGTCTACCTAGCTGACCATGTTAATCCCTATGACTACAGTGTACCCATCTTCTGATGGCTCCATGCAGCAGGATTATGCACCATGTCACGAAGCTGAAATCATCTCACCACTGGTTTCTTAAACATGACAATGAGGTCACTGTAATCCAATGGCCTCCACATTCACCACATCTCAATCCAATAAAGCACCTTTCGGATGTGGAGAAACAGAAGATTTGCATCATGGATGTGCAGCCGACAAATCTGCAGCAACTGCGTGATGCTATCATGTCATAATGGACCAAAATCTCTGAGGAATGTCTTCAACGCCTTGTTGAAACTATGCCACAAAGAATTAAGGCAGTTCTGAACGCAAAAGGTGTTCCAAACCAGTACTAGCAAGGTGGCAGGTGAGTGTGGGAGATGTCACACAGCCCTGGCCTCTCATGACACTTTTCCTGACCACAAGATTAATTCTTTCTGTACATGCCCCTCTCTTTCTCCCACATTAATGAAATGTGCTCTTGACTTTCACTTTCCATGTCATAAACTGGCTTTTACTGAACTGACCTATACTAATGCAGGGACATCATTAAGGGGAGTACATGGGGGTACAAACTTTCCCCCAGAGTATCTCTTCACCATGCAGGCTGGTGGCCACTTTAGGGGCAGGAGCCACACAGCTGGGACATCCTTGCTTACTCTTCCTTTCTGGGCCATGGAAGGACAGCTTAAGCTGGCAATAGACAGGTATGTTTTTTTTATTCAACAAGTGGTGAATGAATGAATCTCCCCTGCCGCAACATCGTATTCTGACAGTGGGACACTCTGCTGTCAGAATACAGTAATCAGCAGCTGTAAACTACTACAATTTCCCTTTAAAGTGTACATGTCACCACAACAATGAAAAATGTCTGATAGTAGAGTACTAACACATACATTTTACAGCTAAAGTCAAGAATGGTTGGTTGTATGGATGGCCACTTTAAATTGCAAGATGCAAGTGTAACAGAACCTCAACCCACACTGTACTTGTGGACTTCCGTCAGTATACGGCTTCCTCCCAGTCATGAACATAGATATCAGATTTTCCCAGCCGCCCTCATACAAAGCTAGCCGACAACTTAGCTTGTACTGGATTATTCCCTTTATTGAACAGTCACCCAGAATTTGTATACAGCATGGACCTCCCCCTCCTGATCAGATTACCACACACAGTTTAGGGGTTGCCTGATTACATTATCCTATGCAGATGAAATTGTATACAGTTAAATAGAATTAATCTGAACTAATTATCCAGCCATCTGGACAGAAACAATGTGAGGTCATTAACATTTAACAATGGAACAGACAGACTTAACACAATCCACATCCCACCTCAATAAACAGACAATAGGAAAAGACTGCCAGGAGTCACAGACTTCATGGCAACAGGCTATAGGTCTCACAGTGTAAAGTGGGATTAAATCTTCATATTTCTTGAGAGATATTGTTGATAAATATTACTCTCCCATTTGAAGTTATTCAAACCATTTTCTCAATGTCCATTATGTATCTGTCTTTCCCTTCCAGTGATGGTGAGTACCGTCACAGCAAGCCCCTTCAACAATGGTTTGCTGTATTTACTATGCTTCAGTTTGTGAATGAGCAGGAAGCCTCAGAGCACTTCCTATTTATTCATCTGTGCAGCTGAAGTTGCAGAGAAAAGGCCTGATAAATCTATGCCCTCACTTTCAGCCGGGGGCCCTGTCAGGTAGGCTGTATGGGGCCCCTTGATTTCTAATACTGGTACTGGTCAGAATTCAGGCAGAACCACGTATTAGTTAGCTGTGCCTGAACATTAGTCCACTAGGCAACTTTGATGGAGGCTACAAGGCATTTCTGCATTTCTAATAAACAATAACTCACCCTAGCTCCACCGCACTGTGGGAAGATAAAGAGCTAAGTGTCGGTTCTCAGGCTGAACGTCCAAACCAAATGTTATATGAATAAAGCCAGTGTTCCGTGAAAAAACCATACCCGTAAAAATTCCATACCCTCGTCACTTCCGGTGCACCTACGTCAGCACCTACGTCATTGAACAGCTGAGGAGCCTACTAGTGCGCATGCTCGGAGGGTATGGAATTTTCACGGTAGTGTGTGTAACGTTACACCGCCTCAGCTGTTGCGGCGGTTACATTAAAACAGCTCGGCTGCAACATGAGTCATCTCTGCTCCTTCACTTCCCTGATCTCGGCTACTAAATGTAAAAGCGGCTGCGGGTCTATGAAAATATAAATCACGGAGCCGAGATCTCCGTGATTTAGATTTCATAGACCCACCGCCGCTTTTACATTTAGTAGCCGAGATCAGGGAAGTGACAGGGATAGGAGCGGAGATGACTCATATTGCAGCCAAGCTGTATTAATGTAACCTTTAATGTAACTGCCGCAACAGCTGATGCAGTGTAACGTTACACACACTACCGTCAAAATTCCATACCCTCGGAGCATGCGCACTTGTAAGCTCCTCAGCTGTTCAATGACGTATCCGGAGCAGTGAGCAAGCGCACTGCTACGCTGCTCAGCTGTTCCATTACGTTTCTGACAGGAAGTGACGTGGGTATGGAATTTTCACGAGGTATGGTTTTCTAACGTTACACCGGCACACGAAAAAGGCTTCTTCCAAGTAAAATTCTTTATTCCAACATGGATAGCGGTGACAACATGACAAATGCTGATGCATTTCGGCTTTACGCCTTCCTCATAGCAACGCTATGAGGAAGGCGTAAAGCCAAAACGTGTCAGAATTTGCCATGTTGTCACCGCTATCCATGTTGGAATAAAGAATTTTACTTGGAAGAAGCCTTTTCATCTGCTGGTTTTATTCATATAACATTTCTGCATTTCTACAGTCCAAGTTTCAATGTTAAACAAGGATTCTGATTGGCTGTTGTGGGCAGGTCTTATATGATAAGTTGATTACTTTACTATCTTGGCTTTCAGTAATAAAGCCACCATAAAATAAGAGATATGCATCAAATATTCTATTAATTATATACAGAACTGGCAGGATTGTTGTGTTGCTTCTATACTATTCAGAACTAGTGTTGAGCGAACACGGACTGTATTATTCGTGTTCGTACCGAATAATTGGATTTTTTGTACCCGAACACGGACACGGACACTTTACTGTATGTTCGGGTAAAAATCCGTGTTCGGTCGTTTTATTTCCGGGTTTTGCATGCTTTGGCGCTCTTTTCATGGCGGGCTTTCAACAGCCAATCAACAATCGTTTAACTGGTGTGCCTTAAGCCATCCCAGCCATGCCTGCAAATGTCTCAGTAGCTGTGATTGGCCGTCTGAAGCATGTGACCAAGTCTTTATAAGTTCGAGGCAGCCGCAGCGGCGTCATTATGCTGCTTAGATTCAGGGACAGAGCACACATCAACGTGCTGGCTGCTGATTAGGGAAAGATAGGCAGGAAAAAACCATTTGTGTCCGGATAGAATTGAGGGACAGGTCGGAGTGTTTAGGCAGGGCGAGTTGTAGGCATTTTAGGGATAGAGTCTGCTGAATTATATAGGGTCAGTGTCTTCTACAAACTACAATCGATATTGCTGTGTGGGGGGTGGGGTCTGCACTCAATCCTGATCTACGATCTCTTCTCAATCCTGTTAGGGACAGAGTCTGCTGAATTTTAGGGAAACTGTGTTCTACAAACTACAATCGATATTGCTGTGTGGTGTGGGATTGGAGATAGGCAGGTGTCAGTGATCCACATCCATTTTTCTGTGTGTGAGCTGCAGTGAACACAATCTTTTTGGGCTGCAGTGAACACAATCTTTTTGGGCTGCAGTGAACACAATCTTTTTGGGCTGCAGTGAACACAATCTTTTTGGGGTGCAGTGAACAAAATCTTTTTGGGGTGCAGTGAACACAATCCTTTTTGGTGTGCAGTGAACACAATCTTTGTGGGGTGCAGTGAACAAAATCCTTTGTGGGGTGCAGTGAACACAATCTTTTTGGGGTGCAGTGAACAAAATCCTTTTTGGGGTGCAGTGAACAACATCCTTTTTGGGGTGCAGTGAACACAATCTTTTTGGGGTGCAGTGAACAAAATCCTTTGTGGGGTGCAGTGAACACAATCTTTTTGGGGTGCAGTGAACACAATCTTTTTGGGGTGGAGTGAACAACATCCTTTTTGGGGTGCAGTGAACAAAATCCTTTTTGGGGTGCAGTGAACAAAATCATTTTTGGGGTGCAGTGAACACAATCTTTTTGGGGTGCAGTGAACACAATCTTTGTGGGGTGCAGTGAACACAATCTTTTTGGAGTGGAGTGAACAACATCCTTTTTGGGGTGCAGTGAACAACATCCTTTTTGGGGTGCAGTGAACACAATCTTTTTGGGGTGCAGTGAACACAATCTTTGTGGGGTACAGTGAACAGAATCTTTGTGGGGTGCAGTGAACACAATCTTTGGGGGGTACAGTGAACACAATCTTTGTGAGGTGCAGTGAACACAATCTTTGTGGGGTGCAGTGAACACAATCATTGTGGGGTGCAGTGAACTCAATCTTTGTGGGGTACAGTGAACACAATCTCATACTGAAGGTTTGAGGGTGCTGCCTGTTCCATACTCCCCCTACTCCTCATCTAGCCTTTTAGGGGTACAAACAATAGTAATTGGGGCCTAGTGTGGTTGTGTACGTGTGATATACATACACTTTTTTGGGATCATATTTTCTATTCCGCTATTTAATCAAAAACCTTTGGGGATCAGTTAAATTGGGGGATAGTCTGTGTTGGTACGTGTGAGAGAGATCCACCTTTCCAAGTTGTTGGGGTTCATCTCATACTTCTGAAGGTTTGAGGGTGCTGCCTGTTCCATACTCCCCCTACTCCTAGCCTTTTAGGGGTACAAACAATAGTAATTGGGGCCTAGTGTGGTTGTGTACGTGTGATATACATACACTTTTTTGGGATCATATTTTCTATTCCGCTATTTAATCAAAAACCTTTGGGGATCAGTTAAATTGGGGGATAGTCTGTGTTGGTACGTGTGAGAGAGATCCACCTTTCCAAGTTGTTGAGGTTCATCTCATACTTCTGAAGGTTTGAGGGTGCTGCCTGTTCCATACTCCCCCTACTCCTAGCCTTTTAGGGGTACAAACAATAGTAATTGGGGCCTAGTGTGGTTGTGTACGTGTGATATACATACACTTTTTTGGGATCATATTTTCTATTCCGCTATTTAATCAAAAACCTCTGGGGATCAGTTAAATTGGGGGATAGTCTGTGTTGGTACGTGTGAGAGAGATCCACCTTTCCAAGTTGTTGGGGTTCATCTCATACTTCTGAAGGTTTGAGGGTGCTGCCTGTTCCATACTCCCCCTACTCCTAGCCTTTTAGGGGTACAAACAATAGTAATTGGGGCCTAGTGTGGTTGTGTACGTGTGATATACATACACTTTTTTGGGATCATATTTTCTATTCCGCTATTTAATCAAAAACCTTTGGGGATCAGTTAAATTGGGGGATAGTCTGTGTTGGTACGTGTGAGAGAGATCCACCTTTCCAAGTTGTTGGGGTTCATCTCATACTTCTGAAGGTTTGAGGGTGCTGCCTGTTCCATACTCCCCCTACTCCTAGCCTTTTAGGGGTACAAACAATAGTAATTGGGGCCTAGTGTGGTTGTGTACGTGTGATATACATACACTTTTTTTGGATCATATTTTCTATTCCGCTATTTAATCAAAAACCTTTGGGGATCAGTTAAATTGGGGGATAGTCTGTGTTGGTACGTGTGAGAGAGATCCACCTTTCCAAGTTGTTGGGGTTCATCTCATACTTCTGAAGGTTTGAGGGTGCTGCCTGTTCCATACTCCCCCTACTCCTAGCCTTTTAGGGGTACAAACAATAGTAATTGGGGCCTAGTGTGGTTGTGTACGTGTGATATACATACACTTTTTTGGGATCATATTTTCTATTCCGCTATTTAATCAAAAACCTCTGGGGATCAGTTAAATTGGGGGATAGTCTGTGTTGGTACGTGTGAGAGAGATCCACCTTTCCAAGTTGTTGGGGTTCATCTCATACTTCTGAAGGTTTGAGGGTGCTGCCTGTTCCATACTCCCCCTACTCCTCATCTAGCCTTTTAGGGGTACAAACAATAGTAATTGGGGCCCAGTGTGGTTGTGTACGTGTGATATACATACACTTTTTTGGGATCATATTTTCTATTCCGCTATTTAATCAAAAACCTTTGGGGATCAGTTAAATTGGGGGATAGTCTGTGTTGGTACGTGTGAGAGAGATCCACCTTTCCAAGTTGTTGGGGTTCATCTCATACTTCTGAAGGTTTGAGGGTGCTGCCTGTTCCATACTCCCCCTACTCCTAGCCTTTTAGGGGTACAAACAATAGTAATTGGGGCCTAGTGTGGTTGTGTACGTGTGATATACATACACTTTTTTTGGATCATATTTTCTATTCCGCTATTTAATCAAAAACCTTTGGGGATCAGTTAAATTGGGGGATAGTCTGTGTTGGTACGTGTGAGAGAGATCCACCTTTCCAAGTTGTTGGGGTTCATCTCATACTTCTGAAGGTTTGAGGGTGCTGCCTGTTCCATACTCCCCCTACTCCTAGCCTTTTAGGGGTACAAACAATAGTAATTGGGGCCTAGTGTGGTTGTGTACGTGTGATATACATACACTTTTTTGGGATCATATTTTCTATTCCGCTATTTAATCAAAAACCTTTGGGGATCAGTTAAATTGGGGGATAGTCTGTGTCGGTACGTGTGAGAGAGATCCACCTTTCCAAGTTGTTGGGGTTCATCTCATACTTCTGAAGGTTTGAGGGTGCTGCCTGTTCCATACCCCCCCTACTCCTCATCTAGCCTTTTAGGGGTACAAACAATAGTAATTGGGGCCTAGTGTGGTTGTGTACGTGCGAGATACATACACTTTTTTTGATCATATTTCCTACTCCGCTATTCAATAAAAACCTTTGAGGATCAATTGAATTGCGGGATAGTCTGTGTCGGTACGTGTGAGAGAGATCCACCTTTCCAAGTTGTTGGGGTTCATCTCATACTTCTGAAGGTTTGAGGGTGCTGCCTGTTCCATACTCCCCCTACTCCTCATCTAGCCTTTTAGGGGTACAAACAATAGTAATTGGGGCCCAGTGTGGTTGTGTACGTGTGATATACATACACTTTTTTGGGATCATATTTTCTATTCCGCTATTTAATCAAAAACCTTTGGGGATCAGTTAAATTGGGGGATAGTCTGTGTTGGTACGTGTGAGAGAGATCCACCTTTCCAAGTTGTTGAGGTTCATCTCATACTTCTGAAGGTTTGAGGGTGCTGCCTGTTCCATACTCCCCCTACTCCTAGCCTTTTAGGGGTACAAACAATAGTAATTGGGGCCTAGTGTGGTTGTGTACGTGTGATATACATACACTTTTTTGGGATCATATTTTCTATTCCGCTATTTAATCAAAAACCTCTGGGGATCAGTTAAATTGGGGGATAGTCTGTGTTGGTACGTGTGAGAGAGATCCACCTTTCCAAGTTGTTGGGGTTCATCTCATACTTCTGAAGGTTTGAGGGTGCTGCCTGTTCCATACTCCCCCTACTCCTCATCTAGCCTTTTAGGGGTACAAACAATAGTAATTGGGGCCCAGTGTGGTTGTGTACGTGTGATATACATACACTTTTTTGGGATCATATTTTCTATTCCGCTATTTAATCAAAAACCTTTGGGGATCAGTTAAATTGGGGGATAGTCTGTGTTGGTACGTGTGAGAGAGATCCACCTTTCCAAGTTGTTGGGGTTCATCTCATACTTCTGAAGGTTTGAGGGTGCTGCCTGTTCCATACTCCCCCTACTCCTAGCCTTTTAGGGGTACAAACAATAGTAATTGGGGCCTAGTGTGGTTGTGTACGTGTGATATACATACACTTTTTTTGGATCATATTTTCTATTCCGCTATTTAATCAAAAACCTTTGGGGATCAGTTAAATTGGGGGATAGTCTGTGTTGGTACGTGTGAGAGAGATCCACCTTTCCAAGTTGTTGGGGTTCATCTCATACTTCTGAAGGTTTGAGGGTGCTGCCTGTTCCATACTCCCCCTACTCCTAGCCTTTTAGGGGTACAAACAATAGTAATTGGGGCCTAGTGTGGTTGTGTACGTGTGATATACATACACTTTTTTGGGATCATATTTTCTATTCCGCTATTTAATCAAAAACCTTTGGGGATCAGTTAAATTGGGGGATAGTCTGTGTTGGTACGTGTGAGAGAGATCCACCTTTCCAAGTTGTTGGGGTTCATCTCATACTTCTGAAGGTTTGAGGGTGCTGCCTGTTCCATACCCCCCCTACTCCTCATCTAGCCTTTTAGGGGTACAAACAATAGTAATTGGGGCCTAGTGTGGTTGTGTACGTGTGATATACATACACTTTTTTTGGATCATATTTTCTATTCCGCTATTTAATCAAAAACCTTTGGGGATCAGTTAAATTGGGGGATAGTCTGTGTCGGTACGTGTGAGAGAGATCCACCTTTCCAAGTTGTTGGGGTTCATCTCATACTTCTAAAGGTTTGAGGGTGCTGCCTGTTCCATACTCCCCCTACTCCTCATCTAGCCTTTTAGGGGTACAAACAATAGTAATTGGGGCCTAGTGTGGTTGTGTACGTGTGATATACATACACTTTTTTTGGATCATATTTTCTATTCCGCTATTTAATCAAAAACCTTTGGGGATCAGTTAAATTGGGGGATAGTCTGTGTTGGTACGTGTGAGAGAGATCCACCTTTCCAAGTTGTTGGGGTTCATCTCATACTTCTGAAGGTTTGAGGGTGCTGCCTGTTCCATACTCCCCCTACTCCTCATCTAGCCTTTTAGGGGTACAAACAATAGTAATTGGGGCCCAGTGTGGTTGTGTACGTGTGATATACATACACTTTTTTGGGATCATATTTTCTATTCCGCTATTTAATCAAAAACCTTTGGGGATCAGTTAAATTGGGGGATAGTCTGTGTCGGTACGTGTGAGAGAGATCCACCTTTCCAAGTTGTTGGGGTTCATCTCATACTTCTGAAGGTTTGAGGGTGCTGCCTGTTCCATACCCCCCCTACTCCTCATCTAGCCTTTTAGGGGTACAAACAATAGTAATTGGGGCCTAGTGTGGTTGTGTACGTGCGAGATACATACACTTTTTTTGATCATATTTCCTACTCCGCTATTCAATAAAAACCTTTGAGGATCAATTGAATTGCGGGATAGTCTGTGTCGGTACGTGTGAGAGAGATCCACCTTTCCAAGTTGTTGGGGTTCATCTCATACTTCTGAAGGTTTGAGGGTGCTGCCTGTTCCATACTCCCCCTACTCCTCATCTAGCCTTTTAGGGGTACAAACAATAGTAATTGGGGCCCAGTGTGGTTGTGTACGTGTGATATACATACACTTTTTTTGGATCATATTTTCTATTCCGCTATTTAATTTAACTGGGCCTCCATGCGAGACCTGTGTGCCTTGTTGCGCTGTTTTGAGTACTCCACCAACATGGCCAGTGGCAATGACGCCGTTCTCAGCTTAACTATCCCACTTCCATGCCTCCTTGAAAAAACAATTCGGGCGATGATGGAAGAGGATGTGGCACAGGATGAGGAGGAGGAGGAGGATGAAGAGGTAACATTTCCAAGGCTTTCAGGGCAGCCATTCGCAAGGGGCTCCGAGGGTGGGTTCCTGCACACGCAAACGCCAGGGACGCAATTGTCCAGCAGGGGCACAGTTCTGGAGGATGAGGAGGATGAGGAGGAGGAGGAGCTGGAGGAGGAGATGGAACCATGTTCACAGCAGGGTGGCACCCAGGCCAGCTCATGGCCATCACTGGTGCGTGGCTGGGGGGATACAGAGGACACGGACGATACACCTCCCACAGAGGACAGCCTTTCGTTGCCTCTGGGCAGCCTGGCACACATGAGCGATTACATGCTGCAGTGTCTCCACAACGACCGCCGAGTTGCCCACATTCTAACTTGTGCTGATTACTGGGTGGCCACGCTGCTGGATCCCCGTTACAAGGACAACGTACCGTCCTTAATTCACTCACTGGAGCGCGATCGCAAGATGCGCGAGTACAAGCGCACGCTGGTAGACGCCATGCTGCTGGCATTCCCATCTGACAGCGGGGCCACAGTGGAAGCACAAGGCAGAGGAGGAGGAGGAGGAGGTCGCCAACGCAACCAGGGCACCGCCAGCACCTCAGAAGGCAGGGTTAGCATGGCCGAAATGTGGAAAAGCTTTGTCAGCACGCCACAACAAACAGCAGCACCAGCAGCTCAGATGGAACGTCTTAGCAGGAGGCAGCATTTTACCAACATGGTGGAGCAGTATGTGTGCACACGCCTACATGTAGTGAATGACGGGTCTGCCCCCTTCAACTTCTGGGTCTCCAAATTGGGCACATGGCTTGAGCTTGCCCTTTACGCCTTGGAGGCGCTGGCGTGCCCTGCAGCCAGTGTATTATCTGAACGGGTATTTAGCACGGCTGGGGGCGTTATAACAGACAAGCGCAGCCGCCTGTCCAGAGACAATGTGGACAAGCTCACGTTCATTAAAATGAACCAGGCATGGATCCCACGGGACTTTTCCGTACCTTATGCAGAATAGCAATGGATACCGACCTTACCCACCCATTGTTCCATTTTTGCTCTTTCTCACTCTTTTGGGGTGTACCCTCATTTAAAATTTTTGAAAAGAAGCAGTGTTGGCTACCTCGTCCTCCTCCTCAGGGCCAGATTAATGTAGGGGCTATTGGAGCTGCAGCTCCAGGCCCCTAACTTTTATATAGGCCCCGGGTTGGCCATATTCACTGTTACCGCTCTTCTGTCACTTGTAAACACAGAAGTCTGGCTTCTATGCTCGCTTCCCCAGGCAGCACCCTCAGAACCTCCCCACACAGCGTGAAGGCCGGACAAGGAGGGACAGTTGGCGATGCATGGATGTGTTTATGGGCTTCAGAGACAGCATCCCATGTTGAATTAGGCATGCATGGCTGCACCCTTCCTCCTCTGGGTGCATGGCAAGGCACGGCCCTTAAGGCCCTTCAAAATCCTCAGCACCAAGCCCATGATGCTGTTAATCCGGCCCTGGTCCTCCTCCACCGCCGCTTCCACCTACACCGCCCATAGGTGTGCGCAGCCTATTGCATTAAGGTGTGCACCCCAAAGTTGAAATACACATGCATGTGTTTGCCAGCAGGGAGAGTAATGTATCGGGGCCATGTACCTGTAGGCAAGGAGAAATAGAGCAGAGCAGGTCCCAGGGAGATCTTTCCCATCTCCTCACTGGCAATGCTATGTGCCCTAGGTGATTAGGGTGTGCCCAGGCACACCCAGCACACCCTGTGCGCACGCCTATGTCACCGCTAGGCTTGTGACGGTATCAGATTTTCATGCTGCGATTAATTGATTAAGGTTTTGCCACGGTATACGGTATTATCACGGTATTCTATTATTAAATTTAAATTATTAAATTTCCACCTCACTTCAATTTCATTGCTGAATTTAGGGGCTTTGGTTCACTTATGCACATTATTATATAGTCAGTCAGTACAGACTCTGTGAACCAGGCCTAAAATAGGTCATCAAGCAGTGTCTGGCCTAACTGGTGATAACTGGTTCTGGCGCTCGGCTCCGATCCGATGGCCTGGTCATTAAGAGGGCAAATCCTTGTGGTCAAGAAGTGGTTAAACCTGAAGGAGGTGTTGTTTATAAATTACTTTACTATTGCTTTAGGCCTGGTTCACATGTATGCGGGTTGGTGGTTCACATTTGCACAGGCATAGCAGCCCATTGATTTGAATGGGCTGCTATGCCCTCATTTTCCGCAGAAAAAAGGTGCATGCAGCATTTTTTTAAAATTCAGTGGCCTTGAAATCCATCCTGCTTTTGCACCATGCGACTAACCTGCAGTTCCTGCTCTGGCAAGCTTTCTGCATTTTTTGTATACGTGGGCACGGCATTTAAAAATAAACAGTTTGCGTGTGCAGCAACGGCAGGTAAGTCGCATGGTGCAAAAGAAGGATGGATTTCATGGCCACTGCATTTTTTTAAATTCTGCATGCACCTTTTTTCAGCTGAAAACGCAGGCATAGCAGCTCAAGCCCATTCACATCAATGGGCTGCTATGCCTGTGCAAATGTGGGCCCCCAACCCGCATACATGTGAACCAGGCCTAAAGCAATAGTAAAGTCATTAATTGGTTAAACCTGCAGGAGGACCGGTGTTTTTATCTATTAATGACTTTACTATTGCTTTAGGCCTGGTTCACATGTATGCGGGTTGGGGGCCCACATTTGCACAGGCATAGCAGCCCATTGATGTGAATGGGCTTGAGCTGCTATGCCTGCGTTTTCAGCTGAAAAAAGGTGCATGCAGAATTTAAAAAAATGCAGTGGCCATGAAATCCATCCTTCTTTTGCACCATGCGACTTACCTGCCGTTGCTGCACACGCAAACTGTTTATTTTTAAATGCCGTGCCCACGTATACAAAAAATGCAGAAAGCTTGCCAGAGCAGGAACTGCAGGTTAGTCGCATGGTGCAAAAGCAGGATGGATTTCAAGGCCACTGAATTTAAAAAAAATGCTGCATGCACCTTTTTTCTGCGGAAAATGAGGGCATAGCAGCCCGTTCAAATCAATGGGCTGCTATGCCTGTGCAAATGTGGGCCGCCAACCCGCATACATGTGAACCGCCAACCCGCATACATGTGAACCACCAACCCGCATACATGTGAACCAGGCCTAAAGCAATAGTAAAGTCATTAATAGATAAAAACACCGGTCCTCCTGCAGGTTTAACCACTTCTGGATCGCAAGGATTTGCCCCTTTAAAGACCAGGCCATCGGATCAGAGCGCCAGGACCAGTCATCACCAGGTAGGCCAGACACTGCTTGATGGCTATATAATAATGTAATGTGGGCTGCTAGGCGTGTGTGTGTGTATATATATATTTATTAGAGCTGCACGATTCTGGCCAAAATGAGAATCACGATTTTTTAGCTTGGAATAAAGATCACGATTCTCTCACGATTCTCTGTGTAACAAAAAAAAAAAAAATTGGGATAACTTTACTGTTACGTTTTTTTTTTTTTTTTTATTCATTAAAGTCTAATCATTGCGTTTGAAAGACTGCTGCGCAAATACAGTGTGACATAAAATATTACAACAATCGCCATTTTATTCTGTAGGGTCTCTGCTAAAAAAATATATAAAATGTTTGGGGGTTCTAAGTACTTTTCTAGCAAAAAAAAAACTGATTTTAACTTGCAAACAGCAAGTGTCAGAAAAAGATCCAGTCTTTAAGAGGTTAAACTTCCTTTCTCCCTGGCAGAGGGAAGGAAAAGATACAAATGTAATCATTTTTGTTTATAGTTAGGAGACTTAATGCTGAAAGGTGTTAGCTGAGTGAGTGAATGAGTCATCCAGCTCACTGAAATGTATCAATTCACAAGTCAGGCAGACTTGACAGAGAAACTCGGTATTTTAAAAATGCCACAATAACAATACCGTGGCTATGCAATACCGCGATATATCGAATTACCGAAAACCGGCATATGTCTAGTCACCGCCACATCCACCACCACCTCAACCTCCCTCCTACTCCATATGGGCCTCGTCCTTCAGAGATGAAGAAGAACATTGTTTTATTTTTCTGTTTTTTTTTGTTGTTTTAAGTTATTTCCCTATCCACATTTGTTTGCAGAGCACTTGCCATGCTCTTAATTACGTTTTGCTGCCATTTGCAGCACTCTAGCCCTTTCCTTTGGTGTTTTAGAGCCATTTTAGTGCCTTAAAGTTCGGGTCCCCATTGACTTCAATGGGGTTCGGTGTCCGGGAAAAGTTCGGTAAAAGTCCGGGACACGGACCCGGACTTTTTTTTAAAGTTCGGCCGAACCCGTCGAACACGGACATCTAGGTGTTCGCTCAACCCTATTCAGAACGTTTGGAGGTGTTGCCCATGCCACCTATCAAGAAACTTTCATTTTCTGATCTGCCCTGGAAAATTTTTGTTTGATTGACCGCTTTTAGCAACACAGGCTCTTTTACTTCCTTCAGTAGCACTTGATCGTAAAACAGATCTGGATGCGTTGGAATTGACAGCGATATAGTCCTCTGGCATGCGCAAGAATTCAAAAATAAGGATAAATTATTAAAATGTTGCTTCTGTATAGCAGAGTGCTTCCCTAGATAACTTACTACAGTGGAAAATGCCCTGTAGTTAAACATACATTTTCAATGAATGAAAAGCTCTACATTATCAATCCTGTTTGTAGATAATTCTCTTCTTAACTTTTAATATACATGTTTTACCACGCAATATTTCACAGAGATGACTGCCAAATTTCACTATAGCTTATCCCCTGGTATAATATCTCTCTGCAAGGAACGGGCCTTCAAAGCAGTGCGAGAAATATCATGCTCTTGCCCTTCTTTCTACGAAGATAAATGTGGAATAGCTGGGGAATAAAGAGACAGGTCAAAGCGAATGGGAAGAGGTCGGCGGTGAAATGAAAAAGCTTCTCCGCTGGGCCTGCTCTGAAGTTCTACATAAAACAGAATTGTAGAATCTCCAACGCTGCTCAAGTGCTCTCTGATTTCCCTTGCTGTAAGGGGTCGGGAAGGGAGTTTTACAAGCTGCAGATTATGGAGTTTGCAGCCTTGCTAAAGATAAAACTTTTAAACTCTAGTGATGTTTATCTAGGAAATTAAATACTTTGGCATGGATTTATTTTAACTAACCATTTAGTTGTAAAGTGTCTAAAATCTGTTATTAATACCACAGGATGAGTAAAGCCGAACTGAACTGTGTAAATCGTACCATTTATATGTTTCATGTAGTTGCAGGAAAGTCACTAGAGAAGATAAATAGTTTGGGACCCTCTCCATGGTTGCTCCATAGGTTTAAATGTCTTTTCTGTCCAAAACTCAATGCAGTATGTTATTATACAAGCACACCTTGTTTCCTATGTCTTCCTTGCCATGTGTAACTATCTGGCTGCCCTTTTGCTCCAGCTGTGTCCTCAATGACATCGTTACTACCAGTATCCCTTACAGTGGCTTTACTGGAGCCCATAGATCGATCAAGTGAATCTGTCATGACACTTACATTACTTGACATATAGTATCACCCAAATTTTTGACATGAGAAAAAGGGTGACCGTTTAGCACAAACTATATAGGCAAAGGACAGACCTTGGGTATTACCCCAGCTATGTGAACCATAAAGAATTATTCTGCAAAAAGCAATTGATTAAACTTAGCAGTGTTTTTTTTCCATCATTGCTGTTTCTTTTCAAAGTAACACATGTGATCATTTTAAGTTTGGCCAAGAGCTTTGGCGTAGTATAACTAGTAAAGAATACACTCTTATAGAAGTCTATACATAAGACCAAAAAATGGGAACTGAACAAGAAAGATGGACACAGGGATTTGGTTCCAGATGAGGGACAGTCCCCCTATATGAGGCACTTTGGGAACTATACATTGAGCTATGTAAGTGTCTTCAGATTAGTTCCTTTGTGTTTGGGGAGAACACTGGATCCCTGGCCCAGGCTGTACTGGTTTTAACATTTCAAGCTGAGATTAAAGTATATGTAAACCCAGGGTTTTTTTTCAGAGGGAACGCAGGGGAACGCAGTTCCGGCACCTCCAGGACTGAATGTATGTAATGGCAAGGGGTGCTGGAGGTGTGCTGCAGGGTCTGTTGATGCTGGTTGCTTGGGATCTAATGATGCTGGTTGCTGGGGAGATCTGTTGTTGCTGGCAGGGGATCTATTGTTGCTAAGGGGGGTCAGTCGTTTCTGGGAGGGGTCTACTGTTGAGGAAGAGGTCTATTGTTGCTGGCTGCTGGAAGATCTGTTGTTGCTTCCAGGGGTCTATTGTTGATGAGGAAGGGGGTGGTATTTTCTTGTAGGTGGTCCATTGTTGCTATTCTTCCAGAGGGTCTGCTGATGCTGGCTGCGAGGAGATCTGTTGTTGCTGCTAGGGAGGGGGTGTTTTGTTGTGAGTGGTCCATTGTTGCTGGCTGCAGGGGATCTATTCTACTGCTTTTCTTGTTATCATTAACAAGCTCAATACAAATCAGTTAGTACCACAAATGTTACTGTATTATCTAAAAGGGGTGGTCTTCGGAGGTGGGTCATGGGTGGAACAAATAAACGGTGCTCGGAGGTGGGTAGGGGCGGGGACAGAGGTGACTTGAAAAGGGGGAGTTCCTGCACCTATTCTCTGTGAAAAAAAGCCCTGTGTAAACCCCTAACGAATGATGATGTAGCAGTAGCACCCTCCTAGAAACGGTGCTAAGATGATAGTTAAAAGTAGTTCTTTTTTGCTCCTCTGTAATTATTGGAGCAGCTAATGATTTCTTTGGGCTGTTGTAAATCTCACAAGTTCTCAGGCTTGACTATTTCCTCCTGCCATTTAAAGGCTTCTAGAACATAGGGGCTCGGAGAGACAAATGGGCAACTTGAATAATTATTCTGCTTCAGCCAATCCCTGGGGAGGTGTATGGGGAGACCATAAATAGTTTAGGGTCTGGAGCAACCAGGTTCTTGTTCTGCTGGAAAAGTTCCAAAGCCTTAGGGATCGCTGCCCCTTCAAGGCAGTTCTGCTGCAGTTTTGCAGTTTTGCTGATGTTCATTGAGGTCCTAGTTGTAGCAGAGCTGGAGGGCAATTCTTAAGTATCTCTGAAGTCAGCTAGGGGACTTCACCTAAGGATCTGGTCTGGAGAGTTCAGAGAGGACTGCCTTATGGAAGCTGGCCAGTCTATACCCAGATAGCAAGTAATTGTGCTGCAAGTTTGAAAATGACTTGCTAAGCTATCGCTAGACTTGCCAGGCTTCACAAGTTTGTTGCACAATTGCAGGAAATCCGAATTGCATGACTCCGCATCAACTTTCTGCAAGTCTGCTGCAAGTTCTGGTTCAGTTATGTTGTGCAATAGTCATCCCACCACAGGGGTCACTGTGGCTGAATTGATATGCTGTAGAATTGCAGAGCTCTTGCTGTAGACTCACCACTGCAACTTTGCTCTTGCTAGAAACTTGCAATGCAAATTTGCTACATATTGGAACAAGTGTCAACTAGAACTTGTGCTTCAAGTGCTCTGCAAGTGTACAACCTGTCAGTGAAAATGTGCAGCAAGTTAACAGACTTACAATTCAACACTGCTACAAATTTGTGGCAAGTTATCCTTGCTATCTGTGAAGCTGTCCTTTGGCATTATAAGTATTACCTCACCCTCACTGGAGAGTGTCTGGTGGAAGCTGGAAGTGAGTAGCTATCCTGCGGCCAAAGAGAGCCAGGAATTGTGCACTTATCCTTTGACATAGAGATATCTGGTGGAAACTGGAGAGCATTCATGAGTATTGATCGGAACTCAAGATCCTGGTGACTGTGTGCTGTTTTTGGGTGATACATGCCAGTGGTATCTCTCACTGAGACAGCTCTTACAGTATCTCAGTTCTGGCCATTACCGTTTGTCCCTAGCATAAAAACTGTTCAGAGAAGCCTAGCCTAGTGAAGTGTGTCCTCCTGTTACTATTCTGTTACTATTTGGTTTTCCTGGAATATCCCATATTGTCCTGCACCCCATTCCTCTGTTCAAGCTTATCAGGAATAAATCATAAGAAAACCTCCCCTAAACTGTGCATTGGACCTGGAGTGAATATACTATTGCTTGTGTGGTTGGTGGCCTCTGTACTCCTTGAGGAAGAACCAGTTAAACTCTGTGGGGGTAGTACTACAATATTTAGTCTGCTTAAGCACTGTGTAATAAAATACTGTTTTTACCGTTTTATTCTTCATTTGCTTTATATTAGCAATTCTAATCACTTGCAGGATTGTCCTATCTACTGTACATGTCCACTTCAGCAGCTGCTGTGCATTATTTCTCAGGGGTTGGTTTTCTTGATAGTGACAGCAGTAGAACATGGCTTTGCAATGCGCATTGCAATGGTCACTTGTAGTCTTTATTGGAAGAGCGAGTGATAGGGTAACCAGTGGTGTATTTTGGATTGGTGCTGCCCTAGGCAAGACTGAAATTGGACGCCCCCCTCCCCTCCTATGTAAATTTGCCCCACCCCCTAAATCCTCCTCCACTTTGAATTATAGGCAGGGCTAGGGAGTCACAGCTGTGACGTCACTGGTTGCTAGACGCCAGGTGGCTCTAGCAACCAGTGGCCAATAGAGTCTCAGATGGAGACGGGGAATGCTATTTTGCTGCCCCCCTGCAAAGTGCCGCCCTAGGCCTGGGCCTTGTTCGCCTAGGCTAAAATACAGCACTGAGGGTAACACAGGGCCAGATGATGATCACTCTAAAAAAGAAGTTCCTGCACAGGGACCTTTATGCCAGGATCATCAGATCTTATTTGATTGAAAGCTGTAGATTTAAGAAAATGTAATATCACTATTGAAATTACTTTAACGTGTTAAAGCTTATATGAGATTTTAGTGATTGGGTTTACATATACTTTAAGCCCTGTTACTTTCTGGTATTAAGCCTGTAGAGGTGTTGGCATTGAACAAAACTGTTATCCTCAAGAAATATTGTCCACAGAGGCACAGTATGCTCTACATTGGGCATGATTTATTAAAGGCGTTGAGAACCTTTGAGTTGTGTTGACCAAGTTGTCATGTCACCAACAGCTCTAGGTCGAGGCTTCTGGAGGGGGCCCTATCCAAATTTGTTATTGACTCCTGGAGATTTTCATGTTTATTATTTTAATTATATAAATTAATAAAAGAAGGGTAACATTATTGATTTATTAGGCATTGGCTGAAGACAGAAAATCAAAGTTCAGTTTGTGGGGTTTAGAGGCAACCAGCAGTTCACAATATTGTGCTTGAAAGAGGTTCAAAGTCTTTTATAAAAAATGCAGGCCCACAAAACTCCTGCTCGAGGGTAACCAGAATTGTTAAAAAGTATGTAGCTTATAGCAGCTGTATATCGATAGTGTAGTTCTAGAGAGACAATTTAATATACAAGCTTTGTATGGCCTGAATTTCAAAAGGCAATAGGAATTATAGTGCTAAAAAAAGAGCGCTTGTGGGTTTAACCATTTTTTTTTGTAGATTTCTCCTTTAAAGGGGCATGGCAGAGGCTGTGTCCTATGCATAAATCTTTTTGCTAATAGGTGTCCCTCATTCCCATCTTAGAAAGTTGGGAAGTATGCTATTGTAGATAATGGTTTGTCAGAAAACAAAAAAATCTCTGTAGTTGTTATTAACAATAAATATCCATAATGCTGCCCACTAGGACAGCCATTCTCAACCACGGTTCCTGGACCTCTGAGGTTCCTCCCAAGGTTGTTAGGGATTCCCAGAGCTGAATAATTGACCTCCTATTAAATGATTGTGCCTGCTAAGTTCTAGCATTAATGCTACTTGGCAGAGGCAGCTGCATGACACCGATAATCTTTTTATCTGTCTGTAAGGGTGGCATTCTGACCACCAATGTCAGGGGGGGTATTCTTTTCACTGGCCACCAATGTAAGGGGGGTATTCTTTTCACTGGCCACCTATGTAAGGGGGTAATCTTTTCACAGGTCGCCAATGTAAGGGGGTAATCTTTTCACTGTCCTCCAATGTAAGGGGGGTATTCTTTTCACTGTCCTCCAATGTCAGGGGGTATTCTTTTCACTGTCCTCCAATGTAAGGGGGTATTCTTTTCACTGTCCTCCAATGTAAGGGGGTATTCTTTTCACGGTCCTCCAATGTAAGGGGGGTATTCTTGTCACAGGCCACCAATGTAAGGGGGGTATTCTTTTCACTGTCCTCCAATGTAAGGGGTTATTATTTTCACTGGCCGCAAATGTAAGGGGGTTATTCTTTTCACTGGCCACCAATGTAAGGGGGTATTCTTTTCACTGGCCACCAATGTAAGGGGGTATTCTTTTCACTGGCCACCAATGTAAGGGGGTATTCTTTTCACTGGCCACCAATGTAAGGGGGTATTGTTTTCACTGGCCACCAATGTAAGGGGGTATTCATTTCACTAGCCACCAATGTAAGGGGGTATTCTTTTCACTGTCCTCCAATGTAAGAGTGCAGTCTTTTCACTGGCCACCAATGTAAGGGTTCAGTCTTTTCACTGTCCTCCAATGTCAGGGGGGTATTCTTTTCACTGTCCTCCAATGTCAGGGGGGTATTCTTTTCACTGTCCTCCAATGTAAGGGGGTATTCTTTTCACTGTCCTCCAATGTAAGGGGGGTATTCTTGTCACAGGCCACCAATGTAAGGGGGTATTCTTTTCACTGTCCTCCAATGTAAGGGGGTATTCTTTTCACTGTCCTCCAATGTAAGGGGGTTATTCTTTTCACTGTCCTCCAATGTAAGGGGGTATTCTTTTCACTGTCCTCCAATGTAAGGGGGTATTCCTTTCACTGTCCTTCAATGTAAGGGTGGTATTCTTTTCACTGGTCACCAATGTAAGGGGGTATTATTTTCACTGGCCACCAATGTAAGGGGGTAATCTTTTCACTGGCCACCAATGTAATGGGCATTTTTCCCACTGACCTCTCATGATTTGGTTTTACCATGGGTTCCCTGATACCTAAGACTTAATTTCAAGGGCTCCTCTAGGGCAAAACAATTTACACAGGCTGGTCTAGGAGTTATTTTGCAGGGATCATGTTTCCCTTGCAATAAGAGATTTTGCAATAAGAGTTTTAATTCAAGAAAAATCTGATATTACAAATAAAGTTACAAAAAGTTTCACTTTAAAGTGATTCTAAAGGTTGTTTTTTTTTTTATTTAAAAAATAACATGTTATACTTACCTGCTCTGTGCACTGGTTTTGCACAGAGCAGCCCTGATCCTGATGGGTCAGCCACTAGTGGTCCTGACTCCTCCCTCATGCTAAATGCCCCCAATAACATGCCTCTTGCTATGGAGGCACTCAAGCAGGCTCGCTCCTGAGCTGTACTTCTGTGAATGGACATTGTCTATTCACACACATAGTGCAGCTCAGGCCTGTCCCTCCTTCTCTCTCCTCATTAGTTCACTGGCTGTGATTGGCAGATGCAGAGGCCAATGGCTCCTGCTGCTGTGTGAACCAATGAGGAGAGAGAGATCCGGGAGAGCTGCTGCTCTCATGCTCATTGCTGGATCGAGATGGGGCTCAGGTAAGTATGGGGGGGGGCTGCACCCAGAAGTTTTATTACCTTAACCACTTAAGCCCCGGAAGATTTTACCCCCATTCCGACCAGGGGGTATTTTGCGATTCGGCACTGCGTGACTTTAACGGACAATTGCGCGGTCGTGCGACGCTGTACCTAAACGAATTTGGCGTCCTTTTTTTCCCACAAACAGAGCTTTCTTTTGGTGGTATTTGATCACCTGTGCGATTTTTTGATCACGCGCTATAAACAAAAAAAGAGCGTCAATTTTGCAAAAATAGCAATATTTTTCACATTTTTTTATATGAAATTCCCCCCAAAAAAATGTAAAAATCAAAATTTTTTAACATTTTCGGCCAATTTGTTTTATGCTACCTATGTTTGGTAAAAAAAATCGCAAAAAGCGTATTTTGATTGGTTTGCGCAAAAGTTATCGCGTTTACTAACAAAGGGAAAGATTTTTGTCATTTTTGTTGGGTTTTTTTTTAACGCGTAATGGCGGCGATCTGCTATTTTTTTTGCGGTACTGCGACATTGCGGCGGACAGATCGGACCCTTGACTGACATTTTTGACACTTTTGGGGTTACCAGTGACATTTCTACAGTAATCAGTGCTATATATATGCACTGTTACTGTAAAAATACACTGGTAGTGAAGGGGTTAACTTTATTTGGGAGGGAGGGGCTGTGTGTGTCCCTAGGGGCGTGCTTTCTACTGTGATTGGCTGTGGCTTGAGCTGTAAGGACACTGATCAACGGATCTACATAGTAGATCCATGTGATCAGTGTCTTTACAGCGAGGAGAATGACAGGTGGCTTGTTTACACAAGCTGCCTGACATTCTCCCTCTCCCCCGCCGATCGCCGAGTGGCCGGCGGACATCGGGTCCGCTGGTCACACGCGCGGGGGGGTCCGTGACCACGCGGGAGCGGGAGCGCGCATCCGGCGGCGCGCGCTCGCTCCCTAGACCCTCACAAGCAAGCAACGTAGCCCTACGTTAGTTTGCCTGTGAGGGGCTGACCGCCGACGTAGATAGTCGTGCGGCGGTCGGCAAGTGGTTAATGCATAAAATAGTAAATGTAAAAACCTTCTGTCTTTAGAACCACTTTAATGCCGAACTAAAGTCCTCTATACTCCCCTCCAGCTCTAAACTTTCCCTTACTTGCACCCTCTTCTTCCCCCTGGTCTTCTTACAGGTTCAGCATTTTGATCAGATGATGTTGTAATTGCAACTCCCACACGTGCACAGGCGGCATGCTGAGACTAAGGTATACTTAGAGTGTACACTGAGTATGGGTAGCTCATTGTATATTCTGAAGATGTTTGTGACCAGAAAGGTAAAAAGCTTAATTGCAAAAGAGACATATTTTCACCAGCTAAAAACATTCCTTCTTGCAATGTTTTTAAAGGTAAATTTCTGCTTTAAGGTGCCTATAAGATCAACTTTACCCAATAGCTGATTGGGCTATGGTTTGTGTCTGAAGCCCTTTCTGGAACTACTCAGGAGAGAAATTAATCCATTGGAAATCTACTTGAATGCATATTGGCCAACAAAATATCGAATGTAATCTATTACCATCCTTTAGCAGAATCAAGATTCTCACTTTCTGCGACTTTGTTCTGATTGGTAACTTGTTTCACCTATAGATAGTACCCTGTAACACAGGAGCTTTTTTTGTAGCTTGAAACGGGCAGATGTGAGCATTTTTTGTGCATTTTTAATCCCATAGAAATCAATAGAAATGTGCCATTTGCACAGTTTTTGTGCGCATTCGCATGTTTTGTTATATGTTTTTGCTTGATTTTCTGCTTAAATAAAAAATGTCAAAATGTAATAGAAATAATATATGAATAAATAAATGTAAAATAAATACACAAATTAATAAAAATCAAATTAATAATATGCAATAATACATAAATAAATAATATTTAACCTCTAACCTTAAAAAAATATGAAATAAACTATTGTTATTATTATTACTACTATTATTTTTGTTGTTAATACTAATAAAAATACATAAACACCCAAACCAGAAACAAAAAAAAAATACTATAATTAGTAATAATAATAAAAATAATAATAGTAATAATAATTTATTTATTTTGTGTAAGGGTCCTTTCACACGGCCGCTCCGTGTGAAAGGTCCGCTGCGGGACTTTTTTTTTTTTTTTTCCACGGAGCGGATGACATTTATGTCATCCGCTCCGTGTGCCCGCATATCATCCTATCCGTTTGCGGATGATATGCGGACATAATGTAAGTATATGGCACTGCGGATGTCAGCGGATGACACCGAGAACATCCGATTTTCCTTCCTTTCCGTTTTTTTACACGGAAGAAAAAATGGGGTTCTGTTCCATTCGAAAAAATGGAACAGAACTGAAAGGAGGAAAATCGGATGTCAGCGGATGGTATTCCGCTGACATCCGCAGTGCCATTCACTTACATTATGTCCGCAAATCATCCGCAAACGGATTTGCGGACACACGGAGCGGCCGTGTGAAAGGACCCTTAGAGTTAGGGCGTTTAGTTATTTATTATTATTTTATTCTATTTTTTTAAGGGTTAGAGGTTAAGGTTAGGGGTTATCTATTTATTTATTATTAATTAGTATTCATTTATTGAATTTATTTTTATTTATGATTATTTTTATTCATTTGTGTATTTATTTTACATTTATTTATTCATTTAATAATAATATTATTATTATTATTATTATTAGTTTTAATAACACTCTAACTCTAACAAAAAAAAAAAAAATAATTAAATAACCCTAACTCCAACTCCTAATCCTAACTCTAACCTAACCTTAATTCTAACTCCTTACCCTAAAGACAAAAGAATAATAATAAATGAATAAAAATAAAAAAAAACTGAGTAACAAATCATGGAACAGATGATAGTTTTTCTCTATTGGCTAATAAAAAAAGGCCAAAGCTCAAAAACACTGCATAAAATGTGCCAAAATCATGCATAAAAAAGCACCCAAAAACTTCACAAAAACTCACAAAGCACTACGCTCAGGTGTGAATGCTGCCTAAGATACAGCCTAACGTTCTCATCTGGTTAGTGTCCGATGCTAGCTCTGCAGCACTAGGGTGATAGGGGGCAAGTTGTGTCAATCAGGCTAGCAATAATAATAATAATAATAATAATATCGTTAAAATTTAGTACAGATGTTTTATTGAGTACTGATGTATATGTAAGATAGTCTATTGAAAGCCCACCCCCTGACCCACTTATATGCACCTTCACCATGTTTCCCCGCCACTCCATTTCTTTATTGGAGTCCAAGTCTGTGTAAGCTCTGTGTCAGATGGTGTTGGAGCTTACACAGGGTCATCCTCGTCACTTGTCAGCACTCAAGTCTGGTGATTGGCTGCTAGGCACTATATCCTAGGAAGAGGTCACATGCTATCCATTGAGGGGTGTTTGTGATGGCTCCAACAGAGGAAACGGAGCAGTTGGAGAATGAAAGGGGGGTAAGTATAAATGCGTTAGGGGTTGGGCTTTTAGAAGACTATCATTTACATAATAATCATAATAAAGTGTATTTTCTTCAACCATCCTTTATTTACCCAGCAATGAAAGCATTAAAATGCTAAATCAAAATTGTATTTATTTTTGTCATTGCCATAAAATGATCATATTATGCAGCGTTTTACCAGATGTGAAATATACGGATTTCATACTACATTTCGTGCTCCATATCACACATACAAGTGTTAAAAAATATAATTCAAATTAACAGCTCGTTATACTCCTAGGATATTATGCTAATGAATATTTTGTACATTCGACTATTTACAGGTCAGTTATTCCTCTTACAAAACAACATTTCATTGTGACTAACTGCATGTGATGTAAATGATCATCAAATGTTTCAGTTCCAATCAGGAATTTAAATAGACACTTGGGACCCATGAGAAATAATTTGTCGGTGCCATTAATCATACCAGGGTGGTGGAGGCTTGGCATGTAATAAATGTGAACTAAACTGGGGTCAGACAATGCAGCCTGTTACCCCAGAGGTGTTCTAAAGGAAAGATAAGCAAAATATTCCATTCACTTCTAGAATGATTTACTATAAATTATTAAAGGGCCCCTGTACATAAATTGCAAAGTGACGTATGGAAAACAAGTGCATTGGAAATGGAAAGGACCTGCCAAAACCTCAAGGATGAGAATCCTAGGGCTACCCATAAAACATAAGACACGGCACTGCAGATTTGTAGTGTGCACGGAGGTTTGTACAAAAGGTTGTAAAATAAATAAATAAATAAATAAATAAAATAATTTACTGTACCAAGAAAACCATTAAAGTAAAAGAAAAAGCTGATATAATCCAGGTTTTAAACATCGCCTTCCTACTGCTAAAACATATGCTGCAAACTGTTTGTAAAATATCTTTGTGTAATGACCTTTTACTTGCCGACCGCAATACTTATATATACGCTGTGGTTTGTAAGTGGTTTTCCGGGGGTTAAGGCTGAAGATATCAGCCATAACCCCCGGTATCTTTTTTTTTTCAGCCAGTGCCTGGCTTTCTCATAAAAGTGATCCGAGCGAGTCATTAACAACTGGATTGCTTTCCGAAGCGGTTTACCCGGTCGCTCATCAGTGTTTCCCGAGCTTACCGCTTCCATCGGCTAGCCCGAGTAATGATCTGATGGTGCGGCTGCCTGATCACAGTGGTAGTGAGAGACTAGATCGTCTCTGATTGCCCTATGGCCTTGGAGGACCCGAGCAACGTCATGGCGCCACTTCTGGTTCTGGGTGGAAGTAAACAATTTTCTTTTTTAAAGCTTTAAAGGTAAAAGAGAGATCTGGGGTCTTTTTGACCCCAGATCTCTTCATAAAGAGGACCTGTCATCCTTATTTCCATTACAAGGGATGTTTATAATAGGAAATTTGTAATAGGAAAAAAAAATTAAAGGGACAGTGTAAAAATAAAAATAAAATAAATATTAAAATATATTAAAATAAAATAAAAAAATGAAAAGCGCCCCATCCCTCCGTGCTCACGCGCAATTCGGTATTTGCACAAGACATGTGAGGTATCACTGTGAACATTAAAGCAAAAGCAATAATGCTAGCGCTAGATTCCCTCTGTAACTCTAAACATGTAACCTTTAATGGCATTTAAAGTGCTGCCTGTGGATATTTTTAGTGTAGTTTGTCGCCATTCCATGAGCGTGCACAATTTTAAAGCGTGACATGTTAGGTCTGTTTCTTCAGCTTAAAATTATCTTTCATATTATACAACAAAAATGGGGTATATATCGTGTTTTGTTTTTTATTTCATTAAAATGTACTTTTTAAAAAAATATTGCTTTGTAAAAAACGCTGCCAAAATACAGCATGAATTGAGGAATTGCAACAATCGTCATCCCTAGGGTCTCTGCTAAAAAAAATCTATATAAAATTTGGGTGTAATAAGTACATTTTTAGCAAAAAATACTGATTTAAACCCGTAAACAGAAAGTGCCAGAAAAGGCTTGGTCTACAAGTGGGTAAAGACAGACATAAATGGATTGATCCTTAGCAGGGACCGGCCGAGATTTGATCCATCCATGGGCAGGCTGGTTGTACTGAAGTCGATCCATTAATAGACTTTAGTAGAACCAGCCTGTTGAATTTTTTCCATGTAATTACTGCCGGCCGCTATAGCCGCTAACAGTAATCACAGTGTTCTGCCGGCAGAGAAGGCTTCCTTCTGGCAGCACACAATAGCATTGTGGGAGGAATTCCCTAATTGACACTGACTGTGTTAATGGGTAAATCAAGTATTTTTTTTTTCTGGGTTGCAGTAAAAGAAATTGCATCATCTATTGCTTGCTTTACTTTTCATGTGGTCATGTGATCTCACAGCTTTGACTCCCCTGTGTCAACGAACGGCTCGACAACGGGGCTGAATTCACAGACCTGTGATGTCACCCGAGTCTGTGACATCATGAGTCGGTATATTCGAGGAAGCCGACTCACCTATTGTTGCCTCTCCCTCCCACCAGCTGCAGCAACTGTTCAAAGGGAGCTGAAGCTGCACAATAATGTGACCACCCCAAAAGAAGAGTAAGGCCCCTTTCTCACGAGCTATGATCGGGTCCAGCTGTCCGTTTTTCAGATTTGATTTGACATTCTCCTTTATGGGCAGTTGAATGCAAATGCCCAGGCTACCTCTGAGTCCAATCCGATCAGGCAAAAAAAAAAATATATATATATATATATATATATATTAGGGGATCCGTTTTCCTCTGTCTGGCTGGATCAGATAGGAGGCCAGTTGGGTGTAACTGGACAGTTGGTCCGTTTACACCCAGCTACCCATAGAGCAGAGCAGCAGTGTCTGACATGGACCTGTCATGTGGCCACTCTGCTTAGCTCAGCAGGCGATCAGTAGACGGATCCCTGCTGAGCAAAACCAGATTTAGCCCAGATCAAGAGGCCTTAAACTGGTATTTATTCTGAGATATTTTACCAACAATATGCAAAATGTGTGTGAGCAAGGGGAATCATATTTTAAACCGGGGTTATATTAGCCTTTCCTATGACCTTAAAGTGTATTTATGCCCTATTTTTGTAGGTTAGGTTTGGAAAGAATGTGGAACCTCTGCAAGGTTTTACTTTTATCCAGGGCTCTAGTAGAAATATTCCGCGACATCTGCATCTGTAACAGGATTTGGATTGGTCACTGAAATTGTCAAAGGACACACTGGTTCAGGTTAAGCAGCACTCCACAAAACAGGGACCCCCCTTGGAAACAGGCTAAAAAATCTAGAGTTGATAATCCACAGACATACAATCCAATTAGAGTGCCAAACACATGTCCAAGAGTCAAAGGTTTTCAATTATGTCATTTTTACATAGTTACATAGTAGTTGAGGTTGAATAAAGACAATAGTCCATCCAGTTCAACCTGTGTAGGTGTGTATGGCCGTAATCATCTCTCATACCACTGAATGTTCTGATCCTTGAGATGTACGTCCAAGAGACATTTGAAAGTAGCCATACTTCCCGCAGAAACCACCTCTTGTGGTAGAGAATTCCGCAATCCTGTAGCCCTAACAGTAAAGAACCCCCTGCGTTGCCTGAGGTTAAAACGCTTCTCCTCTAATCGCATTGTATGCCCTCGAGTCCTCATGCAATCCTTTCGACTGAATAGCTTTTTTTCTAGGCTGAGATCACCATTGAGGTATTTATAAATTGCTATCATGTCCCCTCTCAGGCGTCTCTTCTCCAGGGAGAATAAATCAAGCGATTGCGGACGCTCTTCATAATTAAGGTCCTCCAATCCTCTAATTAGTTTCCCACCCCTAAAGTGTATTGTGCTTTTATGTTTTTAGTCCCCAAGTGCAAAACCTTACAATTCTCCACATTAAACCTCATTTGCCATATCGTTGCCCACTCTGTTATTTTGTTCAGTTCATTCTGTAGGATATCTGCTTTATGCTGTACAGTTATTGCCCTGCCCAATTTTGTGTCATCTGCAAAAACTGATATAGAACTACTGATCGCGTCCTCAATGCTGTTTATGAATAAATTGAACAAGGTTGGTCCCAGGACTGAGCCTTGGGGGACCCCACTTACCACCCCAGACCAGTTTGAATATGCGCTATTTATTACCACTCTTTGGACACGCCCTTTTAGCCAGTTCCGTATCCAAGAGCAAACCTTGCAGTCGATGCCTAATTGGTTCATAGCAAAAAAAAAAAAAAATGTTTTGGGGGCCACACTTCCCCTTCTTCAGGGTTTAGGAATTTTTTGCTTAACCAGTTTCCATCCAGCCTATAGTCAGATGACGGTAGGGCAGGACCTTTGTCGTTCCAGGTGGATGTCATATGATGTCCTCCCGGACTGCGCCTCCCTCGTGCCCCATGGGCCGCACTGTGGCGCAATCTGTCACTGGCTTTGTCCAATGGATACAAACCATGACCAGACCATGACAAATCACTGTACTGGACCCTTGCTGGTAACAGCAGATCACATGAAAATTGTAAACAATGGATAGCTTTCTTTCATACCATTGATTGTGTACAATTGTGTTGCTAGCTATCATTGGTCAAATTGATCACATGGTACAGACAGGGCCAATCACAGCCCATCTGTACCATGTGATTAGCAGTGGCCAATCACAGCTAATCAGACCAATTCACACTGAATGAATCAATCCAGAAAGGGGTAATTTGGGTGAATTGTACTGTCCTGGCGGCTTTGTGACACAAAAAATGAAATAGGCTGCCAGTACATCAGGATTGATCAATTTTCATATATATATATATATATATATATATATATATATATATATAAATATATATATACTGTATATATATATATATATATATATATATATATACATACATAATTTGTTGACTCTATAACTTTCTTACAGACTACAAATAAACACTGATTTGGGTTATTTTTTACCAAAGACATGTAGCAATATACATTTTGGCCTAAATGTATGAAGAAAGACTATTTATTTGCAAAATGTTATAGCAGAAACTAAGAAAAATGTGGGGTTTTTTTTCACATTTTTCGGTCTTTTTTTGTTTATTTATTTACATACCCCCAAAAGAAAGCTCTATTTGTGTGAAAAAAAGTGATAAAAATTTCATATGGGTACACCATGACCGAGTAATTTAAATATAAAAGAAAAGGGTAGTGCGCTATTCAGATGTGTGATGAAGCTAAAATAATAATATTATGATAAACCAAGAAGTGTAATAAATAAAAAAACAATATGATAAACCTCCAAAAAATATATATATACTGTATATAAATGAAAAGCAAGTAAAAATAAAATGCTGAATAATTAAAAAGCACAAATATATATATTATAAATAAGTTGCGCTAAAGAATGATCAAAGCATATAAAATGAAATATATCAAACAGTAAAAAATGAAAATTAAATGGAAATAATAGTCCAAAAGAAAAGTTTGTGAATCAATCCAAAAATTGAAAACGTGATTTGGGGTAACTGTGTAGATGAAACGCTTACCAGAAACAGGTCAAATTCATGCCAAATGATAACAGCGATTCCAGATGTTCACGGGGGCTTGGACACGATGGACCTCACAGTCTCAACACCGATCCCCTCAATGTAGTAGTTGTATGTGAAATATAAAAATAAAACTCCGTAGCGTAAAACCAAAATAACCAATGTGGAGATAGCACTCTATGTGAATAAAAAGCACCGAGACTCCAAGTGGTAAGAAAGTGCTCATATGAGAGTGTAAATATAGGTGTGAAATAGATAAAAAACTCCACAAATATATATGATCATCCCAATTACAGTGAATTTCTAAACGTGCCAACGATGCCAAAAAGTGCAAAAAAATAAAAAATTATCCCAGAGGATAAAGGAAAAAGAAAAAAAAATCCCTGAGGATGTCACGTGTCTGTGACGTAACGCATAGGAGGAGCTAGTGACGTGAAGCATTCCTACACAAAGTCTGTCATCACCCACAACCTGTCTCTCTGGCAAGGGGTGAGATCAGAAGCGCTGTTTTTGGAAACTTGAACTGCAATTCACCTAATGACCTGTCAGGGGAACAACACACCAGAAGGTTAACCCTTACCTAGATGTAAGGGAGAACTGTTTTTAAGAAAATAAAGTCTTTGATTGATACTTTAATTTGGATCTTTCTTCTTTTTTTATATACAGTGAACTGATTGCTATATGAAGACAGCCCAAGGAGATATCATAGGATATTTAAAGGCTTTGTCTTTTTATACTGAAGGTGAGCGTGCATTTTAGCCACACACTTTGGTGGAAGATAATTCACCATTTTTTGTTTTTTCTTTTTGTGGAACACTGCACAGTGTTTTTTTTTTCAGAGGTGGATTTTTTTTTTTTCCACCTGATATCACTTCACTTGCACAATTGCACATGTCACAGCATGTTGGTTCATATGCACTGCGCTGATTGATGAACCTTCTATGTCACTTATCATAAAGATAATTTACTTTTCTTGACAATATTACACTATATGCTGTTTATTTTTTATTTATATATCTGGGGAAAATACGTCGAGAGGAATCTCAACACAGTTTGTTACAAGCAATGACTCTAATTGTTAGAGGTGATAGCACCAGATTTTCCAATCAATGAGTGGATGAACTTTTCAAAGACTTTTTTCTTGAACTTTCCTTTTTGCACTTTCAATATTATATATTTTTTTTCTTTGGACTTTTTTTCAATTATTTTTTTTTTCACTGTTTGACATTTTTGACATCGTTTGCATGTTTAGAAATTCACTGTAATTGGGATGATCTTTTATATTTGTGCTTTTTAATTATTCAGAATTCGATTTTTACTTGCTTTTCATATTTATATATATATATATATATATATATATATATATATATATATATATATATATATGCTGTATTTTTTTCATATGACTGGCTCAAATATAAAAATCTATAATAAAAAAAAAAATAAAAATGTTTTTCTATTACTTTGTTGATGGCTGTATTCCATAGATCCTTCTTTTCTCAAATTATTTATTACAGTCCTCTGTCATTTAAAAAAAATATTAGAACTCATGATTTAGGACACATGCAGAAAAATGCAGCTTTTTTATTGTTTTATTTTATTATTATTTATTATTGTTTTATTTTATTTTTATTGTTTTATTTTATTTTTTTTATGTCTCTGACAATGTGTTCATGCACATTATGGCATTTAAGTTTTTTTTTTTTGTTTTGAGCAGCCTTCAGGGGCATAACATTTGCCCCAAACCTGTGTTCAAGATGGAGACCGCTTTGCAAGGGGAGGGACATAAAGCATGCCGAACCTTTTCCAGCATCAGGGTTGCTAACACCCACCACAGTCACCTGCCTCTTATTCCGGCTGGCCAAAATATATTATCAGTGTCCCAACCCAGAAGGTTGGATGCAATGTTCTGCAAATGTTCAGTGCATCTGAACCCAGAGGGTTACATGGTTTTAACCTACAGTGTTAATGTTTTTGTGATACACCATAGGTACACTATGTTTTCCCACTTAGAACACTCCCTCCCAATATGTGACACAGGCAATGTCTTCATTATTAAAAGTCCCTTTACTTGCAGACATGAAAAGTTAACATTAACACATTACATTATTCTTTAGTATGTCTTCCCCATACATGTACAATTGATAAGCATACAATTGGCTGTGCAATATTGTTGAGGGAGATTGGCTGTGCTGCTAGATTAACACACTGTCCCTAACGGTGCAAGGTTGGTGCATTGGAAAATTGTGTTGCCTATATCTGAGATAGTATATGTCCATAGTAATGAAAGTCTATAACATGTTCTTTCCCTGAGGAACAGGCCCATTGGAGGGATGGCAAAGATGAAGAAGAACTACTCCACAGCACTGGTCCTCACTGGTCTACTTCCCACCCCAGACACTCTCATGAGGTTGCCTCCCTTGCATTTATGCTCTTCTAAGGGGAAGCGACATACCTGAAGGGGACAATGTATCATACATGTAGTGCCACCCCTGTGGGGGCCACTGGAAGATGACTATCCCCCAAAGGTTGCCCTGAGCTTACAAGCCTCCTGACACCTCTGACACCCAGGGTTTGGGGACATAATTCACAAAAGAACACAATTGCAAAGACACCTGACTGTAGCAAAGCAAATGAGTGTTCAGAATCTTCAGCTAGCTTAACAAGGGCCCAGAGAGATTGCTCCTCAAAGACAACCAGCAAACTTAGATAGCATATGCAAAGTTTTTCCTGCTTTTGTGTAAAGAGTTTGGGAAAAGGGGTTTGCATGTGGTATCTTTTGCAAGAACTACACAGGGTGGTCTTCTGCCCCCCTCACCAATCTTGATGATACCAAGGCTTAAGGGAATAGGAGGTCCCAGAACAGGCTCTTTAAGAATCTGCAACCAGTGAAGGGTACCTGTCCTTGCACCTGGTGATACTGGGATTCAGCTGGGCCTCTAACAGTGACGATGAGAAGGACCCCTGACAGTCACTCTGGTGACAGGGAGAACTGGGACCATGCTAGCAGGAAAAAGACCCTTCTGTAAAGGCCTCCCAAATATTCATCACCTCTCTCAGCGACCCTCTCTCAGCCACCCTCTGGGTGCCCCCCCCATTCAGTATTCAATATTTCTGGATACTTCCTCTAGATCAGTGTTTCTCAACTCCGGTCCTCAGGGCACACTAACAGGCCAGGTTTGCAAGAAAACTGAAATACATCACAGGTGATGTCATTTGCTGCTCAGTGATTGCAGTATTCTAGTCTGTATCTCCCCAAGGTAATACTTAAAATCTGGCCTGTTAGTGTGCCCCGAGGACCGGAGTTGAGAAACACTGTTCTAGATACAGGCAGAAGCAATTAATCACTCAGCCTAGGAAACCCTGACCAGACCAAAAATATAGATCCTTGCTCCACTGACTGCAGGGAAGCCCAAAAACTAAATTTACCCTAACAGAGGCAGGGCAGGGTCCTGCTCTCCTCTTTGGGGAGATCGGATGAAAACAGACATGCTTGAAATCTTTTAAAGATTGCAAAGCCATCTGTTGTTTGGGGTTTAGGTTATGAACTTTGTTGTTATTGTTAAGGCCTTCTATTTCTTTGGTTTTTAGTCTAAGGCTCCTTTCACATGATCGGACCGATTAGGTCTGCCTGTCCATTTTTCAGGCGGACTTGATCGGGCCACGTATTCTCCTCCATGGGGAGGTAGATGTCAGTGGACGTGTGTTCGCTGACACCTGTCTCACATTCTCACATCCCATTCAATCTGACCCGCTGGACAGATGGTGAACGTATGCCAGACGGGTGTCAGCGGTCACATGTCCGCTGACACCTGCCTCCCTATAGAGGAGAATAGGTGGCCCGATCACGTCCGCCTGAAAAATGGACAGGCGGACTTGATCAATCCGATTGTGTGAAAGGGGCCTTAGACTAACAACTAAAGAAA
Organism: Pelophylax lessonae; assembly: GCF_965119305.1. NCBI lineage: Eukaryota > Metazoa > Chordata > Amphibia > Anura > Ranidae > Pelophylax > Pelophylax lessonae. Next base: position 189,158,297 of record NC_138777.1, on the reverse strand, counting down.
TTGAAGGCATTAACAATAACAACAAAGTTAATAATGTAAACCCCAAACAACAGATGGCTTTGAAAATTTTAAAGAAAATAATAAGATAACAATAAAAGTGTCAGATAAAGGGGGAAACATAGTCCTAATGGTCAATGGAATGTATGAGAACATGTGTTTTTTAATATTTAATGACAAGAGATGTTATCGTAGAATATCTACCTCCTTGGTAGATAAATTCAACCAAAAACTCTACTTATTAGTGAATGAAGCCCTAACAAAGAGAATAATCTCCAAAGATATGTGGAGATTCATTCAAGTTAAACACCCTCATACACCAACTTTTTATGTACTTCCCAAAGTACATAAGGATATGACAAACCCACCAGGGAGACCCATTATATTGGGGAATGGCTGTGTTTCTGAGAGGATCAGCCAAATTATAAATGCACATCTGATACCCCAGGTATTGCGCTTAGCATCCTATACAAAATATACGATTCATTTACTACAGATGCTTGAAAACTTAGAAACACCAGAGACAGCAATTCCAGTCACAGTTGATGTTGAATCACTTTATGGCAGCATCCCACATGATAAAGGGGTTGCCGCAATAAGACATGTTCTCCAACAGAGGAGTACACATGAGTGGAAATTCAATGCATTCATAGTCCAGATGTTGGAGTACATTTTACAACATAATGTTTTCCTCTTAAGGTTCCCACTACCTCCAGGTACAGGGCGTGGCCATGGGGACTTGTTGCGCCCCATTCTATTCAAACCTGTACCTGGGGGAGTGGAAAAAAGATTTTCTGACAGATGATTAGTTATTTATGTACACTCGGCACATCATCATGTGGCAGTAGTAGATAGGTGACATATTAATTGTCTGGGGCGGCCCTGAATACAAACTAAAGTTGTCTTAATCATATGAACCAGAATGACCTTAACAATGACACATGATTATCACAAGGTCAATTTCCTGGACATATGCATATCTAAAGAACAGGGTGGAGCCCTACTCAGTATGCTCCACAGGAACACTCTGTTGTATGCTGACAGTTTCCCTCCCGAACACCTGAAGAGATCCATACCTTCAGTCAGTTCTTGCGCATTAAACGCAACTGTACCACATTTGAAGACTTCCAAAAGGAAGCTGATGAGCTAACTCAAAGATTACTCACCAGGGGCTATACTAAGTCATCCTTAAGAAAGCCTTCAATTGTGTAAAAATATCTAGAGAAAAGATCTCATCTTTAAACCTAAAAAGGAAAACAAGCAGGAAAACATCACAAGAATATTAGTGCGATATTCCAATGAACATGAGAAAGTGAAGAAAATCCTCAAAAAACATTGGTCCATTCTCACCGAGGGTGCTATCCTTGAAAGTCTGGTTACAAAAAACCCATTAACAACATATAAAAGACAGGATCCATTGGGGAATCACTCACTCAAAGTGATCACAAAGAGGAGTCAAGAAAAGATACTTGTAAAATACGGAGAACTTTCCCATGTGGGGCATGTTCATTATGCCCAGTGATAAAAGGAAAAACACATATGATTCTCCCAAATCACAAACGATTTCATGCAAAGCAGTGTGCAAACTGCAAAATTAAAGGTGTGGTGTATTTAATTCAATGCCAATGTGGGTCATTTTACATAGGCAAGACATGACAGGAACTGGGCAACGGGTTAGTAAACATATGCATAGAATTAGAAATGGTAATTTATATCTACCTTTGGGCGGACATGCTGCCAAAAATCATAAATACAAAATGCCAGAAATCAATTTTAATGGTTCTAGATCGTGTTCATATTCCAATAATAGGAGATTGGAATAAGGTCCCACTCCAGTATGCAATGCGCTGGATTAGGTATCCTAATGCCACAACCCCCCCCATGACCCCTTTTTTTTAAAATTCAGGCAAAACATTGCCAGTCAAGTGTCTGTGGAGATAAACTGCGAGACTCCTGGTTTCATTTCCTACCCTCTATATAATAGAAAGAGAGATCCTGTGTCGGCAGCTTTTGTCTCCAATATGGCCGCCACCTGGTCTCCGGATGTTGTCATCATGGAGACTGAATATGACGCGACAATGCGTGACGTCATTATGATGCGCATATATATTGACACGCCAGGGACCACATCTGACACCATTTCTCTTCCATACTGTTGTATGGGAATGGACACAAATTACACAAATTTGCTTTGGGACAATTAGAAAACCTTTTACTTGGCGAGTCCGAATTAGGCATTACAAGCTGCCGAGTTCCACCTGTAAGTAGTTTGTATTATATATTTTTTAAACACCTTGGACACTTTATAATCAGCCAAGTTTTAGTACTAAACGTGGGCTTTGTATGTCCCTCCTTATATATTTCTTTCAAGTTGTGATGTCAGAATCTATTGGACAATATCCAGTGGTTCTTGTTGCAGCACAAAGGTCTAATCACAATATGGGAATCATCTAAGCTGTGGTAGCACTCTAGCCAAGGAGTTATACACTTTTCAAATGTATCAAACTGATTCAATAGTTAAAATTCTATGAAGCGTGTGATTTGACATTAAATTGTTGTATATTGCAGAAGTGGTAAAAATCCCTCAAAAAGATTTTGTTTTGCATTTTGAAACACGTCGGATATCCCCACCACTGGGAAACATCAATGCTGTTTCTACTGTCTATGGAACTGGACAGCAAGTAGTTGGGGAATACCACTTTTTGCACTCTTTTCATATATAGACCTATTATGGACATTTTGTTGCTTGTTTTTTATATATTAAATTGTTTATGTTTTATTAAGACTTTTTAAATGTAAAAAATAAAAAATATTTTTAATATAGAAACATTTTCATTGCCTTTAAAATCCCATCAAAATTAGGATATAATTATTTTGGGATGCCTGCCTTTAGATGCACATGAACTTTAAAGGTATCCCAGATTTAAGTCTGTAGTGTTCTATATGGAGTTGGCCCACCCTTTGCAGCTATATTAGTTTTAACTCTTCAAGAGTCAAACTGGCTGATCCATGTCTTTATGGACCTTGCTTTCTGTACTGGTTCCAATCATTTGGTGGAGGGGGGATTATGATTTAGGGTTGTTTATCAGAGGTCGGGCTTGGCCCATTAGTTCCAGTGAAGGAAACTCATAAAGGAACAGTTCAGGCAAAATCTAAGTAACACTAAACCTGCTCTGTGCCACATTCTAAATCTAATCTATCTAGCCCTGTAAAGGAAAAAATCACTGTACTTACCTATTCTGCAGCTGATCTGGTTGGGCCCCACCCTGAGCTGTCAGCTTCAGTGTGAAGGCGGGTGCAGGAGAGGCATTTGACAACGGAAGCCCCATAGTAAGTCTATGGGTGACTGCACTTCCCACTAATTTCACTCATTTGTCAGTCCTTTCCTGCACAGAGCTTCCGTCGCTGGAGAATGGACCAGATCGGGTGCAGAAAAGTTAAGTGCAGCTATTTTTGCTTTACAGGGTTAGATAGATTATTTTTAGAACATGGCGCAGAGCAGGTTTAGCATTAGTTAGGTTTTGCCTGGACTTATCCTTTAGGGCAGTGGTCCTCAACTCCAGTCCTCGGGGCCCACTTACAGGACAGATTTTACGTATTACCTTGGGGAGATGCAGACTAGAACACTGCAATCACTGAGCAGCAAATGATGTAATTTAGTTATCTTGCAAACCTGGCCTGTTAGTGGGCCCCGAGGACCGGAGTTGAGGACCACTGCTTTAGGGCATCAGCATACTAAGACATTTTGGACAATTTCATGCTCCCAACTTTGTGGGAACAGTTGTGGGATGGCCCCTCCCTGTTCCAACATGACTGCGCACCAGGGCACAGAGCAAGATCTAAGTCACGGTTTCATACAAGTCACTTTTTCTTACCTATGGATATCATAAATGATTAAATAAGGGTATTTGCACTTAATATTGTGATATTTTTAAAAGTTGAGTATGGTTGAGCGCAACACAATACGACAATTTTATATACAATAGAAAGGATATCTTCTATGGTATTTGCGGTCTCACCATTTTATTTATTTTTTTGATTTTTAGTATAACATTTTCTTTCTTTCTGCACAGGTGCACGTTTTTGTTAATCAGAGAAGTATATATTATTATTGGACAAAAACATGTTTGGCAACTAAAAATGCTCACTTCATCAGGAAAGCTGGATACCAGGTTGCTGATCACTTTGGGTAACTAGCAACTCCACCATCCCCACCAATGTGAGTTTAAAACCTTTGTTCTTCAGACATTATCAATCTAACCAAAATTACTGCACAATTTACTACAAGCCCAGATTGGATTTAAACTAGATTGAAGTTGTCTTATTTTGGACATACTACGAGAAGAACCAACTCACTGGTAAAGCCAATTATGCTTGAAAGAGCTGAAGGAAAAAGAAGAAGTGGACAACCAACAAGAAGGTGTATGGATGCAGTCACGTAAATTATAAACTTGTCATTGCAAGAAGACAGGTCCTGCTGGAGAGGCTCTATCCATGTGGCCACCACCGCCAAGGATAATGATCAGATACAATTTGCAGCTGTAAACATTCTGAAGACCTCTGAGAGTATAATCAGAAGAAGGGGGAGATAACGTAAATTTGTGTAGATTCTTCTCCTGCATCCCAATGTGCCTACTTCTATTTAGCTGACTAGTGACCATTAGTGGGCCATGAGAAACAAAAGCAGGGCAGAATGAGGGAAGGGCATTTGGTTGAAATGATTAATTAAAAATATTAATGATTTTGTAATTGGCACCCCTAACTTTGATATTATAGGAGGCTTGGAGAGGTTTAATATCTACTAAAATAAAGGGGGAAAAACAGTTTAAAGTAGAAAACTGTAAATATTTATTTATCCTCTCCACATTCCAGAACTGCCCCCTACATCCTCCTGGGTCCATTGCCAGGGGTAGTCTTCAGGGCAGAGAAACACCCATTCTGCCCATTTTCTGTGAGCCCAATCTGTCATTTAAATGCCACCTTAGGGCAGGCTGGTATCATAGTACTGCAGGAGCAGGACTGAACGGTGCTGACACGTCTTTACGTAAGCACACCTTCATTCCCAAAGGAATGCCAGTACCACATGGGAGCCAGAGGGTCCATGTCACCTGCAAAGATGTAGCCTTTGTCTGCCACCCCAAGAGAATCACCAGTTATGGGTACTGCCAGTTTTGGACTCTCACCCTTTCAGGTGTGCCTGGGGAGCCAAAAAATATTTGGGGAATGGACTGGGGTGCATGTTTAATGTTGTACTGTTCTTGAAGTGTTTTCAGCAAAGTTCTCTGAATTGTTCTTAAGTCTGATCTGACGTTATTCAAGGGGTGCATGGTGGTACATTACGTATTGAACATGGCCCGTAAAGCATACATGAGGTATTAAGCAAGATTAACTCGGCAGGAGGGTCAGAGCAGAAGAGCAGTTGCCACAGGTAACCAAGAACTGGTGGGAAGTGTATAGCAGCCGGTCACGAAGTGTGGTACCTGGCATGGATGACAGGTCCTCTGGTAGCAGGGGGGTTAGTGTCCTGGCTCCCTTGCTAGCAGTCGGTTTTCTCAATAGCAACTGGAACCAAACCCACAGTACAGAGACCCCATATACCTAGCCACATGGTACAGGAGAGAGAAAGAGCTATTGTTAAGCATGCATGAGGCCCGTGCCAGTGCTTAGTGGGACCCCATTCTGTCACTGGGAGTGAAGTGGCAGAGGTACGCTGGACTGGTGGAGAGGGCACGGGTCAGTGTCCCTCCTAAGTGCAACATACATGAGGAAGGTGTGTAGTAACACGGGACAATACATTTTATAGAGTAGCTTAGCACATTAAACTGATACACATAATGTAAGGCTCATATCTAAGCTGGGGTACCGCCATAACGTTGACTTTCATTTGAACGCAGCCCAGCCTTGTCCTGAGCATTGATGAGCGTGCACACATGCGACAGGTACCCTTTCGTGCAGGGCGAGTAGGCCCCGTCCACACACTGTATATCATAATCAATTGCCATTTGTTCCCATCAAATACTGTTTCACCTTGTATTCATCCTTTTTTGTATCTCACTACTTCTGGTCTTCTTCATCCTCTTTTAACCTCTTTTCATTGTCAGCTGCACATCATTGTTTTGGACTGGCTGCTTGTTAGTGACAATGATGGACCATGCCTGTAAAATGTTTGTTGCCGCAGAAGCTTGTAGACTAGTTTTTGGGGGGCATGTGACAGGGTAACAACACAGGAGCACCACTGGCAGATAGTGTCTGACCAAGACCTTCTTGGCAGAATCACCAGGTGTTTTTTTTTTTCATGGAAAATGCACATTTAAAAAGATTGAGGACAACCTATGAAATTACATTATTATGTTAAAGAAGGACTAAATGCTAAACATTTTTCAACTTAAAGTGTTACTAAACCCAGGAGCCTGCATTCACTATATCTAGTCTCCCACATCTCCCATGATGATCATATGCACTCTCTCATGAAAAAAAAAAAACTCTCTAACAATACACACCAAACTGAGCATGTGCAGAGTGCACCCAGGGCTCTGTGCTATCAACAGCTGGATTGGAGTCAATAAAAGAAGGGGAGGATGAGAAAAGACAGAATCAGACAGCCTTTTTACACAATGCGCAGAACTAACCCCTTCAGTTCCAGAGTGAGTATAACAAGCATGCTTTACAGCATATACAGACCGATTTTACTGTTGTGGGTTTAGTAGCACTTTAATGCATACTCTGTTTCATAATAAAAAATGTTCTGGTAATTTTCTATGATCTCTCTGTCCTCAAACACTTACCTGTGGTCCTTTGTCAACATCATCAGATCTGGGATGATCCGCCCCATTCCCTGAACTTTCATGTTGTAGTGGAGGCTACAGAGGGTAGCCAGACCATTAGGCTCCTGTGCCATCAGAAAAATACTGGGAGGGGCGTGGCTTTCTGGGTGCTGTGTGTGTCTATGGACACACAGCTCGATTTAGACCACATACTGTATAGGAGTATGCACACACAGGTGTTTCTTAGCAGCAGGAGCCATCTTGAAATAGGCAGGTGGAACCAACGGTTTGGGAATTTCCTAGATAAGAAGGAAAGAGACATTTTTCATGAACATCTTGAATATAAATGTGGACCTTTTCTTCCTCAGAAATAAAAAAGAAGCTTATAGGAGCTTATAGGAGATTTTAGTGATTGGGTTTAAATCTACTTAAATAAGAACGGTGGTCAATAAGACTTCTTCTCATGTTCTTTATGAATGCATTACACTCAGGTAGCTACAGGCCTCATCTCTTTTCTTCAAGGAAGGAGAAACAACCCTGAACTCTTTGAAAATGTTTTCCAATTTTGGAATTTGCATTAAAAAAAATAAATCTTCAGGCTTCAGTCAATACTGAACTCTTCTAATACTTGTTTTTTTTTTAACAGTTTACCACTTCTTGCTCTGTAGAAAAGTGATGCTGGCTACATCACTTGCAAATACTTGACCGTGTAGGGGCAGCTACAGTTGAGTGACAGAAAAAGGCTGTGCCTGATGCATTTCTAAAGGAAACTCTAGAGGATAAATTATTCCCCAACATACAGTAATACATGGTCTATAAAGCCTTGTGATAGCCATGGATTACAGCATAAATATAAACCTGTCAAAATGAAAATATTCTTGGATTTTATTACACACCTGCTTAGGCATTTTCTGTGTGCCTCTCTCCTCTGCCACTTACTTATTAAGCGATTGGCTTCTCAAGTGACTGAGCTGTATTTGGACAGCATGTAAGGTCAAAGAGTCCCAGCACTAATCAATGTGGAGCCTTGTACCTTAAGGATTAAGCAGGATCTCTCACTGCATACACTTATCTGTGTTTTCAATACAACCTACCCTTGCAGTAACTCCATGCAGCCTGAGAGAGGCTCTTTAGGACTTCTAAAGGCAGCCAAGCACTTCATATATTTCAGTACAGAGCTGAAACAACAGCCTGTCACACAGATATTTAATTTTAAAGTGAGTGTTAACAATTACAGCTTAGGTGTGAAGCTGTGTTAGGAGTGTTCCAAATGACTGTTGTATATTACTTTATAGGCAAGTAGTGCAATACTATCAAAGATCAAACTTGGCTTCTGGCCTACAGCAGAAAAGAGTTAACATCTGACACAAGTTGCCAATAGTGGCACAGGTAAAAACAAACATGGATGTTCCAGGTGACTGTTGCATTTCACTTTATAGGCAGGTAGTGCATGGTATCAAAGCTCAATCTTGGCTATTGGCCTACAGCAGGAATAGGTATACGCCTGACACTTACAAGCTGCCTCTAGTGGTACAGGTAAAAACAAACATGGATGTTCCAGGTGACTGTTGCATTTCACTTTATAGGCAGGTAGTGCATGGTATCAAAGCTCAATCTTGGCTATTGTCCTACAGCAGAAATGGGTTAACACCTGACACCTACAAGCTGCTTCTAGTGGTACAGGTAGAAACAAGGATGGAAGTTCCAGGTGACTGTTTCATTTCAATTTATAGGCAGGTAGTGCATGGTATCAAAGCTCAGTCTTGGCTATTGGCCTACAGTAAAAATGGGTTAACGCCTGACACCTACAAGCTGCCTCTAGTGGTACAGGTAGAAACAAGGATGGAAGTTCCAGGTGACTGTTGCATTTCATTTTATAGGCAGGTAGTGCATGGTATCAAAGCTCAGTCTTGGCTACTGGCCTACAGAATAACTGGGTTAACACCTGACACCTACGAACTGTTTCTAGTGGCACCGGTAGAAGCAAACATGGACATTCTAAATGACTGTTGTGTATTAATTTATAGGCAAGCAGTGCAATGGTGTCAAAGATCAATCTATGACAAAAATGGGTTAATGGTCGACATCTACAAACTGGCCATAGTGGTACATTCCAAATGACTGTGTATTTTACTTTATAGGCAAGCTATATGGTATCAAAGGGCCATCTTGGCTTCTGGCCCATAGCAGAAAATAGTTAACGTCTGACTCCTACATGTTGGCAATTGGACTTAGCTTGCCTGCCACTAATTGGCTCTGTTGCCATTAGGCATGGTAAGGGGAAAGTTATAATCAGGTGTTAGCTCCCCATTTAGAGAGGTCCCTCCCCTAGTGATGTAATGGTTGGAGTTAGTGTCCTTATAAATGCCAGTGTGGGTGGAGCATAGTCAGAGTCCAAGGTGTGGAGCTGCAAAGATGTAATTCTGTACTGAGCTGATCCAAGTGGCCCTGTGCAGGGCTGAATCCCCAGGTGAGGTGGTACAGATCACGGGAGGAACAGCTTTAGTCGCACTGTCTCCCCTGACCTTATTTTGCAGGCCCTGTAGTTGGATGCGCAAGACTTTGTGGGCCGGAACATAATCTTTGTATGTGAGTAATGGTGGAAGCCTGGGAAGAGTTCTGTCATCTGGGAGCATGCCTGGCTGGGCAAGGTTATAGAAGAGACACTAGGAAGAGACTGGTATACAAAGGAAAGCACCTTGTTTCCTCTGACCCTCAGGGTGATCTCTGTACATTGCAGGGATTATAACAACCTTTGTTGCAGATTCCTACCTTTTATTAGTCTGAAGAAATCATTGTTTGTTCCTCTGTCCCTCTGTACTGAGTGGCTCATATGGGAGTGGTTTCATAATTATCAATCAGCTGTGCAGCTGCAGAGCTCTAATGAGGAAAGCTGCTGGGCCTGCATCCCTTTAGATTTGTTCCTATTGGGAGTATCTCACCAAAAACGACATTTTTGTTGCAGGGGATGCCAGAAATCTGACTTGTATCTTAGTGCAGACTTCTGGGAAAATTGGTGAGTCACAGAAGCAGGGAATTATGTTTCTGGGGTGTGGTCAGTATACATTCTGTGTACAGAACAGCTCCAGGTAGCCATATTGCATTTTCAGAAAATTACAACAGCTGCAGATTGAAAAGGAAAGGTAATTTTTAATAACATTCAATTACAATATGATTTGTGTCGCAAATTTATACGCTTTATTTTTTTTTTCTTTATTTGCTATTTTTTTTTCCCCACAAACGTTTTTCTATGTTTTCTATGTTGATAAACATTAGGTAATGTACTAATGATAATTAGGTAATGTGATAATGATAAAGTACATTACCGCTTAGGATGTTAAGAGCCCATTCAGACTAGCGCAACACGACTTTTTGGGGCGACCTGTGAAGTCGCATTCACCGCTGTGCACCGCGACTTCGGCGCGACTTGCAGAGACTTCACATAATGGAAGTCTATGCAAGTCGCCGAGGTCGCCCCAAAGTAGTACAGGACCCTTTTTCTAAGTCGGAGCGACTTGTGTCTCTCCTATTAGAACGGGTCCTGTAGCAGTCAATGGACCGCGACCGAGCGCGACTTGTCAGGCTGACAAGTCGCCTGACAAGTCGCGCTAGTCTGAATGGGCTCTTAAGCAAAATTGATATTTATTAAGCAGATGAGTAGGCCCATATATAAGATGGCCCATAAGTACTTTAAAGAAAACCTATTCTGAGAGATTTATGCATTGTAGAGGCTTCCTTTGAACTCTTCTTCTGAAAATTCCAGTTTGCCTGACTGCCATGGCTTTGATACTTTCAAACTCTCTTACCCAGAATAAGTATAGAGATTAGGAGTTCTAACTTTACTTTCTGCCTATGCATTTCAGGTCAGTGACGGAGTAGCATGATAGCCAGGCAACCAGCTTTTTCAGATGGAAGTCAGCAGTGTCCAGGCTATACCTCTCTCAGCACATGAAGCAGGAGGAATATGCAACAGCTTTGAACTATTACTTGCATATTAGGCTTTCCTGGGTTCCGGGGTTCCTGTGGTTCTGAAAAGAAGATGTTAGGGGAAATGATCAACTCACTGGGGTTTATTTACTAAAGGCAAATCCACTGTGCACTGCAAGTGCACTTGGAAGAGTAGTTGCTGTATATCAAAGGCATAGTTGTCAACATTTAACCACTTTACGACTGCTCACAGTAATATTACTGCGGCAGAGTGGCTCGTTATCGTCTGACGACGTAGTACTACGTCGTCAGACACTCCCCCTTCTGGGCGGCGCTTGCGCGCCGCCGTAGGCTCGCTCCCGCTGTTTTCATTCACAGCGGGAGTCGGGCCAGGGGAGGAGCAGCGGCGATCGCCGCTGCTCTTACCCGATCGTCGGGGATCGAGTCTGGAGATCCGCCCGCTGTGTGTAAACACAGCGGGCGGATCTCCATAGTGACAGGGAATGACAGATCGGACTGTTCAGCATAGCTGGACATCCGATCTGTCCATGACTCACTCAGTCACCTCCCCCCCCCCACACGTCAGTAAGCACCAGGCATACATTAACCCCTCCCTCTCCAATAAAATTAACCCCTTCCCTGCCAGTGTCATTTTTACAGTAACAGTGCATATATATAGCACTGATTACTGCAGTAATGTCACTGGTACCCCCAAAAGTGTCAAAAATGTCAGTCAAGGGTCCGATCTGTCCACCGCAATGTCGCAGTCCCGCAAAAAAATCGCAGATCGCCGCCATTACGCGTTAAAAAAAAAAACACCAAAAATGACAGAAATCTTTCCCTTTTGTTAGTAAACGCAATAACTTTTGCGCAAATCAATCAAAATACGCTTATTGCGATTTTTTTTACCAAACATAGGTAGCAGAAAACAAATTGGCCAAAAATTTTTTTAAAAATTGGTTTTTACATCTTTTTTGGGGGGAATTTCATATAAAAAAATGTTAAAAATATTGTTATTTTTTCAAAATAAACGCTCTTTTTTTGTTTATAGCGCAAAAAGTAAAAATCACACAGGTGATCAAATACCACCAAAAGAAAGCTCTGTTTGTGGGAAAAAAAGGACGTAAATTTCGTTTGGGTACGGCGTCGCACGACCGCACAATTGTCAGTTGAAGTCGCACAGCGCCGAATCTCAAAAAGTGGCCTGGACGGAAGACAGCAAAATCCTCCGGTGGTAAAGTGGTTAAAAAAAAATTCCACGGACACTTTGCAGCACAGCTATCAATTACCACACAAACTTCCCTGAAGCTCCGCCCACTCTGCATAATTTATCTTGCCTACTTATCAGATTACAGGGTCTACTCAATATAGAGAGAATTACAGGAAATTATAAAGGGAATTTCAAACTTAAGGCCACAGTAGCAGAGTTGGAATAATTCTCCCATTCAGCTTCTGCGTAACGTTTATGGGCAACCTGATTAACAGGCGCTTCCAGGGACAATATAAATTACCTGGGACAGGCTCCTATTTTCAAAAAGGGACAGTTGGCAAGTATGCAAAGGGAAAGATCTGAAATGAGGGGAAACTCTGCTAATTTCTACCATCCAATTATGGGCATGCAAAGATGCTGTTTTTATTTTCCTTGCATCTCCTCCTCGGATCTACAGCGACTGCACTTCCAAGTGCACTTGTAGTGCACTTGTAGTGCAGAGTGGATTTGCCTTTAGTAAATAAACCCCAAAGTTTGCACATTTAACATTTTATCCTGCCTATATGTACTTAACTATATGACCGGGCTACATTAAACTGGTTTCCTATGTTGATAAAGTACATTACCACATTAAGATGTTAAAGCAAAATTGATATTCATTAAGCAGGTACATGTCATTAATATAGGCTACTCTGTACTCTGTGCCTAGACGATTTGGATGCCATTCTTGCTGATGAGGAGGGAAAATAAGCAGATTCTGCATCCATTTTCTCTTCAAATTACTGCATCTGGATATTGAAACAGATAAACGGGATACCAATTTGTACCAATCCAGAGGGAGATCTCTTGGGTCAATACCTGTCCGTTAATCCATTTATCATTGCCCACGCTCTGTGTGTGCACTTTGGACACGACTGCACTGTGGAGAACTACACCTGGGCCTCTGGAAATGTGTTGGATGTCTGAAATCTCTTTTTTTCCTAAGAAAGTTAAAAGTTACAGAGATGACTACTTTGTTTTAAAAACAAATTATATTATTCACAATCAAAGCTAACTAAACAACATAATAGAACATAATTAAAAATAAAAAAAAAAACATTCCTGGGCAATAAAAAACTTTGAGACTTGTATTGTGTGTAGCCATACTGCTTGTTATAACTGAGCAGAATGAAACCAGGAAGAAAAGCACATCTGATCCCATAATACAATAGGATTTCAGCCTACAGTCAGTCATCATATTGTATTAATGGGATGGGAGAAGAGGCAACAGCATGCTAGTTACTTAATGACATCAGGAGTTCCTAATAGCTACTTGGGGAATTTTTTAGGGATCTGTAAAGGAGGGAGAAAAATGTACAAAAGGTGAAAAAAGAATGAAAATAAGGTAAAACCATAAAAAAAAAGTAAAATAATTAAACAAAAACTGTGACAAGCTATGTGCACCCAGCTTGTTCTAACCCTTCACTGCCCTGTTCTAAATTAGAAAAAGTTTTGCCTAGAGTTAAATTTTAACCTCTCTGTCATCCCCCATTGTCAAGAAACAAAGTTAAAATGACCCTTTCTTAGCCTGAAGGATTAGTATAGCTTTATCCAAGCTCTATCCAGTTTGCTTTCTAGGATGAAGAAGCCATTAGGACGAGCACCTCCTTGAAGTACAGGAGCGAGTTCCTTCTCCTTAGCCCCGACATGTGCAGTTTGGATACATACACATTTAAAACAATACATTTGGGAATGTCTTAAAGCTGAAGTTTTTACATAATTACGTTGGTCCAGCTCTGACCAGTGTAAGTATGTACAGTATTGTGTGGGTAGGTGCAGCGTGGTACAGTTGGCAGTAAACACTTAAAGTCCCAATTTGCAAAGGACTTGGATTTAAACAGTATGTCAACAGCACAAACAGGCCCGATATGATACTCATCCGTCTGGTGCCACTTACAGCTGTGCAGCAAATTGACAGAGGTCAGAAGACTCAGGGATGCTGACAGCGTCTGCCACAAGGAGCAAAATGCGGCCTGGCTGGTCTGACCCAATTGGGAAGCTTCCTGCAAAATTAGACTTAGTCCCTGCTCTCTTCCTACTCCACTGGAATCTTTCCCTGTCGTTGATACGGTCCCTGTTAGACGGTGAACCTGTCCTTTAGCTGTCCACTTGCATAAAGCATGCCAAACCCAGGGGCAAGAGTCTTTAATAGACTCTGTCTGACCTAAGATGGCCACCAAGGCCACATGGGGCATGATAGTTAGTCTGGCTGAAAAACACACAAGTCCATCTAGTTCAACCAATAGAGCAGGGGCATGCAAACCAATCTGATCACTGCCCGAAGGAAATCATAGAGGAACTCAGTTTCCCTTAACTTTCTCTCCCATCTGCATTGCCACTGCAAATGAGCGCCCCCTGCAGTAGAGAATATAGACTGCACCTACCTACATGTACGTATATATGCCCCTACTGAGCGAGTGACAGTCTGTGTTCACAATTGCGGCAGGGCAGCTGCCTAGCAGTGGACCTGCAAGCTGGTGGAGATCACTGTATTAGCAGAGCCAGTTTCCAAGGGGATTCCACAGTAATGGCACATACATACTTACACTGGTGCAAGCTGGACCAAAGTAACTAAGTAAAACTTGCAATCTATTTAATGAATAAAGAGCTGAATTAATTAGAATTTTTAGATTCGCTTGGTGTTTACCTTTTAAAATGATAAGCGGTAGCAGCCATTAAAGGCATGTGAATATGCCAAATGTGATGTTTGGGGGGTTCAAATCACCAGCCAGCCGTGTTGGTAAAATTAAAACTGTTTTTTCAGCTTAAAGAGTCCATACTCAACGCCAGCATATGTCTGTCCCACAACAGGATTTTAAAGTTCCTGCCTTCAAGGGTCCAAAATGTTGCAAGAGCTCAGCAACTTCTCAGTAACAAACAGCACACGGCTTTATCTCACAAGTGTCCTGCTGCACGCAACATGTCACACCTGCTAACTGCTTCCTGCCCTTTTTAGGCCTTTCTTGGAGGTTGGAGGTTCTTTTCCACCCAAGATCTCTCAGAGACTTCAAAATCCAGGTTCATATCAGGACTACATAATTTTAGGAAAGCTGCAAGTCAGTTTTCCTTACCTGTGACAGATCACCCAGAACTCCTCACAATGCAAAGGTGAGAAACCCTGAATACTCCAGCTATACTTTGCAGTTGCCTTAAAAGGGACCACAACCCAAACAGTGGTGATATATACCTGCCTTCCAGGACCCATCCTTTGCATCCAGTACACAAGCAAAATGCCCCATGGGCCATAAAAATTTGTCTTCTCTATATGACCTCATGCACATGGGCACTGTGGCC
Source organism: Pelophylax lessonae (assembly GCF_965119305.1). Taxonomy (NCBI): domain Eukaryota; kingdom Metazoa; phylum Chordata; class Amphibia; order Anura; family Ranidae; genus Pelophylax; species Pelophylax lessonae. Next base: position 189,143,066 of record NC_138777.1, on the reverse strand, counting down.
CTAAACATAAGTACCACTCATAAATCATCCAGCCATATCCATCATAGTTACATAGTTACATAGTTTGTGAGGTTGAAAAAAGACATCAGTCCATCCAGTTCAACCTATGATCAGGGCCGGCCTTTGGAGTGTGCGAGCTGTGCGGCCGCACAGGGCGCCATGGGCAAAAGGGGCGCCGTGCGGCCATCGCAGCTCGTACATGATCAGGCTGCACAGTGGGAGGTAAGCGGCGACTGCGGCATGGAGAGGGTTAACACAGGCCACGACCGCCGCTTACCTCCCACTGTGCGGCTGTGCCTGTGTCTTCTATAGCTGCAGAGCTGAGCTGTGTATCAGCCTCCATACTAAGGTAAGTAAACTCTCTCCTGCATCAAATGTAAGGGGGGGGCTCTGTGTGGGGGGTCTCTGATGTAAAGGGGGCTTTGTGTGGGGGGGTCTTTGGTATGGGGGTCTCTGATGTAAGGGGGCTCTGTTTGGGGGTCTCTGATGTAAGAGGGCTCTGTGTGGGGGGTCTCTGATGTAAGGGGGGCTCTGTGTGGGGGGTCTCTGATGTAAAGGGGGCTTTGTGTGGCGGTCTTTGATGTAAGGGGGCTCTGTGTGGGGGGTCTCTGATGTGTGGGGGTCTCTGATGTAAGGGGGCTCTGTGTGGGAGAGCTCTGATGTGGGGGGCTCTGATGTAAGGGGAGCTCTGTGTGGAGGGGCTCTGATGTAAGGGGAGCTCTGTGGGGGCTCTATGGGGGGGCTCTGATGTAAGGGTGGCTCTGTGGGGATGGTCTCTGATGTAAGGGGGCTCTGTATTGGGTCTCTGATGTAAGGGGGGCTTTGTGTAAGGGGTCTCTAAAGTAAGGGGGCTTTGTGTGGGGATGGTCTCTGATGTAAGGGGGCTCTGTGTTGGGGTCCCTGATGTGTGGGGGTCTCTGATGTAAGGGGGCTCTGTGTGGGGGTCTCTGATGTAAGGGGGACTCTGTTTGGGAGGGCTCTGATGTGGGGGGCTCTGATGTAAGGGGAGCTCTGTGTGGAGGGGCTCTGATGTAAGGGGAGCTCTGTGGGGGGCTCTATGGGGGGCTCTGATGTAAGGGTGGCTCTGTGGGGATGGTCTCTGATGTAAGGGGGCTCTGTATTGGGATCTCTGATGTAAGGGGGGCTTTGTGTGAGGGGTCTCTAAAGTAAGGGGGCTTTGTGTGGGGATGGTCTCTGATGTAAGGGGGCTCTGTGTTGGGGTCTCTGATGTAAAGGGGGCTCTTTGTGGGGGCTGGGGGGTCTCTGCTGTAAGGGTGCTCTGTGTGGGGGGTCTCTGATGTAAGTGGGGCCTCTGTGGGGGGTTTCTGTTGTAAGAGGGCTCCGTTGGGGGGTTTCTGTTGTAAGGGGGCTCCGTTGGGGGGTCTCTGATGTAAGGGGGGTCTCTAATGTAAGGGGGGCTAAGTTTGTAGTGATCATAAAAAAGAAAAGTCAAATGAAGTGCAAGAAAAAATGTGCAGGGCGCTGGTGGGGGCGCCACAGGATCAGCTCGCACAGGGCGCTTGAACACCTAAGGCCGGCCCTGCCTATGATGTGTGTGTGTGTTTGCTGTTAACCGTACATTGTATACCCCTGTATGTTGTGGTCTTTAAGGTGCCCATCTAATAGTTTTTTGAAACTATCGATGCTCCCTGCTGATAGGACTGTTTGCGGAAGAGAATTCCACATCCTTACTACTCTGACAGTAAAGAACCCCCTACGTACTTTAAGGTTAAACCGCCTTTCCTCTAGTTTTAGTGAGTGGCCACGTGTCTTATTGTATTCCCTTTCTCTGAATAGTTTGTTCCTTATGCTAGGGTCGCCAGTACAGTGTATTTCAGCCCGTCATAGATTTTGATGGGCTGCTGGCAGCCGGGCTGGATGCATGTAGTCTTATGCAAATCAAAATATATTCTTACCATCCAAAATTTTGGTTGTCATTGTGCCTTACCTTATGAGGAATCTTACACATTATATTTTAAGAATAATTCCAGGGCTGTTCAGTCATATGTTTTTCGTCCCCCTTCAAAACTACAAGTACTCAGAGCAATCATTGAATTTAGAAACGCTTCTTAGAGACTGGTTGTTACAAGTAGTTAATGAACTGTGGCCGGAGATAGTTAATGCACTGTGAAATCGGTCATAAATTTTTAGAAACAACTGATTTCTGGGGAATTGGTGCAATTATGGAGCTTTTATAATCCCACTTCAACAAACAGGGAGAGAAAACACAGAGAGGAAAATCTGAAATAACTAAATGTCCATAGGTTATCTCATGGTTGTGGCTTGTAGCTACATATTAGGACACATATCCACCCATGAAAACGAAAGTCACAACACATAAGCTCATTAAAATTTTTTATTTTCTCTCTATGGTTTACTGCCACACACCATTCGAAGCCAGCAGTGGGTCTGTTTTGCTTGATTTGTCTACATGCACAAAATGAACCTAAATCGAACCTAAATAATGCATACGTATGAGTTTTATTTAACATATTCCAACAACTCTAAGCAGTGCTTCTTGAATCACCTTGCACCATTCTCACTCAAGAGCAGAAAAACATGATCAATTACAGGATACTGTTGACCTCCTATATAAACATGTAGTTTAATGTAGACTTATAGTTTGTAGTCAACGGGCTTTGCATTGATTTTGAGGGTCGCTAACCCCTAGTGCACAGGTGTCAAACACAAGGCCCGCGGGCCGAATGCGGCCCCCTAGGCCATTCCATGTGGCCCTCGCACCTCTCCTGCAGCTGCCGCACTCCCCTTGTCTCTGCCCTCACCTGGTCTCAGTAGTCGGCAGCAGAGAGGATAGAACTCCCTGCCAGATCCTGCACTCCTCTGTGCAGCTGCAGAAAGGCTTGTCTTTGCCCACCCCCCCTCAGCAGTCTGCAGCAGGGAGGAGGGCAGAACACCTTGCCTTTGCCTCCCCTGGTCTCAGCATTCAGCAGACTCTGGAAGCTGACTCCAGCCCTCCTCTGGTTCTCCTCCAGACCCTGCACTTCTTCCCAGATCCACCCACATCTTCTTCCTGGCAGCAGCATCATCGGGTAAGGGGGTGTATTGTGTTGTGAGGAGGGCGGATGACTCTTGACTTATGATGGTGGGGGGGCTCTTGACATCTCATGCAAGGGTGTAAGGGGACGTGGGGTGCTCCGGACATCTAATCTTAGAGATATAACCGGCCCTTTGAGGGCGATCATAATGCTGATGCGGCCCGCAATGAAATTGAGTTTGGCGCCCCTGCTCTAGTGGATGACACAGATGGGGGAATTTTGTAAAGACGTGACTGTTTTTGGCAGTATGGCCCCTTTAACCACTTCTGGACCTGAAAATTTTCCCCCTTGACAACTTTAAGACCGGAAGGATTTGCCCCCTTCCTGACCAGGCCCTATTTTGCGGCACTGCATTACTTTAACAGACAGTGGCGTGGTCTTGCGATGCTGTACCTAAATAAAATTGATGACCCTTTTCCCCCAAAAATAGAGCTTTCTTTTGGTGGTATTTGACAATTTAGAAAAAAAAAAAAACAATATTTTTCACATTCTGCTATATAACATTCCCAAAAAAAAATAAATAAATAAAAATCAAAATTTTTTAACATTTTAGGCCAATTTGTTTTCTGCTACATATTTTTGGCAAAAAAAATCGCAATAAGCCTAGTTTGATTGGTTTGCGCAAACGTTATCGTGTCTACTAACTACGGAAAAGATTTATGTCATTTTTATTGTTTTTTTTTTTTATTAGTAATGGCGGCGATCTGCGATTTTTTGTGGGATTTAATCTGGGCATCTTCTATCTGCTTCTGTCCCCATCTGAGTGTCAGCCTGCCCTCCACCTGCATTGCTTTAGTATCCTTAGCTCTGCCATGAGTCCCGACATTTTCTTCATCTTCTGCCAGACTCTATCCCCGCCCACTGGCCCGCCCACCACGTACAGCACTTCCCTAGACCATTAACTACAGGTCTGATAGGAGGTGGGCGGGGACAGAAGATGCAGAAAACGCCGGGACTCAACCTGGACACAGAGCTAAGAATTCTAAAGCAATGCAGGTGGTGGGCGGGCTGACGGTCGGGGACAGAAGCAGACAGAAGATGCTGAGACTAAACCCGAGCCCTAAGCATACAAAAGCCTTGCAGGTGGTGCTCACATTATCAGCACTTCACCTCCGCTGCGCCCTCCCTCCCGCCCACCCCTTGTACGAGCCCTGACGCGGCGACGCCCCTTCACTAAAAGCTGGAGAGTGGAGACTGTGTGTGTGGGAAGAGGCGGCGACAGGCAGGCAAGGACCAGGGGAGCAGACAATGAGGCGGGACTCGGCACGCAAAGTGACAGGAGCACTGCAGACAAGCAGGCGAGCCTCACAGAGTGGATCGTTTTTTTTTTTTTTTATGCGGGGACGGCGGCTTTTTTGCCGCCCCCCCCGCAAAGTGCCGCCCTAGGCCTAGGCCTTGTCGGCCTAGGCCAAAATACAGCAGTGGGCACTGCTGTACCAATAAATATTGCCTTATCAATAATATGCATTTTTATTACCGTGGGGGATTGTGTAGGCATTGTGTAGCCAGGGCCAGAGCCACTGCATTGCCCAGGCCCTTTAATGCTCTTAAGATGGCACTGTTGGGTGGTGTGACACTTCCCCTTGTATACTTTTCCAGTTACCAGTTCTTCAGCTCCCTGTAAGAAATTTCAATTTAAGTTCATGGCATGCTATTATATGTTTTTACATACTAAACCCAATTTAGTTTTTTATTATACTGTAGTTCAGGAAATGCAAATTTACATGTAATGTACTGTATAGCCTGCTTGCAAAAAATCACCTTCCTAGGTTGCCTGGCCAGTCTTTTATCTGTTCAAATTGCCTCCTTGTTTGCGGATGTCTCCTTTGCCTAGCCAGCTGTAAAGGAACCACCCACATGTGCGCAAGCTATGCTCCTGCTTCCAGCTGCTGATAGACAGCTGCAAGTGCCCTCACCTCTTCCCTGCAACTAGGAAGTTTGGGGGAACATTGAGGATCATGGAAGACCTGGTGGCGATGACAAGAGCTGCAGGTAAGTGTTTGGGGACAGAGGATAAATGTACTGGGGCAATTTTTACCTTAATGCTATGAATGCATTTAGATAAAAAATATTATTCCTACATACAAAAGACACACATAGGTAAAAAATTATATAAAATCAGCTCAGAATTACACAAAACTAAGCTCCATGGTTGAAGCTGCGATCCAAAGAGGTAATCGTATCCCCCTGAACCAGACCCCTGTCTAGAACTGCCTGGATCAATACTTCAGCCAGTAATTTCATATGCTATTCCCTAGAAGGATTCATGATCGCAAAATGCTTGATTTTCCCAAATATTCATAACAACTGCATACATAAAACATTATTCCACAGTAACTATGCAATCCAGGAAATCAATCTCCCAGCACATAAATCTGTCTAAATATTAACTACCCTGTAAACTGATCATGGTTTTCATAAAATCACCAAAGACATAAAGGCCTTCCAAAACATCTTAGGAAATATAAATAATATTCCATAAGCAAGAAAATAGTCATAGTGGTGAAAAGGACAGAGGCAGAATGTAGTAGAAGGAATCAGGATGTCTCTAGGATTGTGGGCAAAAAACACCCCACATGTTGTTTGGCCTATACTACTTCCTTAGGAGCTGATCTATGATGATATCAAAGACTCTCTGAAATCACAAACATTTACTAGGAAAGTCTGCAACCTGTTCTTTTGGGTACAGACCACAGAGAGCCGACAGGTGGCTTTAGTTAGACTTTTGTCTGACATGAAATTCTCATGAGGTAGGGCCAAAGGGCTATGCCTCTTTACACAGACCTGGTTCCAATGATGGCTTTTCATATTCTAGCAAGTCATACCTGAAAAATGTTAGACATTAACTACTTGCCGACTGCTCACTGAGCTGGTACTGCGGCAAAGTGGCTCGTTCCCGTCCAGCGACGTAGACCTACGTCGCTGGACTCCTCCCCTTGTGGGCGGCGCATGCGCGCCTCCGGAGGCTCACTCCCGCTGTATTCAGTCACAGCGGGAGTCGGGCCAGGGGAGGAGTGGCAGTGATCACCGCCGCTCTTCCCCGATCGTTAGGGAATCGAGTGTGGAGATCCGCCTGCTTGTGTACACAAAACGGGTGGATCTCCTAAGTGACAGACAGTGACAGATTGCAGGGTTCAGCATAGCTGAACCTGCGATCTGTCCCTGTGTCACTCAGTCACCTCCCCCCACACACGTCAGTAAGCACCAGGCATGCATTAACCCCTCCCTCTCCAATAAAATTAACCCCTTCCCTGCCAGTGTCATTTTTACAGTAACAGTGCATATGTATAGCACTGATTACTGTAGTAATGTCACAGGTACCCCCAAAAGTGTCAAAAATGTCAGTCAAGGGTCCGATCTGTCCGCCGCAATGTCGCAGTCCTGCAAAAAAAAAATCGCAGATCGTCACCATTACTCGTTAAAAAAAAAACACCAAAAATGACAGAAATCTTTCCCTTAGTTAGTAAACACAATTACTTTTGCGCAAACCAATCAAAATACGCTTATTGTGATTTTTTTTTTTACCCAACATATGTAGCAGAAAACAAATTGGCCAAAAATTTAAAAAATTTTGATTTTTACATTTTTTGGGGGGGGGGGGGAATTTCATATAAAAAAATGTGAAAAATATTGTTATTTTTTCAAAATTTACGCTCTTTTTTTGTTTATAGCGCAAAAAATAAAAATCGCACAGGTGATCAAATACCACCAAAAGAAAGCTCTGTTTGTGGGAAAAAAAGGACATAAATTTTGTTTGGGTACGACGTCTCACGACCTCGCAATTGTCAGTTAAAGTTGCACAGTGCCGAATCGCAAAAAGTGGCCTGGACGTAAGACAGAAAAATCCTCCGGAGGTAAAGTGGTTAATGTCAGTGTTAAACCAAACCTATTTTTTCATGTTTTGGATAGAATGTAAAATGTTTAGCACCTCTGTTAAGTTTTTATCATTTGCTGGAAGGGTGATTATTGTTCTGATCTCCACAAATTTGATATATTTCACTGATGGCCACCCCTTGGCTTTATTATGGTGCTTGTAAAAGTGCAACGCTATTCAAACACTCTTAATATGTGAGCAGGTCTTTAGTTCAATTTTAATAAAATGTTATTACTTTGTAAGAAGTAGTTTTTTTTTTTTCCAGTGTATGGACAGATGATATATGCATATACTAACTTCCCTATAATTTAAGGACCGCATCTGCCAGCGAGTGTGGTTTTGATGGGTAAAGGTACATGCGGTGATCATCATGTTAAATGTTGAGAAAAAGATCGGAACCTTTTCCAATACACTTTGATGTAGGGATATTTGGATGGACACTATATAGTTGGCACTTAGTTTGTTTTCCCTGATTATTTTGTGTTATATATTTTTAGAAGCACTGCTCTTTGTGGGTATATTTGTTAAATTTTTGTTGTCTATGGTCATTCATTCTTAATCCTTAATTTTTGAGTTGCCACAGAAAGAACCAGTAAACCTACATTGCTGATTTACCCTTTAGCAGAAGCCTGGAAGACTTAACCTCCCCTCTTGTTCTACTGTAGTTCTTAGATTTCCCCTCACTTTCTGTTTCAGTGACAACAGGACAACTAGAGGGATGAATCTCCCCAAGTGGGGATAATTTAAAGTGAGTTCCGGGCTAAAAAAAAATTTAAGCTGAAAATACCCCTGTGGCAGTCAGGGCTAGTGCATTTAAGCAATGATGGCCTCTGAACTGCCCCCTCTTTCACTTACCTGTAAGAATAAAAAACTTACCTTGAAAATGTCTTGTCCAGCGCTGACATCTCAGGCAGGTGTGGGCAGCTGAAGCCGGAGCGTCCTCTTCCTGTCCTCTTCGGTGACGTCGGAGTCCCAGAATGTCTTGCTCATCACTTCCGGTGCAGGCGCATCATCCCTGAACAGCTTCTGCGCAGGGAAGCAGGGAATGACGCGCCTGCATCGGAAGTGACGAGTGACTCCAGTGCAGGCGCATTGACTCCTGGGATCGATGACGCTCAGCCCCCAGGAGTCAATGCAAGGAGAAAGTGACGTCGTGGGCCGCGGCCGTAGAGGGAGGAAGAGGAAGGAAGGTAAGTATATTTTTATTAAAAACAAGGTAAGTGAAACAAAAAACATTTTTAATTATCCAATTCTTTTTCAGGTTCATCTAAGCTAGCGGACGGTGCAAAGATAGTTTTTAGGCTGGAACTCCGCTTTAACTGAAGGTTAAACCCATCCCAAATTTGTCCACAATCAAAAGAAAAAAAAACAAAAGGTTTGCCTTTGTATACACAGAAAGCTGACTCTTTTACCTATTCCCAAGTATTTTTTATTTATTTATTTTTTAAGTAAAGGAAAGAATCCACACTTTCATCTTGGAATTCTCAAGTGCCAAAAGTTCCTTGCCAATATTCCACCATAGTAATGGCAGCTCAAATGCCAATGCAGTATATTTGTGAATGGCTTTGGAATTTTAAAAGTGATTTTAGAATTACAAGCTGTTATTATGTGGCCTAAGCCGCTATTACCCAACAATTTGGAACACGTTTTTTCCTTTCTAGGAAGTCAGTTTGTTTTTAGCCATTAAAATGAGAACCTGAAGATAATTATTAGGAGACTACATATAATAAATTCTAAGTGCATCCCTTAGCACAACCCCTCATTTCACATTTAAGTGTTTCTTAAAATATAGTTCTCAGTTTATCAGATGGTCATTTGGTTAGGTTTTATTCCAGTTTATTTCACCAGAGAAACCTTAGTTGCTTGTGATGTCTCCACTTATACTTTTGATTATTTTCCTTTAGCTGCATGTCTTAATACAAAGACTATTTATATCCAGCGTCCAATTGGTTGGTGGGCTGGTAGAACCAGGCTACCTAACCCTGTCTTTATGGTTTGTGGAGTCTTTGGTTTGGAATTATTAAGAACCTGAATCCTGTGCCTGCTGTATATCTAGACGGGTTTTCAATGCCTAGATTAGCTCACTGGAAATTTTGTACAGCCAAATTCTTCTTAAATTATACCTTCAGCAAAGCTGGAAAGTTGTTGTACCTCTTATAATTCTAACCCAGGAAAAAAAAAAACTAAAGATAACTGAAAATAAAATTGAGTTTTAATTTTTTTGAGTATATATATATATATATATATATATATATATAGTGAGGGACTCCAGTGTTTTTTTTGTGTCTGATAAACAAACTTTTTGTTTTCTCAGAATCCTAAAGTAGAAGTTCAATCAAAATCTAACTAAGGCTAAACCTGCTTCCACCCCCATTCTAAGACTTATCCATCTACCCTTTGAAAGAAAAGATGCTTATACTTACCTATTCTGAAGCTGCTACAGTCTGGTCTCATGATCTCTCCAGCAGCGGTGTATTGGAGAGATCGCCGACAATGGTTGCAAATGCCTATGTGGTGAAGTCACCAACAGGCTTACCATGGGACATCCGGTGATTTTTTAAAGTAGTACAACTGGAGATAGACTTATGGATTACAAAGGGGATACGTCATATGGCCGAGAGGCCAACACATACTCAGAGAATATATGCAAAACATATTTGGTAATCAGAAGTCTCCAAACAACCAATCAATGGTAGCTGTCTCAAATTGACCCATGTTGACCTCATGTTGAGGTGAAATGTCAATAGGTCATGGATCAGCTGATAATCGTACAGGCTCCAGTAGAGCGTCACAATTATTAGATAAAAGTATCCACATGTTAGTCGAACCTGTGGACAGTTCGCTAAGGTGTCTAAATGTCTTTAAACAAACAGATAGGAGAAAAGAATAGGGCGTTGGAGGGGACAGCGGCTGAGTTCCCCAGGGTTCACCAGGTAGCCACGTAGAATAAATAAGTTGTTTTTAAGGAGCCAAGAGTCATTCATTTGTGAGCAAGAGTGAAGCATCAAAGTGAAGGGGGAGATAGTGGTCCACCCATAGCTACCAAACTTTAGTTTATTTTGTGATTCTGTCATGCAATATTGCCATAATGTTGGCATGGATCATGGCTTACATCACTTCATTTTTGGTTTCTATCAAGAGGAGGATTTCCATGACTTCTAAGAGAGGAGGATTTCCATGCTTTCATTATAGTTTGTTTGGTTGCTGTTACTACCTGCTGTAGTAGCTTAAATTGGGCTATCAAAATAGTTTCTGGGCATTGATGCAATGGATCTATTAGTAGGTCAGGGATGAGCGGTGTCCAAATCAATGCTGATGGAATCAAAATAAAGTCTGTCCAAAATGTGCAAACAACAGGACATGGCTACCAAATATGGTGGTGAGTGCTCAAGCCCCTGCATTTGTGGAAGCATGACGACAGGTAAGAAGAACATATTTGGATATCCCGGCAGGGATCAAATGCCATCAAGTCAAAACTTTGTAGTGTGCCTCCAGGGAAACAGTGTTTTGGGTTGAAGATTTGATATTTGACCGTATTGTAGTCCAGTCCTCTGGTGTCAGTGTGACTCAGAGGTCAGGCTGCCCATCCTCTCTACTGAAGCTGGCATTGGCACCAGATTATGTTACTGGACCAGAGCGGCTTCCGAATAGATAAGTATAAGCCTCTTTTCTTTCACAAGGTAGATAGAACAGTGTTAGAATGGGGTTGGGAGAAGGTCAGTGGTGGCCCTCCACCCCACTTATCCACTAATCTACATAAAAGGCGCCGGACTCATGGATTTCAATGGGTTTTTTTTTTCAAGCACATGATTAGAGCCTGATGCTCTAATTGGCTTCAAAAAAGGGTAGGCTCGGGGCACAGAGCACTGCGTCCCGAGCCCACCCACGTGTGTGACAATATCAATTAATATTCCTCCTAATTTTCCCCCCGGCCAATCAGGCAACGAGTCTTGAGACCCGATTGGCCAGGCAATTTTAGGACGTTGTTTTTTTTTTTTGCTGCCATGCCAAATAAAAGTGCAGGATGAACCGCCTTGGACTGTTCTTGTGTGTAACTGCACCTGCATGCTTTATCACTGTGAGGTCTCAGAGCTGAAGACTGTATTGAGCAGCACTTGTGGCATTTAGGATCTACAGAGAGATCCTACTAAATTTTAGTATATTATTTGAAAAGATATAGTGGATTTAATTATTGTCTTTGAAAAAGAGAGATTTCCTGAAAAAAAAATAAAATAAATGAACATGATGTCATTTGGATACAGATATGAAAGGAAAAAAAATTATTTTGTTCCAGGTTTGTATTGAACTGTAATTATTCTTTAAAGAATGGCAGTGCTCTGATACAAATATGGCACAATATTAATTCTATTCTAATATTATTTGGAATATAGCTCTATTATTAATTCCCTTTACACTTCTTTGATCATTTCAATGCCTTTTTTTTTATTTTAAAAAAATAAGAAGCAAAGAGCCTTTTAACCAAAAAAAAAAATGTAAAAAATATGACAATTTTAAAGATAAAGTTCCTGTATTATTTAAACTGGCCATACACTGTACGAATTTCGTCCAGTTACTGATGGATAAACTGTCCTAAATTCTGTTAGATCTTTTTTGTTCGGCCTGCAGGCTGAACCAAAAAAGTCTTTATATATATATATAGTCAGTCTAACTCCAGACTGTACTCTCTCCCAATGCTGCCCACAGATTCAGTTTTATGCTTTATTTTTACTCACCTTTTCCAATGTCCTCAGGTCTTTTACATGGGCTGACTTATTCTTAGCCTCTTCTCTGGGCTGAGCAGTCTTCAGTGATGCAGAAAGTGATGTGATGACATCAGTCCCACTCCCTGTACCATTAAACAGTGAATGCAAGGCGCCATGTTGATGTCCTCTAATGAGGTGGGCTCATGCTCTCACAGGATGCTCTCAGTCTTCCAGGTTGAGTGATGTTGGATGTCCAGGTGCACAGTGACGGCATTTGCAGGTGCTACATTGCATACTTGGAATATGCTAATATCAACAAAACCAAGAGGACCCTTTATGCAAATATTGACAACAGCTTTCATAATGAGCTCTGCATCCCCACCAATGCCTTCCCATTGTCCATATTTTTGGTACCTATTGGCTGCTTTTTGGACCTGAACCACTCTACAAAGAAACATGGGCCCACAGGTGCATGACCCTAATGTTGACCCTTAAAGTGTAACTGTACATCATCTGGATGTGGGTGGGCTCTCGCCATTACATGCAAGTGCATCTTCACACATTTAAATGCATTGTGATGCACATCGACATGCTTCTATAACGATTTGTGTTGTCATTCAATACAAAGTGCATTCAAAACCCACAACAATGCACATTAGACATGCATTGGCATTGGTTTTAATGTTTTTCTATTGATTTCAATGGAAACTGCATCAGGGAGAAAAACACATCCCTGAAAATCCAGCCGTAGAAATTGTCAGTTATGCTTTAACCTCTGATGGCAACTTCACCCCTTTAGAGGTACGTAGGGCCATACTTACATTTTCAGGCACCGGAGCTGTCAGAATTACAGTACACAGCTGTGCTCCACCCCGACCACAGAGGAGCTTAGGGTAATCGCTAGTGTTTTTCCAGAACACACGTGCTTTAGGAAGAGAAAGTGAATGAAGGAGCTTTTGACTCTTTTGCTCTAAGCCCAGCAGCCTTCCTCCAAATACTTCAACTCACTGTGAAAGGCATCCATGACCTTACTGTGACTCCTAGAGCCAATGCCCAAGAGCAGAAGAATTAAAGTAGGCTGAAGGGAATGCCTTTTCTTAAAACTAAAACAGCAGCACTAGTAATGACAGTTTCAGTTCAGCATGAAGGCTAGCACATTTAGGCAAACTAAGCAAACATAACAAGACACAATTGTTTACCCATTACAACTTTGTTCTTTTTTGAAGACAGCCCGGGTGGCTGTGACCCTTCTCCCATATATAACTTCTCCTACTTTACATTAACCACTTAAGCCCCGAAAGATTTTACCCCCCATTCCGACCAGGGTTTTTTGCGATTCGGTACTGCGTGACTTTAACGGACAATTGCACGGTCGTGCAACGCTGTACCTAAATGAATTTGACGTCCTTTTTTTCCCACAAACAGAGATTTCTTTTGGTGGTATTTGATCACCTGTGCGATTTTTACTTTTTGCGCTATAAACAAAAAAAGAGCTTCAATTTTGCAAAAATAACAATATTTTTCACATTTTTTTATATGAAATTCTCCAAAAAAAATGTAAAAATCAAAATTTTTTAACATTTTAGGCCAATTTGTTTTATGCTACATATGTTTGGTAAAAAAAATCGCAAAAAGCGTATTTTAATTGGTTTGCGCAAAAGTTATTGCGTTTACTAACTAAGGGAAAGATTTCTGTCATTTTGGTGTTTTTTTTTTAACGCGTAATGGCGGCGATCTGCGTTTTTTTTTGCGGTACTGCGACATTGCGGCGGACAGATCGGACCCTTGACTGACATTTTTGACACTTTTGGGGTTACCAGTGACATTACTACAGTAATCAGTGCTATATATATGCACTGTTATTGCAAAATGACACTGGCAGGGAAGGGGTTAACTTTATTGGGGAAGGAGGGGTTAAGTGTGTCCCTAGGGGCGTGCTTCTAACTGTGATTGGACATGGCTACTGGTGTAGGAACAGTGATCAACGGTCCTACGTAGTAGAACCGTATGATCACTATTCCTACACAGGGGAGAATGACAGGCGGCTTGTTTACATTAGCCGCCTGCCTTTCTCCCTTCACGGTGGACGATCGCGAGTGACCGGCGGACATCAGGTCCGCCGGTCACACGCACGGACTTCCCAGGGAACGAGCCGTTAAGGATGAAACTATCCTTTCCACTAGCCATACCCTAACCCAACTCCAACCCCAAAGATTTTTATGGGGTTGTCTTCTGATCAGCTCCTCTATTGCGGAGTCTATGGGGGAGATTTACTAAAACTGGAGCTCTCAGAATCTGGTGCAGTTTTAGATGGTAGTCAATCAGTTTATTATAACTTCAGCTTGTTCAATGAAGCTTTGACAATACAACACGGAAGCTAACTGGCCACTATGCAGAGCTAAAACAGGGTTTGCACTCTCCAGCTTTAGGCAAATCAACTCCCATGGGTTGCCCGTGGTGCATGAATGGCCAGGGAAAGATAAGCAAAGGGATAACTGTACATTCTGTGAAATAAATAAAACCCATCATACAAGAGATATGTAGGTCATTGTTAACCTCCTAAAATCATTGATTGCCTCGCTGTCATGCTGATTCTGATGCTTATACTTTCTAAGCCACTGACTCAGAAGTAGCTTTGCTGGAAGGTGTTGGTGGGTAGCTTGGCTGGAGGGCGGTGGTGGTGGGTGAGGGGATGTTCTGACTTCAAATACCGCATGCTTATTTAGGCCTATAATTGAAAAAGAATAAAAGCCAGGCAACTTGGGACATAACAAGGAGTCTTAAGTGCAGGAGGACCCTGAGTAGGAGCAGGAAGTTATCAGGAAAGAAGGAGGACTCAGATAAAACCACAAATAAAAAGGAAAGCAGGAGGCATAGGAAGAAAATGCACCAATGAGGACCAACCCCCATATTACCACCTAACCATAACCCAGACAGACAAACATGTTGTATAGATGACTCCCGAATGAATCCATTACTGGTAGGTTTCTAGTTTGATGGTGAATGATTTGATCTGTGAACCACAGCCACCTAATCTTATATGGTATTGTAACACCATCCTATGTAGGTTGCCAGGTGCTATGTAAATCTAGTTTGTTTGAGTATCACTGTAATTAAGTGAAATATCTCTTAATTGCTTTGATCTGTTCTGACTCTCACTGTCTGCAGGGTTTGACTGCTCTCACCTGTATTCTGGAGGCTTCTGGAACATAGGGAGGGGAGAGTCAGATGGGACAGCTGGAATATTGATTGGTACTCAGCCAATCCTTAGGGAGGTGTGCCCAGCGGTGGGCTTAGGAGCTAATAAATAGTTTGAGAGGGAGACAGCGGGGGTCAATTGGGTCTGGAAGTTCCACCAGCCTGGGGAGGGCTACTGCCCCAAAAGGCACCATTTTTAGTGTTCTGCTGATGGCCTGGCTGTGGCAGGGCCAAGGAATCTACAACTGTTTTGACTACCCAGGGACATTGCCCTAGAGGATCCTTTCAGAAAAATCTCAATAGAAGGTTTCCGGCAGCTATGATCGGCAGCTGCTCTGTGGCCTTGTGAGTAGAGAACTGTCTGCAGATGCAGGTGACTCCCAAGTTAAAGTTTTCCAGCATTAAAGTTAAAAAAAAAAAAAAAAAATACAACCCCTAGACTGAATATTGGGTCAGTGTGCTTGGAACAGTGTGTGTGCTGGAAACCTCTACATAAACGGGAAAGAACGGGTTCATCATCCTATATGCTGCTGCGTATAATAGATGTTCAGTGACAGGGTTTCTATTGCATCCAACACCATAAATCATTGTCTCCTATGGTTGTAGTGCTACTGTATAAGGAAAAAAATTGTGCACTTTTTTTAGGTACCTTTACTGTGATTTTCAAAACATAGCTACAGTATACAGCACTATAACAGGTGCTAAGGCAGCTATGAAGGCACAACATCATTGTTGCTTTTTTCCATAAAGAGAATTTATCATGCAGCCAAGGACTCAATTCATAAAAAAAAAAAAAAAATTAATATGATATATCACATAACATCCACATGCTTTTAAGCATTACAAATGTTCTATACTTTGACATTTAATTCATCATAACGATATTGACTGCTTGGTTTTGGTACTACACAATAATATAATAGTGACAGTGGGTGGAATTTGGAAAATTATCAAATGCACGTTACTTTTAGGACACCAAGTAATCTCTATTTATATTCAAGTTTTGTGTTGTCTTAAATTAAAATTTTATTATAATATTTAAATGTATTTAAATGCTTGATTAAGCCCCCATTATGCTTAATTCTCTAGTGCAGGGGTCTCCAAACTTTCTAAACAAAGGGCCAGTTTACTAGACTTCATGGGGGCCAAACTGTGGCAAGTGGGAGTAAAAAATGCTCCAGCATTAGTGGGAGTAAACTGTGGGGGTTATTTAGTAAACCAGTGCAAAATCTGGTGAAACTCTGCATGGAAACCAATCAGCTCTATGTAGTAAATAAGGTAAATGTGATTATGGAACACCAGGCAAATGTCAGTGATTCACACTTGGGACAATATTAGTAAAGGATTCCCTAGGCAAATTTCTCATTAAATTATTTATATAAAAAATACCTTTTAATGTATGATAAAAAAAATATATTTATATATATTACTTTGTAGGTGCATTGCAAGGATTTTAGGGTGGATCAGATTTCATTATAATCACCTTAGAGGGCTCATTCTTGTAGTGAGAAAAGCTAAAGTGTCTGCATCCCTAGTACTGGATAACCCTAGAGAGTATCTTAGCAAAATGAAAGATGAATTCCAGGTATAGAAATTGTATACATAATTACATTGGTCGAGTCTGGACCAATGTAACTATGTATATACCATACCTGGCCAATGCCCATGTCCAGGTCAGGAGGGTGAAATTCCCCTGGGCAACAGACAGCAATACAATCCCGACAGAAGTTCTAAACTTTCTCATGGTACTAGGAAATGTGTTTTAATTGCTTCCACCCACTTCCTTGTTTGTCTGTAGTGCTTACCCCTGGGGGGGGGGGGGGGGGGGGGGATGCTATTTGTATGATAGATTCTCTGCCACGACTCTGTGAATTACTCCATAGTAAGTATAAAAAAAATGTTGAAAATCAGTTCTTGCTGAAATATTCACCTTCAATCAGGAGATGCCTCTCACAGTACTTCTCCTCCACCACTAAATGCCACCAGTCTTCTTGGGTTGGTGATGCCCAGCGTCATGCAACAGACTTAGTGTGAGTCCAGACTGTCACGGACCCACATAGTCTCCTTGGAGCACCCCATCACTCAGGGATGGGCTCTCATTATTCCTGTCCAGGAGTAAAGACTACCAACCACTGCTGCCGAGGAAGAAGCGGAAGGACCCATTACTTTAACAGGCGAGCCAGAAGACGATTGGAAATTAAGTAGTATATTTTGTAGGGGGTGTGGAACTTCGGGGAAGGTGGGGGTAAAAAAGTTAGTCTTTAAAGGATAAGTTCACTTTTTCAAAAAAATATATTAAATCCCTGAAAAAAATGTGCATTTTTAAAAAAAATTTGTTGCAGAAGCCTGGAAAGCATTGCACCAGAGATCAGCAGGCAGCGGGCAGCGGCTGCAGCACTGGGAACATGTTAACCACTTGCCGACCTTATACTGTATATAAACAGTGGCAAGGCAGCTCTTCTCTGCAGAATCACGTACCTGTACATTATTCTGCACTTCCAGGTCTGGGGCATGCACGTGCGTCGCTGGCAACCCACTCCTGCTGTTATTGGACACAGCAGGAGCCAATCAGCGGGTCCAGCGGACTCAATGTCTGCCAGAACCCACTGATCGTTCCTGAGAGAAGCAAAACCGCAGTCTGCCTATGTAAACAAGGCAGATCATTGTTCTGTTAAAAGGGAAGGTAGTAAACCCGTGTTTCTGCTAAGCAGGAACACGGATCTCTGTCTTCTCACAGTACAAGCACCCCCCACAGTTAGTAAGAACTCCCTAGAAACACATTTAAAGCGGAGTTCCACCCTAAAAAAAAAAAAAAAAATTACCTAAAAATACCCCCAGGACAGTCAGGGCTAGTGCATTTAAGCAACGATAGCCTCTGAACTGTCCTCTTTTTCACTTACCTGTAAGAAGAAATACTTACCTTGAAAATGTCTTCTCCAGCGCTGCCATCTTAGGTGTGGGCAGCTGAAGCTGGAGCGTCCCTCTTCGTGTCCTCTTCGGTGACGTTGGAGTAACAGAAGGCCCTGCTCATCACTTCCGGGGCAGGCGCGTCATCCATGTCAGCTATTCAGCAGGGAATGACGCGCCTGCACCGGAAGTGACAAGTAAAACCAGTGCAGGCGCATTGATTCCTGGGATTGATGACGCTAATCTCCCAGGAGTCAATGCAAGGAGGAAGTGACGTCATGGGCCGTGTCCGCAGAGGGAGGAAGAGGAAGGAAGGTAAGTATATTTTCATTAAAAACAAGGTAAGTGAAACAAAAAAAATTTTTTAATTATCCGATTCTTTTTCAGGTTTTTTGAAGAAAGCGGACGGTGCAAAGATAATTTTTAGGGTGGAACTACGCTTTAATCCCTTGATCACCTCTGATGTTAACCCCTTCCCTGCCAGTGTCCTTAGTACAGCGACAGTGCATATTTTTAGCACTGATCACTGTATTGGTGTTACTGGTTCCCCAAAAAGTGTCAAAAGTGTCACTTAGTGTACAATTTGTCTGCCACATGTCACAGTCCCGCTATAAGTCGCTGATCATCGACATTACTAGTAAAAAAAATATAAATTGCATAAAAATATCCCATAATTTGTAGACACTATAACTTTTGGGCAAACTAATCAATATACACTTATTGGGATTTTTTTACCAAAAATATGTAGCAGAATACATATTGGCCTAAATTGATGAAGACAAAAATATTGTTTTTTTTTTAATTGTCGATTTTTTTATAGCGCAAAAAATAAAAACCGCAGAGGTGATCAAATATCACCAAAAGAAAGCTCTATTTGTGGGGAAAATAGGACAAAAAATTGTATTTGGGTACAGTATCACATGACCGCGCAATTGTCAGTTAAAATTACGCAGTGCCGTATTGCAAAATATGGCCTGGTTATGAAGGGGGGTAAACTTTCCTGGAGCTGACGTGGTAATCAAGTTCTACCCTAAAATCGGGTGGAACATGTAACATGTTCCCAAGAGTGCACCAAGGATATTAAAATACCCAAACAGTGACTGCAGTTAATTAGCTGCAGTCACTGTTTGGTCAAGCATTTTCCACCCAGTTCCTTTGATTTCCAGATTAAAGGATGTTGGGAGGGAGGGCGTTGACAGGGCCAAATATGGCTCAAATTTTCTCTGTGTATGGCCAGCTTTATTGATAGCAGCCAATCAGCAAACACTCCAACATCTTTTAGTATTCTAACACTTCTAAAACCTGCTGTAGTTGAAATGTGATTCGTGTCTGTACCCCATGCACTGCCCTAATAAATATGTTGGAATTTATCTTCATATTTTTTTGTATCCCTTTTCTTTTTTTCTTTTTGTCAATGTGTTCCATACACAATTACCAATACATATATACAGTATAGGTGTGTACGTGTGTGAATGTATATGTATACCAGGATCTGTCTTGTCATATTCCATCATCGTCACTGTGAGCCTCTTAGTTTCCCCCAGCTCATTCTGTTGCTGTACATCAGTGAAAGGTCTCCCATTTATTGGTATTTGTGTTTCTACTTAGCATACACTTGCTTCAGTGTCCCTTGGCTAGTTTGTATGATAGCTTTCCTTACATATCTGTGTGACCCTGAGCAATCAATGACTTGATGGATTGTGTTAACATTCATTGAACATATCATTGAAAAACTATGGAAGGACTAGAGACCACTCTCACTCTTTATAGTATCTATTTCTTCCTATACTCCAGGGCCTAAGGCTATTGGCATGTCGATAGGGACTTGTTCTTTTCAAGGTCGCAAAGCAGTGCATCATACAGCTACTAGAAATACTCTTTATTGATTGCAGATGTTAAAATGAGCAATATTTGGTGGCAAGCATCAGTATTGCTGCTGTTAGGAATCATAAATGCATACAGTAAATATAGCAAGAATTAACTAGAATGATCATCTATTGCTATTATATAGATATTTTTTATATGCATGGTTGGCTGCCTTAGGAAGTGCATAGTTCCCAAAGATCCCTCATCTAGGGGAACTGTCCCTTATCTGGAGGAACTGTCTCAATTGGAAGGATTTTCTCATTTTGAGCTAAATCCCTCCATTCTTCCTTCCTCTTTTTCTTTCTGGCCTGATGTTGATGATGATGGCCTAAAGAAGACTACTGTTGGGCTGATCTCAATAAAAAAAATGCACTATTTAACTATTTACATCAAAAGTGTTACACCCAACCTCTAAATCAGTAGTTTCCAAATGGCCCTTAACTTGCCTTTTTCCAGCCCTTTGGGCACTATTCCTCCCACTGATACGAGGCACTATTCCTCCTACTGACACCAATTATGAGGCACCTTCCCTTCCACTGACACCAACAGTTGCACACAAGTCCTCTCACTTCCACTAACACTAACAATGGGGCATAATTTCGACCATTGACATCAATGATGGGACACCATTCCTTCAATTTTCACCAACAATGTGCCACTTTTCCTCCCACTGACACCAACAATAGGGCACTATTCCTCCGACTAATACCAGTGATGGGGCACTATTCTTCCTCCTACTGACCACAGGTGCTATGTCATTTTCTACTCCCACTAACCACCAAGCTGGAGGCATTGTTGCTCCCACTGACACTAAGGCATTTACTACTGCCACTGACGTCTATTGTACATATTAATTCTTTGTGCTGCACTAACTAGTATGGTGGCAGGGATGTGTCCTCTGCCTACATACTTTGTACTAAAAGGTGTCTCTCTTTCTCTTTCTCTTTTATTAGCAAGTTGGGAAATATGGAAGCGGTATGGAAGTATAATTTGTTATTGGTGAATGTGTTGTGGGGTATATTGATTTTCCAATGTCTTTACACTAGCAGTGACTTAGTATAGATTCATTCTTAGTGACTGACTATACAAGCAGTTTGCATGGTCTAGCAGGAAGCAAAACCTGTACTGGCTGGGCACTAGATTTGAGTGTACAGTGGAGCGTCAAGCCTAGGAACCCAGCCAAATTCCAGCCAAATTTATTTTTGTACAGAGTAGCAAAGGGATCGAACCACGGTCAGATCATTATAACTTACTGTTCCAGTGACAGACACTATCTTTTTTTTGTTGTGCTGTCACAGGGCAGGGAGAGAGCTACCCAACATGTTCCCCGAACAGCAGGAGAAACTACAAATAAAAAAATAGAAAAAATCATTTTGAACTGAATTTGGCTTTTAAACTGAATTCAGCTCAGTGGTAGTAGCAATTTCAGTGATACATGCAACTGTGGTTTTAAGGCTTGCCACCCCCACCCCCCCCCCCTTTTTTTTTTAGCAGTTTTTTTTTTAGCAGGAAAAGTAAAAGTCCTTAAATCAGGCTTCCCATGCAGGGGTTTCAGCTTCACACAGCATCAACATATCACAAATTGTTTAGCCACCTTGCTATCAGTTTCTGGCATTCCCCCAGCTTTGTCAGAATGCCTCTTCTTCAGGCTAGAACAAGCATTTGGCTAGTATCTTGGTCATGCACACTGCTCACTTGCAGCAGTACTGTTCCACAGCACCCAACAGTGACACACACTATCTTTTTCAGAAGTCTGGCTGGACAAGGTATTTGTCTGTCACACTGGACAGACCTGGACACGCACACATGCTGCCCCTACAGACCTTTTGTCTCCTGGGAGAAGCCCTCCTGACTCCTGTGCTAAGACCTCCTGTACCCTGTCTGGAGTCCAAACCTGTTTCCTGATGGGAGCCTGAGCTATGCCCATGCCTAACCTTATAAGGGCTGTGCGCACCTGGACACATACCCTGCTGGTCTTCAGCAAGACCTGAACACTGGAGTAACGTACCTGGAGATGGAGTCTGAAGTGCAGAGGTAGGCCTCTTACAGCTCTGGCTCAGGAGCCCTGGTAAGGAGCAAAGAGTGTCAGGAGTGCCTGTAAACTCTTCTGCGAGCAGATGCAGATGTGCATTGTGACGTGCAGAGGAGGCTGGTGTGAAGCACACAGGTGGAAGGACCAGGCTGAAGACAGCCACAGGTCAGCAGGGGCAGAAGCAGGTATGCAGGCCAAGACAAGGTCAGGCAGTCCAGGTTGGCAACATTTGAGCAGATTTAGACTCAGGCAGCAGGCAGCGGGATAGTCAGGAACAAGGCCAGGGTCAGTAACAACAAGGCAGAAAATCCAGTGGATCATGCAGAAGAATTGTTCAGAGGCAAGCCAGGGGTTGGTACGGGCAGCATTCAGGCAGCGTCAGGTTCAGCAAAGGTCAGCAACATAGGATCAACAATAGACCCCCCACCCCAGCAACAACAGATCCCACACAGTAGCAATGGACCCCTCCCAACAAAGTACCACACCCAGCAACAAAAGATCCACCCCAGCAACATTAGACCCCCCCCCTTCCCCACCACCACCACCAGCAGCAACAACATAACTCCCAGCAGCCAGCAGCAACAGACTCTCCAGCAACCATCAACAGTAGATCCATATCAGCAATATAAGACCCCCCACCAACACTAGATCCCCCACCAGGAACAGAAGACCCTCACACAATCAGATCACCACCAGCGACAATAGATGCCCCAGCAGCCAATAGACCCTCCACACACCTTGCTTTTACATATATTCAGTGCTGGAGGTTCTACTGCATTCCAGATGCATGCTTCTTATTAATTTTTGAAATCTACAACAGTTTTTAATTAAAAAATAAAAAAACAAAAACAAATTTGCTTTAGTGGTGTCGTTATATGACTGCCATTCATGCTTTATATATGTTTCTTTTTTGTTTGCCACCTGGATGATCTGTATGGTTTTTTGTTTTAATAAAGAAAAGTTGAGTTGCACTATAAATGCATTTAAATTCAGCGGCAGTGGTATCTACATCTGCATACAGAGTATTTTTATCTCATTCATATGAACTCATTCATTCTTATAACTACGAAAAATGTAGCTCAGTGACGGCCCCATCTGTCTAATTGTTTTTACTATAAATATATAGTGTATATCCAGTATCAGGGTATGAAGTAATAGCCATTTAAACTGAGATTTTCATCCATCAATAATATCCTTTCTCTAAGAATAAATCTATGACCTATGCCGTCTAAGTTAATCTCTCACACGTATCCTCCTTCTGTATCATATGTCTCCCTTATTAAACTTTAATTGTCCTCCTATGATGTCATTAATGTACTCTAGGTGGTAGTGAATCAAGGTGCACAGGGCAGGCATGCTTACTATATTATATTTATGTCAGTGTCTATCACACCCTCCGAGGTCTGTACAACCAGCCAAGGTCACACCACAAACTTCAAAGTCAAAATCAGTAAAAATATATATATACTCTCTCTCTCTCTCTCTCTATATATATATATATATATATATATATATATATATATATATATACACATATATCAAAGAATAAAAGCTATACTCTGGTCACACAGCTGAATACATATATGACATACATACACGGGAACTGGTTTACCTGCCAAATGATTTGTATATCTGTCCATCAAGTCATCAGATTACACAGACCAATTACACAATACATATTATTTAAATTTCCTATACTCTTTTAAGGTAGGCCTCCTTTTGCTCTGGTGACGGTTTGCTGTGTCTACACATGTCTCCATATCCATACTATGCTCCCTCCCACTGGTGGTCCTGACCCTTCCAAGCCAGCTGGGGCAACATTGACCTGGTGTACATATAATACTGCTGTGTGTGTATATGTGTTCAATAACTTTATACTTACTGCACGTTTTGATTTTTTTAGAATACCTACTCTAGCTCCTTAAGAAGCACTTAGGCGCGAAACATGTAGAGCTTCAATTTTCTACATCAACACACACCAAGCCCACCCAGATATCGAAAGCAAATCCGTGGTGCATTGATTATGGTTATGATGGGGCCTTATTGGTGGTTCTGTTGATGGTTATGCCTGTTTTGGGGTAGTATGCTATTCTATTGTGTGAATTTTAATTTATTATGCTATTATGCTTTTAACAAAATTGTAATGTATATTATAATGTATATTTTTTAAAAAAATATTTGTATACTTTGGTGCAAGTCCATACGTGTTTACCAACAATAATGCAATATAAATTTTGACTACTTCCAAACAGTGCAGCGCTAAAAGTAATTATTATTATATAATACAACTCTAAAAGATTTGTGAAAAACCAAATGAATGATCCACAAAAAGAAAAAAAGTGGGGGGGGGTATTGTCCAAAAGTAATGGATAAAGTCCCAAAAATAGTGTAAGTGGAAATATGCAGGATGCTATGAAGAACACTCCTTCCAGTGACACCAGGGAAAAGTGCAAGATGGGGACACCTCCGTGCACAAGTACAGAAAGCAGCTTACCAGAACTCAGTGGCTACTCAATTGAATGAGACAGCCTCTCCCAGCAAGATGTTATATACCAATATAATCAGCAAGATGTCAGACAAAGGCACTCCTTGGTTACTCCGTCATGGATGAATATATATGTAGGAAAAAATAAAAGCCCATAGCGTAATCCCGTAAAACATAAATGTCATGTTTATTTAAAAAAACTACTCACAATATGGAGACATAGACAGGCAAAAATAGACCGATTGTGGATCCTATCGCGTCGTCCCGAGAGTATCCAAAGCAGCGTGAATATAAATTTTGAGATGTAGCACTGTTTTAACCACACACATCCACAGTTCCACTCTGTAATGATGCAAAAATACTATAATTATGCGGCACAGCCAGGTGGCTGACACCACAATGAGGCAGGAAATACAGTCAGGGCCGCAGCGGTTTACTGTATGGATGGGGGCGCCAGTGAGCTCATTCTAAAACAAGGCATTTTGACAAGCAGATCACTGCTGAGTAGGGATGATCGAACGGTTCGGGTCGACCATCGGTTCGACCCGAACATTGGGTGTTCGAAATTCGTCTGAATTCCGAACTTTTTGCTGAAAAAGTTCGGAATTCGGCAACCAGAACCGACCAAAATGCAATGGGACAGGAAATGGGCTTTAAAAGCCCATGATTGGACCAGAACCATCAGTAAAAGCCAATTGAGGGGGCAGGAGAATGCTAGGAATGTGATTGGAGTGACTAGGGGGTCCAGAGGCCAATCATTAGTGAATACGCCCCCCAGTATATAAGATAGCCCCGCCAAATTCCTAGCATTGTAATACAGGGATGTGGAAGAGAATGTAAGCAGTTCTGTTACTTCTGCTTCAAAAGTGTCATTTAGCAATTATTAGTGTGAGGAAAGGGATATCTAGTGTAGTTAGGGTGCTATTTTCCACTTTAGTTAGATTCAAAAATCTAGTTTCTGTAGGGAAAGTGTTAAGTGCCAGGGTGACCGTAGTGTAGTGTAGGGTGAACTGACTCTGACTGCTATGGCAGGGTAACCAAACCCTTCCATTTCAGGGTGACCGCTATAGAGAAAAGATTGTTTCTCTTAGGTGACTTATAGAACAGCGATATGGCTTCTCGCCTGTCAGCCTGCTTTTTGCTGCAGGCGTTTAGAGGGCTTTTTTGAGGACATGTTTGGAGTCAGGCATGACATCTGGACTTGTGTATAGGGGTATATATACACACACACATGTATGTATATATACACATACACATATATAGGTGTGAAAGTAGCAGAACACTATGCTTGTACTAATTAAATAATTAACAGGCATATGGCTCCGCTCCTATCACACCTATATATGTGTATGTGTATAAATACATATAAGTGTGTGTGTATATATACCCCTATACAGAAGTTCAGATGTTTTGCCTGACTCCAAAGACCCCAAAAAAATGCCCCAAAAAAACGCCTGCGCCAAAAAAACCGCCCAGGTGTGTTATTGCAGGCGTTTTTTTGGGCATTTTTTGGGGGTCTTTGGAGGCAGGCAAAACATCTGAACTTCTTTATAGGGGTATATATACACACACACTTATATGTATTTATACACATACACATATATAGGTGTGATAGGAGCGGACCCATATGCCTGTTAATTATTTCATTAGCGCAAGCATAGGGTTCTGCTATTTTCACACCTATATGTGTGTATGTGTATAAATACATATAAGTGTGTGTGTATATATACCCCTATACAGAAGTTCAGATGTTTTGCCTGCCTCGAGACCCCAAAAAAATGCCCAAAAAAAAACGCCTGCAATAACACACCTGGGCGTTTTTTTTTGGCGCAGGCGTTTTTTTGGGCATTTTTTGGGGTCTTTGGAGGCAGGCAAAACATCTGAACTTCTGTATAGGGGTATATATACACATATATCACACACAGGCATCTGATATATTTATTTTTTGGACATTGATTTGTTCTACTGTCACTAAGCGCGACTTTTTAAATGCATTCGTTTAAGGGTGTGGTCACATTTGAAGTTGCTGCTTGACTATTATTATTACTATTCACCTTTAGCGCGCATATTTTTTCTTTTTCTATTTTACATAAGGGCAACCTGTAAAGAAAAGGGTTAATAGTTACCAGTCCCAGCTCCCCCGATCTTCACCCTGTTGCAGAACAATGATGGCTGAGGAACCTTCTACATTTGACCCTCCAAGAAGTGTTGGATACTTGGTCCCCCTCTGTGAGTTGTGCTTCCTTCCGTTGGCCTCTACGTCACTACAGGACATGGTTAGAACATAGGAGCTAGCCGATGGAACCAGGACATGGTGTAAGGGAATAGACATCTGATAAAGAAGATTCTTCAACTGGCTTAGGTCCTCAAGATAAGCAGTGTGGACGGTGAGACATATATTATGAATGCTTTTCTTTACAGGCAACCTTTAAACATTTTTTGATCTAGAGTTGTTATAAGGGTTTCTTTTAGGTTAGGTGAAGGATAAAAGAGGGTTAAGTTTTTGGGGTAAGTTTTAATATAAAGCATATTTTTAAAGGAAAACACTGGGCAGCTATGATATTTAGAAACAGGAGTCTTGCTCTGAAAACTACTAGTGCTAAACTCTTGGGGGGATAGATCAAATCATATTATATTGGTCATATTGCATTACTGGAAGAGTTAATCTTCCAAACAAAACGATCTCATCACATGACCCTGACATTACAGAAAAGAAAAATTACAAATTGGCCTCCTGACACCCTTCCACCTGGCAGCCTAGGGGTTAAACATCCATGACCTAAATTCTCGGTCCATTATGCGAGGTTTGGGATTGGAGCTATGGCATGGGAATAGCCCCGGTTTAATGAATGCTACAATTAGAATTTGACTGAATTACACACAAATAGCTCTGCACACAGTTTAGACCTGCCCCTGGGGAGCTATGGGCAACTCAAATTTACCCTCAGGCACTTCAGTATTTTTTTTTTCTTCATTTTGGAGTCTGCATACTATTCAGTAATTTTAATTTCCGACTCAGAAATATTGAGTTGACCTCAATAATACAATAAAAATACAGAAATGTTAATATCCCAACATTCCTTTAGTAAACTTTCTGCCATGTTGTAGGACTCTGGAGGATGGGTTGGGTGACTCGGAGTCAGCAGTGCTGCGTGCTTAGTGGCGGCGATCCCTGGGAATCATTAGTGCCCAAAACCATCTCTGTCTCGTCTCCTCCTGATGGTATGAGTAAATTACAGTGTATTTACAAACAAAGAAAGGCTTTACTACAGAAATGATTTATGGCGTTTCCTTAGATTGGCTCCAGGGCAAAATGATTCCAGTTTGTACATTGCTGTTGACTGTAAGTAGAAAACAAGATGATGTCCTTGGGATCTGTGTGACAAATGCAAAGACCCATCCCAGGATAAACAAGCAGTTATATTAAATCTGTCTGTTATATATTGATATATAGAATACACACTTGACTGTATCTATCTATCTATCTATCTATCTATCTATCTATCTATCTATCTATCTATCTATCTATCTATCTATCTATCTATCTATCTATCTATCTATCTATCTATCTATCTATCTATCTATCTATCTATCTATCTATCTATCTATCTATCTATCTATCTATCTATCTATTTAGACAGGAATAAATCCCTGTGCTGCTCCAATGTATGATCCCTTAATTTTATATTCCTGCAGAGCAGCTAACACCTATGGGTATATAGGTGCAGAGCTTCTCCCAACAAATATGTGCAAAAAAAATTATAATCAATTATTGCCAAATATATATATAATTAAACAATTAAATAAACCCCTATGCTGCTTCTAACCCTAACCCTAATTGTATATTTATTTCTATCATTATATTTATTTTTATATATTTCTTTCTTTCTTTATATTTATTTTTATTTCCATTATTATTATTTTTATTTTACAGAATTCTTATTTTTTCTTTTTTTTTATATGTATTTTTATTTCTTATTTTTCTTTTTTACCTTTATTATTATTTTCATCAGAATAACTAATATAATTTCGGTATATGTCCACAGACTTATGAATCTCTGAAATTCTTGAGTATAGTTTCATGTTTACACCTATATATAAACTCCTAATAAGGATCTTAATTGTCATTTCCTTATTTTAATTTTTAAATTTGTTAAATATTAATTCTTATAAGAGTAATGTATTAGATGAATCATGTAATGTATGTATCATGTTCAGCCACATGTTCAGGTGGCGTTTAGTTATATATATATATATATATATATATATATATATATATATATATATATATATATATATATATATATATATAGTATCCAGTTCCTTGCCCCCATCCAGCTTGAAAAAGGAGAGCACTGTAGGGTCATTGCCTTCACGGCGCATGCTCCGAAATGCGCCGCAATTCGATTACGTCACTGGAGCAGGATTTGCGGTCCACATCTATCTATCTATCTATCTATCTATCTATCTATCTATCTATCTATCTATCTATCTATCTATCTATCTATCTATCTATCTATCTATCTATCTATCTATCTATCTATCTATCTATCTATCTATCTATCTATCTATCTATCTATCTATCTATCTATCTATCTATCTATCTATCTAATTAAACAAGGATAAATCCCTGTGCTGCTCCAATGTATGATCCCTTTATTTTATATTCCTGCAGAGCAGCTAACACCTTTGGGTATATATGTGCAGAGCTTCTCCCAACAAATATGTGCAAAACAAATTATAATCAATTATTACTATATATATATATATATATATATATATATATACATATATATACACACACACAAGATTAAATCCATATAGGAAAACAAGTAAATTAAACAAATAATCGTCAATGTTCCTTATTTGTTATATCCACATACACTTTGGTGCTCCAAATACAAAAGTAAAAAAGAAAAAGTCCCAGTGTATTAGTTGTGAATCACAAAACCAATGTTATACAACATAAAAGTCTTCAAGTGTTGGAAAAAAAACGCTTTCCCATTTGTGCCCTCACCTATTGTGGTGGACCTCAGTGCTAGCTAGAGGTCATAGTCAGCATTATATCAAAGCTTCCATAAGTCTCCTTTTCTCTAAAAACCTCCTTCACAGCCAGGTTCCACTTCACAATGCTTCAGGAATTAACATGCTCATAAGGACAACATATAGAGAAACTTCATAGTGCTTACTGTGTGTTTATTTAATAAAACCTGCTAAGATTGCACTCACATCTATCTAAAACAACTTGTCCGTGGGAATACAATAGTCTGCCAAGGCAGGTCTGTTGTCACTGGCTGCTGGGGTGCTGGGGAATCTTTTTTCACTGGGGGAATCTATTGTTGTGGGGGGTCCAATGTTGCTAGTGAGGGATCTATTATTGCTGGGGGGGGTCAATTCTTGCTGAGAGGGATCTATTCTTGTAGGGAGGAGTCTAGTGTCGCTGGCTGCTGGAGGGTCTATTGATGCTAGCTGCTGGGAGACTTATTGTTCCCTGTACTGTCCATTGTTGCTGGGGAGGATCTCTTGTTGTTGGGGGGAACTAATGCTGCTGGGGGGATCTATTGTTGCTTGAGGGAATCTACTGTTGCTGGCTGCGGGGATCTATTTTACTGTTTTTCTTGTTATCATTACTAAATCCCCTACAAATCACTGAGCACCACAAAATGATACTTGGTTCTATATTCTCTGAAAGGGACAGTACTGTGGGTAGGCGGTGGAACCAAGGGATGGCACTTGAAGGTGGGAAGGGGGCAGAAGTTAGGGCTGACTTGGAAGATGGGAATACCTGTACAATAATATTGGATAACATATTAAAACTCTCTCTCTCTCTGTTTATCATATAGTGTTAAAGACTGAGCAGCTAAGAACTGTAGTGTTATTGGTAATGTAACCAGGTGATAATGAATGATAAGACCTTTTTTGGTTTGGATATACTAAGGATGGGTTTTTATTGTGGTCTGAGACCTCATTGTGTAGGTTTTCTGTCACCTGGTGTTACATTATTGACCAGACATAAAGTAAAGGAAATGTTGCATATCTACTTGTCTATGTCTTCTGTTCAGTTGACATCTACACTACTAGCCACTAAGCTTCAAAAACTTACAGTCTTTGGTGGCCCCTCTGTACTGATAGACCTGGGGCAAATGCCCATTCATTAACCACTTTGCCACTGAGTACCGTAGCACTACTGCGGCAAAGTGGCTCGTTATCGTCTGACGACGTAGACCTACGTCGTCAGGCACTCCCCCTTGTGGGCGGGGCTGCGCACCGCCGGAGGCTCGCTCCCGCTGTATTCAGTCACAGCGGGAGTCGGGCCAGGGGAGGAGCAGCGGCGATCGCCGCTGCTCTGCCCCGATCGTCGGGGATCTAGTGTGGAGATCCGCCCGCCTGTGTAAACACAAGCAGGCGGATCTCCCAAGTGACAGGGAGTGACAGATCGGAGTGTTCAGCATAGCTGAACACTCCGATCTGTCCCTGGCTCACACAGTCACCTCCCCCCCCCCACACACGTCAGTAAGCACCAGGCATGCATTAACCCCTCCCTCTCCAATAAAATTAACCCCTTCCCTGCCAGTGTCATTTTTACAGCAACAGTGCATATATATATAGCACTGATTACTGCAGTAATGTCACTGGTACCCCCAAAAGTGTCAAAAATGTCAGTCAAGGGTCCGATCTGTCCGCCGCAATGTCGCAGTCCCGCAAAAAAAATCGCAGATCGCCGCCATTATGCGTTAAAAAAAAACACCAAAAATGACAGAAATCTTTCCCTTTGTTAGTAAACGCAATAACTTTTGCGCAAATCAATCAAAATACACTTATTGTGAATTTTTTTTACCAAACATAGGTAGCAGAAAACAAATTGGCCAAAAATTTAAAAAAATGTAGATTTTTACATTTTTTTGGGGGGAATTTCATATAAAAAAATGTGAAAAATATTGTTGTTTTTTCAAAATGTACGCTCTTTTTTTGTTTATAGCGCAAAAAGTAAAAATCGCACAGGTGATCAAATACCACCAAAAGAAAGCTCTGTATATGGGAAAAAAAGGACGTAAATTTTGTTTGGGTATGGCGTCGCACGACCGTGCAATTGTCAGTTAAATTCGCACAGCGCCGAATCGCAAAAAGTGGCCCAGACGTAAGACAGCAAAATGCTCTAGTGGTAAAGTGGTTAAATATCATTGTCCAGCTTTATATATCAACTGAATTCCAAGCCTTCGATTAACACTTAACCATGAATAGAGACCGAAGCAAGTCTCTTGCTGAGTGTAATAGACTGAGCAGGTAATAACTGTTTAGTTAAAGCGGAGTTCCACCCATTTTTAATAGGTTGGAATACATAGCTGTATGTAATCCCCTTTAAAACGGCTTTTACCAATGGAAACTTTTTTTTTTTTGCTAGTAAGTACCTTAATTTCGGCATTATTGCTCCTCTCCTCACTTCCTGGTCCGATCGGCGATGACGTCATTCGGCGATCCGCAGTGTCTGCTGGGATGTTTTCAATTCCAGAAATCTCGGAGTAGCTGTATCTGTACTGAGCCGTGCCTGCCCCGCCTCCGCCCCGCCTCCGCCCCGCCTCCTCTCATTGAGTTGCATTGTATGAATGTATTAAGGCCGTTCTCTGCCCCGCCTCCGCCCCGCCTCCTCTTACAAATCAATGAGAGGAGGCGGGGCAGAGGCGGGGCAGAGAACAGCCTTAATACATTCATACAATGCAACTCAATGAGAGGAGGCGGGGCGGAGGCGGGGCAGAGAACAGCCTTAATACATTCATACAATGCAACTCAATTAGAGGAGGCGAGGCGGAGGCGGGGCGGAGGCGGGGCAGGCACGGCTCAGTACAGATACAGCTACTGCGAGATTTCTGGAATAGAATACATCCCAGCAGACACTGCGGATCGCCGAATGACGTCATCGCCGATCGGACCAGGAAGTGAGGAGAGGAGCAATAATGCCGAAATTAAGGTATTTACTAGCAAAAAAAAAAAAAAAAAAAAGTTTCCATTGGTAAAAGCCATTTTAAAGGGGATTACATAGATCTAAAGTTCCAAAAATGGGTGGAACTCCACTTTAAGTACTGTATTTAATGTGGTATTAAAGGTTCGGCTTCTAAAAAAAACAAAAAAACAAACAAACATGTTATACTTATTTGCTCTGTGCAGTGGTTTTGCACAGAGCAGTCCCTCCTCTCCTCTATTTGGGTCCCCTGCCGGAGCTCCTGGCTCCTCCCCCTTGACCAGTGCCCTCAATAGTAAGCTGCTTGCCATGGGGGCACTGGTGCGTGCTTGCTCCCAAGCCCTGTTCTGTGCATCCATAAGACACATAGAGCCGTGGCTCAGTCCTGCCCTACCACTCTCTCCTCAATGGCTCACTGGCTGTGATTGACAGCAGTGGGAGCCAAGGGCTCCTGTTGCTGTCTCCGCCAAAAGAGGAAAGGGAGTCCCGGAACAGACGAGGCTCTCGTGCACATTGCTTGATCAAGAGGGGGCTCGGGTGAGTATTAGGGGGGACTGTGGGGGGAGCAGCACACAGAAGGTTTTTTACCTTCTTGAATAGAATGCATGATGGTGAAAAACCTTCAACCTTTACAACCTCTTTAGGTGCTTTAGTAATGCAATAATTTGAGAATAAAGTATAGCTTCAGCTGCAACCTTTTTTTTTGGGGGGTTGTGCCATAAATATGGGGTGGTTTTGGATCTCCCCTATTTATTATAGATATGTATTATCTTGTCTATCCCTATAGTTCACTAGTCTATCAAAGCTCTGATAAGGTTAATGGTGGTGATATAACAATGTTAGCTATATAAATAAACACATAGCTTAAAAAGGCAAAGATCTCATTTATTTACAAAGAAAATAGAAATGCTAACATAAAACACTAAAAGAATACTATAGAGCATATAAAACAAAAGAGCAGGGGTAATACAAGAACCCTACCTGGCCACCACCTCTTAAAGCATTTTAAAAAATAATCCACACAAATACCCTCTGCTCTCACGTGTAGTCCTCTGTCCAATGAAAGGCCATAATAGGCATTTTTTCTAATCACCAGGAAGTATGTTACTCCCCTGATCATCTTACAGGAAGCATGCTGTGGTCTCAACTAGGTGGCACTGCTATTTCACCATCAAACTTCTTGGCCCAGGTCAGCATTCTAGTAACAGTTGGCACTTTAATCTTCCAATTAGGCACTTTAATCTTCCCATCAACAGGTGATCAGAAGCAAAGCCCATATGTTCCCATACCCCACCATCAGGGTGTATGCGCAAATCTTTTTTCCAGATAAAGGTTTTGATATGCATTCTTAATTTACGCACTCCCTGCTGGGTAATCTTGCTCTTATGGCATTCCAAGCTACCCCCACCCATATCCAGGTTTAAGGTGTGACCAGATTTCCACAGTCCAGAAATATTTAATATAAAAAAACATGTTGCCTTCCAACAGTTTAGATATAGCAGGACAGGTTTTTATTGGTGGCCTGAGGCCTCATTGGGTAGATTTTCCATTACTTCCTGTTGTGGTGTCATCAACCAGACATAAATGATAAGAAAATCTCCAAAAGATGTGTTTGGAGAACAGACTGAGAAGTGGTGAGCGTTCCAGCAAAAGGGTGCAGCAGTAGAGAGAAGTCCTAGACTGGAAAATGCAAGCTTGCAATAAGAGAGGAGGAAAAGACATACAACGTGTGGAGCAGTGTTAATTTTCGTCAACTAAAACCAACTAAAACGTTTTTGTCGACTAAATTAACACAATTTTAGTCTACTAAAATACGACTAAAACTAAAACAATTCAGATGACTAAAATACGACTAAAACTAAAATGGCATTTTAGTCTTCAGACTAAAATACGACTAAAACTAAAATGGAAATACGACTAAATAAAATGGAAAATACGACTAAAACTAAATAGAAATTTGCTGCCAAAATTAACACTGGTGCATGCTCAAAGCTTAATAGCATAAATAATAACATATTCGATTTTTCACTCCAGGACCAGCGGTAGTATATAATGAGTTTGGAAATTGTAGAGAAATGCTTAAATAATGCATTACAAATTACAATTGAACTACACCCATTCAATTATAGATGACTAAAATTAGTTATAGTCGACTAAAATGTAGGACGATTTAGTAGACTAAAATGTACTGGAGTTTTAGTCGACTAAAAAGTATTGGAGTTTTAGTCGACTAAATTCGACTAAAACTAAAACACTTGCAGAAGACTAAAATGGGAGTAAAACTAAAATGCCATTTTAGTCCTAAGACTAAGACTAAAACTAAATTGAAATTTGCTGCCAAAATTAACACTGGTGTGGAGAACATAGTCTGGAGTATTTACAGAGACAAATAAAAGATAAGATAAGCATTAGTGTGCAAAGATGAGTTTGATTTTAATCCTAGAAGTGAGATGGCCTCTGTCCTACTGCATCTACTGATTCTCAGGGATTATAAACATTGGTGATCATGGGTTAAATTTTCCACTGTCCCTGGGAACAGAAAACAGAATGTGTTAAGATGGAAGAGACAGGGATTGAGAAGGAATCTCGGGGATAGTTCAGACATCTCCCATGTTAGTCCAGCCTTGAAACTTCAAGCTAATTACAGTGTAGAAAAGTCACGGCTGACGCCATTGTGACATTATAATCATAGGGCATTGAAATGTGCGAATCAACCAGAAACCAGTACATTGGAACAGTGCTTCAAGCCAAGACTCACTGTCGTAATTATGTGTCCTTATATAAGTTACATTTCCCAACAACTTTACTGTCCTGAATTTCATTAAAAGCCATACAGAAATATGTCAAAGGGCCATGTTATCCAAAACGGGTATTTTACCTTTGCAAAGATGCCACCAAGCAAAATAAACAAAAGTGTTGACATTTGCGCAAAGTATTTCGTGCTTTGGCTACCTACTGTGTCTATCATAAAAGCCTCTTATTTTCCTCGATGGGTTTTTCACAATAAAGAGATTGCATGGCAGGCAGACCGAGATACTAAGGCAGTGAGACTTTACTGATGAAAGCCTCAAGAGGTGTAAGGAACCAGGGCTGTTTATAGCTGAACATGTTGGCAAACAGCCACAGGTGCTGCAAAGTCAAGGCTGCTGGATTTGGATGGGGGCCTGGAGAGCAGTCATGCAGTAAGATCCAACATACACCAGGCCTTAGAGAAAATGTGTGTACCCTAACAACATGCAATTCCTCTAGCTGCTCCATTCAGAGTGAAAAAGTGCTGTAATTTCCTCACTGTCATGAAAATCACTGGCACTGAAAGAGTAGGGCAGAGCTGGGGCACTAAAATTGGAAAGTCTGGTGAGCAGACAATGTGAAAAAGCTCAGAACCACCAATGTAAATAAATACAACTTTGGCATTTCCAGCACACAGCTCTATATATACACACACATTGCTGGTAGGGCAAGACTTGGTTTGTGTGGTTCTTCTCCTGCATAACATGCACTATACACCTGTCCTTTCTTAACACTGTTCTCCCAGGAATTGCATCTATTTTGCCTCTATTGCACCCCAGAAGGTAGATTGCCACCCCTCTGCCTCCATCATCCTCACTGTACTGCTCTCCTCATCCTCGTTTAGTACCCCACTGTGCTGCATCCACTGTTTATCTCCTGTGTCCCCCTTGGATTGTTCCTTTACTCCACCTCCAGCACCCACCAGTACTACTCATCTTATCTGTCTCCAGCATACTCCATGTAGTGCCCCTCTGTTCCCCCTCCAGTGCTCCTCTATACTATACTGGGTCTCTCCAGTGTTCTTCCAGGGTATGTGACATACCAGTTACAAACCAATGAGACTGGGAGATTCACCTGCCAACCAGTTTAATAACAATGGAAAAATCTAAATGCACCACGGGTGCTCTGCATACTGTGATGAATTCCCATGTGATCAACTTATTGCTTGATCTGGGTAGATCAGAGCTCCCGTGCTGGACTACGAAAAAACACCCGCTAACTGCCCAATACCCACACCCACTTAAACTATATACAAAACACACTACTCGTCTTGGAGTAAAAATGGCCGACATGGCCTTTTATTAAATAACAAATATAAAATTATGAAATAACAATATAACAATAATAATAATAACAATAACCCAGATCTATGTTTGTGGTCCTTGACAGTACCATGTAAAAACCAACTTCTGTGTCTGGGTCACCATTTGGCTTGGTCACTTCCCCAGCCGCTAAGCACCGCCTCGGGGACTAACACAGCCGACCCAGACACCCCACCTGTACAATTTAGAGGACGCCATACCTCGGATGGGTCCCCACCATTTTTCCCAAAAACCAGTTTGCTGAACCCCTGTCAAGGACCCCAAACCGCCAACTTCAGCAGCAAAATATAACACACCCCAAAAACCACAATCCAACTGACAAACCAAAAAAGGGGCGGGAGGGAGGGACTTTTCTTCCACGCTTTCTCCTTCAGGATTGACCTGACCCCACCTACCCTGGACCTATATTTCAACCTCTCCACCCCCTGCCTGTACCACTGACCAATAAGGTAAGTGCCCCCCTGTTAGCCCACCTACTTTTGTCCCCCACTTGACCTTTACTGCACGCTTCCCTTTCTCACCCATTCATGTATGCCCTATGCCTAGTCCTTTCTCTCCTGTCGCCGGGCATGTCTTGATCTGGGTAGATCAGAGCTCCCGTGCTGGACTACGAAAAAACACCCGCTAACTGCCCAATACCCACACCCACTTAAACTATATACAAAACACACTGCTCGTCTTGGAGTAAAAATGGCCGACATGGCCTTTTATTAAATAACAAATATAAAATTATGAAATAACAATATAACAATAATAATAATAACAATAACCCAGATCTATGTTTGTGGTCCTTGACAGTACCATGTAAAAACCAACTTCTGTGTCTGGGTCACCATTTGGCTTGGTCACTTCCCCAGCCGCTAAGCACCGCCTCGGGGACTAACACAGCCGACCCAGACACCCCACCTGTACAATTTAGAGGACGCCATACCTCGGATGGGTCCCCACCATTTTTCCCAAAAACCAGTTTGCTGAACCCCTGTCAAGGACCCCAAACCGCCACAGCGCCACAAGTGTGACCCCTTACACTTGTGCGCCCCTCCACACCCTCAAGGCCCGGTGGATCCCGTCCTCCAAACCCAAGAACCACAGGTCAGTGCCAATAGCATTGAGATGGACCCCATCCCCACGAAGGAACTGCCACGTATCGCTCTCCAGCTCCAGATGCCGCACCACCAGGCCACCATTCCTGCTGACGAATCTCCCCACCTCCTTGTTCACTTTAATACGGGCCTTATTAAGTTTGTCGACTGAACGAGCCGACCGCCACGAAGTGCGGGCCACAATGTCGGACCACACCACCAGCATATCAGGGAAGGAAGTGCGAAGCCTCAAAAAGTCGAACTTCACATCCCGAATGAGCTCACGCATAGAGCGGAGACCCAAATCATTCCCGCCCACATGCAAAACAAGGATATCCGGGGCCCTGTCCAACCTGGCAAAGCGGGAGACTTCCGGCACGACCCTGCTCCACAGCATGCCAGGCACACCTATCCACCTGACCCTGCCCTCCTCCCGGGGAACTCCCAACTGTCTACCATTAGGCCTGACCTCCGCCCGCCTGGCCCCCCAGAAGACATACGAATGGCCGAGGATCCAAATCAGACACTGCCGGACACCTGCAAAAGAAACAAAGACAGTGCACCCTACACCCAACGCACACATACAACACAACCAAACAGACACGAAAATTACGCAGAAAACACACACAAACAGGCCCCTATAACCCCTCCGTAGGGGCTACTGCACCAGGTGGGGCCTGACGTAGGACCGGAACCTGTGCGACTCCCACCGCCCAATGCGCCGGACCACGTCCTCTCCCAAACCCCAACGGGCCGCCTCTGTGGCCGCCCCGATGCGAAAGGAATGGGACGCATAAGCCGCCGGGTCGAAGCCCCCGGCCAGCAAACATTTCCTAAACACCGCCACAAATTGAAACCTGGACAGGCAAGAACCGTCCAAATGAACCAATAAGGCACCCCCAACCTCAGGCCGAACCTGAAGATAACTCTCCAGAGCCCCCACCGGGCAAACATCAGCTCCGTTGCCCCGAAACAGCTCCACCCACTTACCTCTGCCCACCTGGTCCGTTTTGGACCTCCGGATACGAATCCGAACCGAGGAGGCAGTGCGCACTATGTCCTCCAGCTGCAGCCCCCCAGCCACCCTCGTCGATGGACTAACCAGTTCCCCAATCCGGAAGGCCCCAAAGAAAGCCAACAGGAAGGCTGCCCTGAACAGCAGGCCCTCATAAGATGACGAACAGATAGAGCCCAGTTTTTCCAGAACGACACCCAACACTGAAAAGGACACCGGACGCCGGGAATCGCGGCCCCGGTTACACCTCCGGTACCCCTTCAACGCCTGCCGCACGTGAAAAGCCTTGGTGAAATCCACCCCCCCTGACAACTTGAACCAAAAGGCCATGCCAGCCAGTTTCCTATCCATGGCCGCCGCCGAAACTCCCCGCCCAAAATTCATACACACAAAGTAAAGCACCAGAGCGGACACATCCACCCCCAAATCTGTCCCCCCTACCTCCTCCAAAAAGGAACGCCATTCCGCCCACGCCCTGACATACGCCTCCCAAGTCGCAGGGGACAGTGACCGCCGAATCAAAATCGCTGCTCCTCCAAGGGGACCGTCCACAAATCCCGCGGACAGGGAATCCCATGCTGCTCCGCTGCCGGCGCCAACACGCGAAACTCGGTCCACTGGAAACGAGACAAAGCATCGGCCACCTGGTTAGAAACCCCCGGAATATGCACAGCATAAATAAAAACATTGAAACGCAGACACAACAGGACCAGATGGCGCAACAGGCTAACTACCGGGGGGGAAGACGCCGAGATGTTATTGATCGCCTCCACCACCCCCATGTTGTCGCAATGAAAACGCACCTTCTTGTTGCCAAAGCCCGCCCCCCATAGAGCCACCGAAACCACAATCGGAAACAACTCCAACAACACCAAGTTACGCAGGAAACCCGCCGACCTCCAGGATTCCGGCCAAGGTTCCGCGCTCCACCGTCCTTGAAAGAATGCCCCATACCCCGCAGAACCAGCTGCGTCCGTAAATAGAGCTAAGTCCCCGTTGCTAAACGGACCGTCCATCCACAGCGAGCAGCCATTGTAAGACTCCAGAAACATATCCCAAATCCTCAGGTCCGCCCGAAGCCCCCTGGTAAGCCTCACCGAATGCCCAGGGGCCCGGACCCCTGACGTGGCCGCAGCCAAACGGCGACAAAAAATTCGCCCCATGGGAATTATCCGGCACGCGAAGTTCAACTTACCGAGTAAGGACTGTAACTCCCGCAGCGTGATCCTGCGACGACCGCTCGCCTGTCTAACCTCCTCCCTCAAACGCACCAACTTGTCCAACGGCAACCTGCATTCCATGGCCAGAGAGTCAATCGTGATGCCCAAGAAAACCAATTCCGTCACAGGGCCCTCCGTCTTGTCCGAAGCCAAAGGAACCCCAAAACGGGCGGCGATGTGTTGTAGCGTCCCCAAGAGGACCGCACAGGTCCTCGAGTCCGAGGGCCCTATGCACAAAAAGTCATCCAAATAATGGATGATGGAGCTAACCCCTGACACATCCCGAACCACCCACTCCAGAAAGGAAGAAAAGGTTTCAAAGAAGGCACACGAAATGGAACAGCCCATCGGCAAGCAGCGATCCACAAAATAAGATCCTTGCCAACGGCACCCCAACAAGTGCATACTATCGGGGTGAACTGGCAGTAAGCGAAAGGCCGCTTCCACGTCGGCCTTGGCCAACAGGGCCCCCCTACCATATTTTCGAACCCAAGAAATGGCCGCATCAAACGACGTATAGGTAACCGCACACGCCCGCGGGTCAATACCATCGTTGACAGAGCCACCCCGCGGATAGGACAGATGGTGAATCAGGCGAAACTTGCCCGGTTCCTTCTTGGGGACCACCCCCAACGGCGAAACCACCAGCCCCGGCAACGGGGGCGAAGCAAAAGGCCCACCCATCCTGCCCAATGCCACTTCCTTAGCCAGCTTCTCCGCCACCACCTCCGGGTAAAGCCGGGTAGAACGCAAGTTGCCCGCCAAGGGCGGAATCCCCTCCAAAGAACACGGAATGCGAAAACCCTCCCGAAAACCCACTTCAAGACGGCCAGCCGCCTCCCGATCAGGGTACCTAGTTAAGAACGGTACCATCCTTGCCACCCTCACCGGAGTCATCCCTCTTGCCAGGGACCTCCCCACCACGCCCCTTTCCCCGTTTAAAGCAACGGGACAGGGGGTGACTGCCGCCACATCCTGAACACTCGTGCTTAAAACGACAGGAGCTCCCAAACTTGCACGTGCCCTCGTTGAACTGCCAACACACCCCTTTCTTCTTATCGGCCGATGAACCCGAGGTCGAGGTGCCGCCGGCCCCCCCTGGAAAAAACTGACCCCCCGCCCGGGCAGACGTCATCAACTTCATCCACAGGCTGATATCCTTATGATCCCACCGGATGGAGGGCCGGACCGCCTTGCGCTGCCGAAACTGTTCATCATAACGCAACCAGGCCACCCCCCCGTACACACGGTGGGCTTCCCCAATCGCATCCAGGTAACAGAACAACGCCGAGCAATTTTCGGGCGCTTTCTCCCCTATAACGCTCGCCAAAATCGCAAAAGCCTGCAACCAATTGGCAAACGTACGGGGGATCAGCCGATACCGCCGCTTCTCTTCCTCCTCCTTCTTGCTCTCGTCCGGCTTAACCCTATCCAGGTTAAACTTCTCCAACGGGAGCAGGGAAAAAATTTCTACATAGTCACCTTTCCATATCTTGTCGCGAACTTCGGGCTTAAGGTGAGCCCCCAACGGTCCCTCGAAGCAGACGTACACCTCGCACTTCGCCGCGTCCGCCAACCTTACCTTGTCACAGTCCTTGTTCCCGTCCCCGGACTTGTCCACCGCAGCCGCAACCGGAGCCCGCGACGCCTCCTCCGTCTGCGTGCCCGCCACCGTCACCCCTGCCTGGGCTCCCGCCACCGCCGACCCCTGAACCGGGCGGGAGCCCCCCACCACTGCCCCGAGTCCCGGCGGGGCCCAAGCCGCCACCGAGGGAGGGGCCGCCAAAGCACTGGCCTCCAGCCGCCTCACCAAGTCCCGCAGGCTGCCCAACACTTCCAGACCCACCCGGGCGGACACATCCCCCCCAACACCCCGGACCGAACCCCCACCCCCCGGGCCAGACAACACATCAGACGCCACAGCAGAAGACAGTACAGACATAGAGCACTCACCAGGCTGCCCAGGGCTGGACGCCCCCCCAGCCGCCACTCCGGCATCCCCCGCTGCGACAGGAACAGCATCTGCGACTTCACCGTCCTCCGAGCTGCTGACCTCCCCTTCCGATCGGACGACCTCTGGACTGTGGACCGGAACCTCCGCCGCCGCCGTCTTCCCCCTCCTCTGGACGGATCTCCTCTTCACAGACAGCCTGGAGCTCGATCCTGTAGAAGCAGGCTGCTGCAGACGTGGTCCCTTTAAGCCGAAGCCGCGCCTCCCGATGACGTCATCAGCGCGCGCCCCGCTCTCCTCCACATCCTCCGCTCTCCCAGGCCTAGGAGCAGGCCTGGAGGTCCTCACAGACGGCTGCAGGGCACCCGATCGGCTCCCCCCGCTCACTCGGCGACCATCACGATCCGGGATGGGGCCCCCGGCCGCCCCAGGCAGCAGGCCGGCACCCGCAGCACTGGCTCTCCCCCGCCGAGCGGATGCCCCGACCGGAACCTCGCCAGGGACACCCGCCGATCCATCCGGCCGCACGATGATGGAGGAAGGGACCCGGGCCGCAGCAAGGTGAGTGTCCCTCCCCCGTGGGCTCCGTCCATGAAGGGGATTCCTCCCAGCTTCCCCACCCGCCGAAGCAGGCACACGCTTAGCAGGGGGGGCTGAAGGGTCCCTATTGGGGCTCCCATGGCGACGCTGAGCCCTGGGGGCCCGATCCGGGCTGAAGCGCTCCGGAGGCCTAGACCTCCTAGCACGTGTGGAGGAAGGCCTCAATTGCGAGGGGCCTTCCCCGGCCCCCTGCAAGGTGCTGGCCACCTGTCCCTGCACCCAGTCTGAGCCATGCACCTCAGCCAACTCCCGGAGACGGGACAGCAGGCCATCCAATTCACTCATCTCCCCTCTATTGCAGATCCAAGAAGAGACGCAGCAGCTGGACACACAGACTTTTCTTCCACGCTTTCTCCTTCAGGATTGACCTGACCCCACCTACCCTGGACCTATATTTCAACCTCTCCACCCCCTGCCTGTACCACTGACCAATAAGGTAAGTGCCCCCCTGTTAGCCCACCTACTTTTGTCCCCCACTTGACCTTTACTGCACGCTTCCCTTTCTCACCCATTCATGTATGCCCTATGCCTAGTCCTTTCTCTCCTGTCGCCGGGCATGTCTTTCTCCATTGTCTGCATAGAGCTTGTGTCAGGACTCTACCCAGGATAGAGGCATGCATGCGCCAATATGTAGGCCAGGCACTTCCACCAGTATACTGTGTCGGCAAGCTCATTTGCATACACGCACAGGCAAGTTACACACACGTTGGTGCACATTCTAATTATGGGATTGGTGCTAAATGCCCTATTTAAAGGAAGGAGCAGTGAAAGATTGTTGGATCTTCTTCAGCTTGTCCACAATCCTTGGTTTAATGCATCCTGTGTTTATGCTGACTGCATTTACAGGAATTGATCCCCTTTGTGGCTCTCTCTGCAGCAGCTGAAAGCCAGCAGGAGTGAGAGGAGAAGAAGCCAGCGTTCAGCTACTGCAGGGAGAGACACACAGGGGATCGGTCCTGTAATTCCCCCCTGCTGCACTGGTCACCCCTCTTCTGCCCACTTGGGATTCCCTATGCTGGCTGGGCTCCTTGTTGGCCCAGTACCGGAGGACCACTGTTACCCCCTTACTGGCAGCCCCAGTTATGACCTGAGCTCGCTTTAGGACTCTGCTTCCCCTGATCAACAATTTATGGCCCCAACTGCGCTCCTGACTTTTCATTCTTCTATCACTGTGTATTACCCTGGCTCTGATTCCTCACCAGGCCTGGATCCTGAGCTCAACAAGACCACTCCAGTTTCATCCTGCTGGTCTGATCCTGCACCATCTTCATCTACTATGGGTATCAGCACTCTGACAACTGCTGGACCTGACCTGCTCTACAACAGTACGCCCTGCGTACCTGCTGATGGCCTCAACCACCTGCCTGAGAACTGCCCAGCCAGATACCTCCCGGAGTAGCCACCAGAGAACTTGGCAATCAGCATCCATGCTTCTTCAAGCCCCGCTCTTTCTGTCATCACCTCCAGGGGTGCTTGGACCCTCCTTGTCACTTTGTTCTTCAAGCAGTTATGTGAAAGCATGACCCCTCATGCTGCTTCTAAAAGTGATCCAGAGGCTAATCAGCCGCTTGGATCGCTTTTATGAGAAAGAGAATCTCCGGGTGCAAAAAAAAAAAAAGACAGGGGTTATGGCTGATAGCTATAGCCATAACATCAATACCACGTCAAAGCCACAATGTGTATCTATGTATTGCGGTCTTTTAGTAGTTTATTACTGGTCATGGGAGGATTTTTTTAATCAGGAAAAGTGGCATTTACTTTACCTTTTTTTTTTCAGGCTGGCCACTTGTGCTTCATCTTCATATGCCCTTGTAGTAGTGTTGATTCCAAGGGTTGTCGTCCAACTGCCATTTAATCTCATAAAAGTGTGCAGTCACTGTCCTCATTACATGTACCAAAAACATAAACGTCCGCACTTATTTCATGGCTTTATTTTACTGTTCTCACCCATTTTTGTGTGAATCAAGGACAATGGTAGCTTTTCAGCACCTTTTGATAAAAACCAAAGCAAAATGAGTATCCTAACAA
This sequence comes from Pelophylax lessonae, assembly GCF_965119305.1. Classification (NCBI taxonomy): domain Eukaryota; kingdom Metazoa; phylum Chordata; class Amphibia; order Anura; family Ranidae; genus Pelophylax; species Pelophylax lessonae. Next base: position 189,098,980 of record NC_138777.1, on the reverse strand, counting down.
GCTTAATGAGCTGCTCTTTATTTACAGAGCCTTTACGTTAATTGGTGCATGGGGTGAGGTTTCACACATCTGCATAATAGAACATTTGCATACAATTAGCATATATCTGTAATAAGCAACTGCAAGCAGAGACCAACAAGAATACAAAAACATGCAACACGCTGTCCAGTATTTTCTTATGGTATTAGGTTGAATTGAATGTATGTTACTATCAGATTGAGGTCTTCTGTGCTGATCTAAAGAAGTCCAGTTATTCAACAATCCAAAATGATTCTGTTTATACCACAAATAATTTTATGAAGTTCAAAACAGGAATTTACCTCTAGACTAAACAAGCATTTTTTTCTAATTCTAGGAGTTTGGCTTTAGCCACTTCAATACTGGACACCTTCACCCCCTTCCTGCCCCAGCCAATCTTCAGCTCTCATTGCTGTCTTACTTTGAATGACAATTACTCAGATAGTCTTTATTTTTTTCACTTGTATTCCTGTTACAAGTAATGTAAACATCCCTCGTAATAGAAATAAGGATGACAGGTCCTCTTTACGGAGAGATCTGGGGTCAAGAAGACCTCAAATCTCTTCTTTACCTTTAAAAGCAAAAGAAAAAAAAAGTGATCTTTTGCTTAAAAAAAAAGATGTACTTCCAGCTTGGACCGGAAGTGACATCATGACGTTGCTCCAGTCCTCCAAGACCGCAGAGTCGATTGAAGAGTATTAACTCTTTGATCGCCTATGGGAGCAGCCGGCTGCACCGTCGGATTGTTTCTCGGGTGAACCTGCGGAAATGGTAAGACCGGGAAACACTGGCATGGGGCTTCTGAAACTGTTCCAATGAGCCATTCAGACCATTTTCATGAGAAAGCCAGCAGCCAGCTGCAAAACACAGTACCAGGGTTATCGCTGACATCTTCAATCATAATACCGGTAAACCACTTGCAAACCGCAACGTATATATATATATGTATTGCGGTCGTCAAATGGTTACTACATAGCAGGGGTTCATTAGGGCTTTAACCACTTCAGGACCGGAAGGCTTTACCCCCTTAATGACCAGGCCATTTTTTGCAATACACCACTGTGTTAAGTGGGGTACACACTAGTAGAAAATCTGCCGAAAATTTCCGTCCGAGGTAAAATCGTCCGATTTTCGCCTAGTGTGTACACAACTTTCAGCAGCCAATGCCGACATTTTCAACTAAAAAAAACGGAGGGACAAACACCAAAATTTTTATCGTCCGTCCCCAGACGACCAATTTTCGTTTAATGTGTATGCAGTACGTCTGTGAAAAATCGGATACGAAAGACCACGCATGATCTGAAGTTGCTGACAACCCGGAAGTCTAGGAACAAATGTGTCAAAAAAAGAAAAATCGGACGAGAAATTTCGTGAACATTTATACGCTGTCAACTAAAAACAGTAATGAACGCTGAGCAAGAGAAAGAAAAATCGGAGGATATTTCGTCCGATTTTCGTCAAGTGTGTACGGGCCTTTACTTTAACTGACAATTGCACGGTCATGCGACGCTGTACCTAAATAAAATTGATGTCCTTTTTTTCCCACAAATAGAGCTTTCTTTTGGTGGCATTTGATCACCTGTGTAATTTTTGTTTTTTGCGCTATAAACAAAAAAAAAGCGTCACTTTCTGCTATACAACAATATTTCTGATATTTTTTACTTTAATTTTTACTTTCTGCTATATAACATTCCTAATAAAATAAAATTAAAAATACATTTTTTTCATCATTTTAGGCCAATATGTATTCCGCTACATATTTTTGATAAAAAAAAGAAGTGTATATTGATTGGTTTGCACAAAAGCTATCACGTCTACAAACTAGGGGAAAGTTTTATGTCATTTATATTTTTTATTTTTATTTTTTACTAATAATGGCGGCAAGCTGTGATTTTTAGAAGGACTGTGACTTTGCGGTGGACAGATCGGACACCTATCTGACATTTTCGACCCTTTTGGGGGGACCAGTGACATTACTACAATAATCAGTGCTAAAAATATGCACTGTTACTGTACTAATGACACTAATGGCAGGGAAGGGGTTAACACCAGGGTCGATTAAAGGGTTAAATGTGTCCCTAGGGGGTGCTTTCTAACTGTGTGGGGGATGGACTTGCTGGGTGAACACAGAGACCTGTGTTCCTTAATTGGAGGAACACAGGATCCCTGTGTTCATCACTGACAGAACAGCGGTCTGCCGTGTTAACATCAGCAGACCGCCGTTCTGTCTCTATGGGGAGTGATCGCGGCTGCCCAGCGGACATTACATCTGCTGGACCCTCTGATTGGCTCTACCTGTGGCAAACGGGGGTGTGCCCCTACTAGCTGTCTCACTAAGTTATGTACAGGTAGGTTGTTTGTTTTGTGGGACAGAGCCGATGTAACAATCCTACAGGCTCACCTGAGTCAGAGGACTGCTGGCCGGAGGTAGGAGTGGAGCCCAGTGGCAAAGACCGCAGGCAGTTAGTAGGTGCTGGATACCGGATGGACACTGCGTAATACTCTGATGAGGACACGGGTTCACCTGAGGTGCGGAAACTAAGTGCTAGCTGGTTTTCACTAGAGCCCCAGATGGTGGGGATAGACTGCGCTGCAAGCTAACACCAGGACGCGGTCCTCAGGATCACCCAGCCAGGCAGAGTGTAGGTTCGGTCCGAAGGCAGAGGAGCAGACAAGGGATAACCAGAGAGAAGTCAGACGAGCCAAAGGTCGGGGCGGGCAGCAGTAAGCGTGGTCAGACAATCCGGATCGGCAACAGAGGTAACAGTTCAGTAGGTAGGGACAAAGCAGAAGAGTAGTCGGTAGTCAATTCCTGGTCAGCGTTGGATCTGTGGTAGTAGATAAGAGCAGCAGGTGAGGAGTAGCTTGATCAAGGCTCAGGAGCTCAATAATCAGCAAACTGGAGTGCAAGGGGCTGGACTTATATAGGGAAGTACCAGGTGTGGGGAATCAAGGGTGATGAGCAAGGCTTGGCAAGACTAAGGTTGAAATAATAGGCTTCAGGGAAGAATGTTCAGGGAGGAATGTTCAGAGCGGACGGTAGCCTAGTAAGCAGGGCTACCGCCTGGGATGTGGCTGGTCACAGGTTTGAATCCCAACAGTACTCCCCCCCTTCCAAGGTGACCTCCGGGCACCGCAGGGGCAGGCTTATCGGGGTGCTGTTGGTGGAACTCTTTTACCAGTCTGGGGGCGTGGACATTTTCTTCTGGTTCCCACGAGTTTTCCTCGGGAGGGTAGCCCTCCCACCCAATTAGGTATTGTAGTCTTCCCCGGTGGATCCTGGAGTCGAGGATCTTTGCGACAGCGTATTCTTCTTCACCCTGTACCCTCACGGGTGGTGGAGGGGGCGAGTGGCGGCCTGTGAAGGTGTTCTCCACGTATGGCTTGAGGAGGGAGCAATGGAAAACAGGGTGCAACCTAATGGAGTCCGGAAGATCGAGCCGGAACGTGACCTCGTTAATTTGCGCAGAGATCCGGAATGGACCCATGTATTTTTGGGCCAACTTTTTGGAGGGGACCTTCAATCTGAGGTTCCTGGTGGACAGCCACACCTTGTCTCCCACATGGAAGCCCGGGGTGGGTCTGCGGCGTCTGTCTGCTCCCTGTTTAAAGCGGCTCTGGGCGAGCTGGAGGTTGTTTATAATGTTCTTTTGTGCCTCCTGTAGGGTTGTTAGGCGTTCGGCCACTGCTGGGAGGGTGGAGGCAATGGGTAGGTGGGGAATGAATACCGGGTGCGAGCCTGTGTTAGCAAAGAAGGGGCTGTGCTTGGTTGAGCTGTGCTCCGCATTGTTGTAAGCGAACTCGGCCGTGGAGAGATGGTCAAGCCAGTCATCCTGCAGGTGGGAGCTAAAACAGCGTAGGTACTGTTCTAGGGTCTGATTAGTTCTCTCCGTCTGCCCGTTTGACTGAGGGTGGAAGGCGGAGGACAGGTTCACTTTAACCCCGAGTGCCAGGCAAAAGTTCTTCCAGAACTTAGAGGCAAATTGTACGCCTCGGTCGGAGACCACGTCGTCCGGGATCCCATGCAGCCTGAAGACCTCTCTGAGAATAAGATCGGCCGTCTGTTTGGCGGTGGGTAGGCCTTTGTAGGGGATGAAATGGGCCATCTTGGTGAGGCGGTCGACTACGACCAGGATGGTGTTCATCCCTTTTGAAGGAGGAAGGTCTACCACAAAGTCCATGGAGATCGAGCCCCAGGGGCGGGAGGGAATTGGGAGAGGTTGTAACAAACCCACGGGAGAGGAACGAGGAGTCTTATTGCGGGCACAGACCGTGCACGAGGAGATGTACCTCTTGATGTCCTCCTTGTATGTTGGCCACCAGAAGGAGCGGGAGAGAAGCTCCTGGGTCTTTCTTGTGCCTAGATGGCCGGCCAGCTTGGAGTCATGGTTGAGTCTGAGTACTTCAAGCCGTGCGATTTCTGGTACATATAACTGTAGGTCCTGATGAAACCAATGACCGTTCTTAAACGTAAGGCTGACATTCCTTGTGGGATGGGCAAGGAAGGGGTCATTTTCGTATCCTTCTTTGATTGTGCCCAGGAGTTCTTTAGAGTAGGTGACCCCTACGACCCTTCTCTCGGGTAGGATGTTGTTTTGGCCCTTGTTACTCTGCGAGGGCTCGGAAAACATTCTGGAGAGGGCGTCAGCCTTACCATTCTTTGATCCGGGGCGATAGGTGATGAGAAAGTTAAAGCGGGAAAAGAATAGGCTCCATCTGGCCTGTCTGGCTGAGAGTCTCTTAGCACTGCGGATGAACTCGAGGTTCTTGTGGTCAGTTAGTACGATTATGGGGTTGGTGGCTCCCTCCAGCAGGTGTCTCCACTCAGAGAAGGCATCCTTGATCGCCAGTAGTTCCTTGTTCCCGATGTCATAATTCTTCTCGGAGGGGGACATCTGGCGGGAGAAATATGCGCACGGGTGTAGTAGCATCTTCTCCCCTGTCCGTTGTGACAGAACAGCCCCCACCGCAGAGTCAGATGCATCCACTTCGACTGTAAATGGCAGCTCGGGGTTTGGGTGGATTAGGATTGGAGCAGAAGTGAAGAGGAGTTTCAACTTGGTGAAGGCCTCCTGTGCCTCTGGTGTCCAGGAGAAGGGGACTGATTTCTTGGTGAGTTGGGTAATTGGTGCTATGATCTTGGAGAAGTTCCGGATAAACTTCCGATAGAAGTTGGCAAAGCCAATGAATCTTTGTATCTCCTTCTCGTTTCTCGGAATGGGCCAGTTCATCACGGCTTGGACCTTCCCCGGGTCCATACTTAGGCCCTCTGGGGAGATGATGTATCCGAGGAACTGAGTGGTGGTTCGCTCAAACTCACATTTCTCTAGCTTGATATAGAGAGAGTTCTGTCGGAGTCTCTGCAGTACCCTGCGGACGTGTTCGCGGTGCTGCTCGAGGTCTTCGGAGAAGATCAAGATGTCGTCCAGGTAAACGACTACAAACAGATCGAGCATGTCCCTGAGGACGTCATTAATGAAGTGCTGGAAGGTGGCAGGAGCATTGCAGAGTCCGAAAGGCATGACTAGGTACTCGAAGTGACCATAACGTGTCCGAAAGGCGGTCTTCCATTCATCCCCAGGGCGGATTCGGATGAGGTTGTAGGCCCCTCGAAGGTCAAGTTTGGTGAAAATCTTTGCTGCCCGGAGTCTCTCGAGGAGTTCTGAAATCAGTGGAAGTGGATACCGGTTCTTTACGGTAATGTCGTTAAGCTTCCTGTAGTCAATGCAGGGACGCAGGGAGGAGTCTTTTTTCTCTACAAAGAAAAAGGGGGCTCCTGCAGGGGAGGTAGAGGGCCGGATGAACCCCTTCCTTTGGTCCTCGTCCAGGTACTCTTTCAAGGCCTTGAGTTCAGGCTCCGAGAGGGGGTAGATACTGCCAAAGGGTATTTCAGCCCCGGGCAACAGTTCTATAGGGCAGTCGTAGGGTCTGTGTGGTGGCAGCTTGTCTGCGTTTTTCTTGTCGCAGACATCCTGGAACTCGCGGTATTGAGGGGGTAGCAGATCCTTGACGGAAAGTTCAGAGATGGTGGTGTCTTCGGGTGGAAGGACGGGTTTGTGGGAGCAATTTAGCGAGCAGAACTCGGACGGGAACCGTATGCAGTGGGTTTCCCAGTCCACCGAGGGGTTGTGGGTGGCCAACCATGGGATGCCCAAGATCACCGGGAACTTCGGAGAGGCGATCAGCGAGAAGTGGATCTTCTCGTGGTGATCGGGTTCTATAAGGAGTTGTAGTTCGATGGTCTCGTGAGTCGCCGGCCCCGAGGAGAGTGGGGATCCGTCGACGGTTTCCAGGTCAACAGGGGCTGCCTTGATTGTCAGTGGAATGTTCTTTTCGCGGGCGAAGGTTAGGTCCATAAAGTTGCCTCCCGCCCCGGAGTCTAACATCGCAGAACAGGGGAGTTGTCGCCCCTCGATGTCGATGAGGATGGGGATGATGAAGTGGGATCCATGAGCCGTCGTGTTGTTATTTTCAGGGGCTGCTGGCGGGGTTGGAGTCTGTGATTGCTCCTTTAGCTCCGTGACGGCAATAGTTCTTCGAATCTTATTGGGACATTTGATGGCAAAATGACCCGGCTCTCCACAGTAGAGGCAAAGGTTTTCGGCCAGCCGTCTCTCCTTCTCAGCTGTGGATAGAGACCTCCGTAGTGCGTCGACCTGCATAGGTCCAGGTGCTGACTGTGGGTCGTGCTGGGTGGTAGAGGAGAAGGAGTAAGTGGGTCTGTGGTCCAAGGACCAGAATCTTTCCCTCTTCCTCTCGGAGAGTCTTTGATCTATCCGGATGCATACTTGAATAAAGTCATCCAGATCGTCCGGGGCTTCAACTCTGGCGAGTTCGTCTTTTATTGCTTCGGACAGGCCTCGCCGGAATTGGCTCCTCTGTGCTGCTGGGTTCCAGGTGGTGTCCGTGACCCAACGGCGAAATTCGGCGGTATATTCGGCGACGGAGCGTCTCCCTTGTCGCAGACTATGTAGTCGCGCCTCGGCCGTCGCACAGCGGTTGGGGTCATCGAAGACTAGGCTCATGGCAGTGATGAAGTTGGTTAGGTTGTCCAGGAGCAGATTGCTAGACTCCACGTATGGCGATGCCCATGCTAATGCTTCATCCGTCAAGAGATTGATCATGAATAGCACCTTCTTTTTATCGGTGGTGAACGGGGCCGGGTTCATCTGAAAATAGATGCGGCATTGGTTCAGAAATCCCCGATACTGGCGTCTGTCACCGCCGAATTTTGATGGGAGTGGCATGCGGGTGTCTGCGGCCGCGCCGCGGACGTCTAGGAGTTGCCTCTGTAGTTCAATAATCTCCTTCTGTTGGCTTTTGACTACTTCTTGGAGCTGGGCAAATTTCTCCTGATACGTAGTACCAAATTCTTGAAGTTCAGTGACCTGTCTACACAGAGTGGTCATTGCGGACTCCATAGTTGGGCTGATTATTCTGTAACAATCCTACAGGCTCACCTGAGTCAGAGGACTGCTGGCCGGAGGTAGGAGTGGAGCCCAGTGGCAAAGACCGCAGGCAGTTAGTAGGTGCTGGATACCGGATGGACACTGCGTAATACTCTGATGAGGACACGGGTTCACCTGAGGTGCGGAAACTAAGTGCTAGCTGGTTTTCACTAGAGCCCCAGATGGTGGGGATAGACTGCGCTGCAAGCTAACACCAGGACGCGGTCCTCAGGATCACCCAGCCAGGCAGAGTGTAGGTTCGGTCCGAAGGCAGAGGAGCAGACAAGGGATAACCAGAGAGAAGTCAGACGAGCCAAAGGTCGGGGCGGGCAGCAGTAAGCGTGGTCAGACAATCCGGATCGGCAACAGAGGTAACAGTTCAGTAGGTAGGGACAAAGCAGAAGAGTAGTCGGTAGTCAATTCCTGGTCAGCGTTGGATCTGTGGTAGTAGATAAGAGCAGCAGGTGAGGAGTAGCTTGATCAAGGCTCAGGAGCTCAATAATCAGCAAACTGGAGTGCAAGGGGCTGGACTTATATAGGGAAGTACCAGGTGTGGGGAATCAAGGGTGATGAGCAAGGCTTGGCAAGACTAAGGTTGAAATAATAGGCTTCAGGGAAGAATGTTCAGGGAGGAATGTTCAGAGCGGACGGTAGCCTAGTAAGCAGGGCTACCGCCTGGGATGTGGCTGGTCACAGGTTTGAATCCCAACAGCCGACCTGCCGTAGTATACCTATGGCGGCTGGTCGGCAAGTAGTTAAGTGGCAGATTCTCTTTAGGCCACTAAATAAGGTTTGCATGTGCGGCAGCTTGTGCCATATGCTTATATACTCTATGTGGTCACCGGTTGGGCAGAGCCAAGAAGTTAGTACCCAAGTTAGGAAAACAGCACACAGAGTCCAGCTAATGTTAACTATTTATGTACTGTATTTATAAGTTGCAGGTATAAAGAATAACGGGTATGTCCTATATTATCGGGGAAGCATCTGCAGGAAGTGTGGCTGACTGACAGGGTAGCAGGACGGCACTTGAAAAAGCTAAACAGGTCCTATGAATGGTTCTGGAGACTGGTAGTAGTCCCCACACCATAATACCCCCCCCCCAGAGGAGGGCTGGCGGCCTTAGGCCTGGGGGGGGGGGGCAAGTTCAATCAAGTGGCCCATTGAACCATTAAATCAGTTTACCATCCGTGCCCACCTGGTTTTATAATGGATATTGATGTTATGAAGCAAGACAAATATGATGCAATGTGGTAACATCATTTAATGTTCATAGCAACAAAGGAGGTTTAACAAAAATACATGACACCACGCCAGGCAGGGCCTAGGAAGCTCCTGTCGGGTTCAGGCCGGGTGCAGGAGCGTACTCTACACACTCATACCACTCCGCTGCAGCTCTGCAAATATAACATTGTGTAGTGGCAACCCGCAGCTGTATACAGTGTCTGGCCCCCACATTAATCCAGCCCTGAGTGCGGCATCAGAGCTGCCCGGGGGGGAGATTACCACCCTGCCCCCCCAGAAATGAATAAGCGAACCTGATTCGTGAAAGGCATCTGCTGTTTGAGGCATCTGTTCATTGTGCTGTCATGTTTTTGGAGAAATAAAACTTTTTATCCACTGACACTGGAGTGCTGTCAAACCATTTCCTATACAATCACCCTGCCCCCCTTCCCAATCCTCCCCTGATCACCCCTCCACCAAATGATCTGGACCAGTGCACAAAGCAAACTCCATAAAGACATGGAGGGACTGGCTTGCACCTTAACCCGATAGAACACCTTTGGGATGATTTAGAGCGGAGACTGTGAGCCAGACCTTCTTGTCCACATCAGTGCCTGACCTCACAAATGCACTGGAAGAATGGTCAAAGATTCCCATTGACACAATCCTAAACCTTGTGGACAGGCTTCCCAGAAGAGTTGAAGCTGCAAAAGGTGGGCCACCTCAATATTGAACCCTACAGACTAAAGCCCCGTACACATGATCAGATTATTGAACGATCTGTCGTCCCTTTTTTGTGGCATGCTAGTCTGATTTGGAAAGTGAAGAGGTTATTTTCGTACAAATTTTCTCGTATGACAGAATTCTACTTCAGAAGTGATGCCGTGTGTTGGATTGTTTTGTATGTGTTCCCTCGTCTCTGAGCATGCCTAGTCTTGCTCTTAAGATTTTTTTCCGTCTAAATCTGTATTAATGAGATGAAAATCGGACGTTGTATTACGGACGACAAAAATTATATAGCCTGCACATCAGGATTTTGTCAGCCGAAAAGTCGGATTCGGCTGTTGAAAGCACCATACTAACAATCCAGACCGGTCGTCGGACTAATTTTCCCTACAGATTTTCTTATCGTGTGTACGGGCCTTAAGACTGGGATGCCATTAAAGTTCATGTGCATATAAAGGCAGGCGTCCCAATACTTTTGGTAATATAGTGTATGTTGAAGATCAACTGGTGTATGACTTTTGGACAATTGACATCTACACCACGAACCACTAAAGCCTCGTACACACGCAACGAATTTCTGCCGACCGGTCGTCCGTCTTTTGTCCAGAGTGGTGTCTGTTGGTTGGAATGTGCTCTAGACTGCACACGAATTTTCCCGCACGACAGAATTCTACTTCAGAAGTGATGTCATGTGTTGGATTGCTTACTTTGTGTTCTTTCATCTCTGAGCATGCCTAGTCTTGCTCATAAGATTTTTCCCCATCGAAATCTGTACTAATGAGATGAAAATCGGATGTGTTTTGACGGTCGACAAAAATTATATAGCCTGCACACCAGGATTTTTTCGGCCGAAAAGTCGGAGTCGGTTGTCGAAAGCATCATACTAACAAACCGAAAATCGGCAGATCGGTCGTCAGACGAAAATTCCCGGCCGAATTTCCACTCGTGTGTACGGGCCTTTAAGTTTCAATTACTTGCAGCCTTTGGTTGGCCCTTGTACTTCTAGACCTGGGGCAAAGGCCTTTTTTTTGCCCATCCATTAAAGATCCCTGTCCAGCTTTATTTGTCAATCAAATGCCAAGCCTTCGATTAACTCTTAACCGTGAGCGCAGACAGAGGCGAGTCCCTTCTTGCTGAACACAGACATCTAGTATGATAAAGCTGTCTGTTAGCCATTGACTCGGAACTTTATTTTAAAATGTAAATCATGTGTATCATTTCTCCCGCTTTGTTTTGCAGTCGGATTTGCCAAGAGCGTCTGATATTGAGTTGCCTGCGACAGACAGCCCCTTTTATTTCTTGAGACAGCTTCTGTAAAGCTTGATGTGGAATTTCCATAATCGATGAGGTAACCCTGTCACCTTATACATAGAGTCTTTAAAGAGAATAGTTTTATGTAAATGAGATATTGATGGTGTAATGATTAATTGGGGCCTAGGCTTTGTTAATATGCAATTGTTGTAGTGTGCTACGCATTTATAATCATTCCAGTTCAGTCATTTAAACGAGTGCTGGGGAAGAAGTTAGAGACAGTTACGGAACAGTTGGAAAAGGATGGAGATCAGGGTTCCTTTGTCAAATATATTATTGTAGAATTCTACCCTTCAGTAAGTTCCCAGTAAATGCAGGACAATTATTTTATAGTTTATTGCAATATGTTACTGTGTCCTGTTTTCTCTCTGATAGATTTCCTCACTACCCTGTAAGAAAGTAGAACTAAAGGCCTTTTTTTTTTCATTTTGGATAGGGTAAGGGAGGGTTATGACCCCTGTAAGCTTTATTTTTGTGTAGCACTACTCCAGTGAGAGCTGCTGGTAGCGGATTCCCTTGGGTTACCCATAGCAACAACTTGACAATATATCATATTCTAAGTGCTCGGCTCAGTCAGAAAACAGTCCAGGGGTTTTGTTTTTTTTTGTTTTATTTAAGAACTGGGATGGGAGAAGGGGTGAGTGGGATTCTCCAACTGAATAAACTATGTACAATTGCTGGGACTTCTGGTTAACAATGGATGCGGCAAGGCTGCTGCTTCACCTTGCCACCAGGGCCGCTGATAGGGGGGGACCACCAGCCCTCTTGTAGGGGGCCCAAGCACACAGGGGGGCCCACACAGAGAGGGGGATTAGTGATGGACAACAAATACAGAAATCTTCCTCCAGCACCTGAATCTGATCTGTCCCTCTCCCTGCTATCAGCTTTTATCTGTTGAGAAAGAGACGGTTTTCCCTCACTAATCCCCCTCCCTTGTGTGGGCCCCCCTCCCAGCACTTATCTCTGTTTAGGAGTTTATTTGTAAATTGTAACTTTGTTTCTCTCTCTCTGTCTCTCTGATCACTGAGCTCCAACTGCCCAGCCTGTATATTTTTCTCATCTCATCTTCTTTTTTATTTAACATAGTTTTTTTTTTTTAGATTTAGCAGGAATTATGCGAGTTATGTTATATTTGTGTCTGATAATAGTGATTTTGTTGTAATTTTAGCTAAATATATCTTTAAAATGTTCTTGGGGGGGCCCTGCCAGGTAGTCTGTACGGGGCCCCGCGATTTCTAACAACAGCCCTGCTTGCCACTATAGTGAAGAAGAATTAAATGAACTGTACTGCACTGTGAATCGCTCTTCAGGGTCCTATTTGGCACCCCCTTTGTCCCTACTCTTCAGGGTTTTACACGGCACCCTCTTTACTCTGACACTCTGTGTGAACTGACCCCTTGATCCTCTGATTGGAGTGGTCCCTCTTCCTGGGCAGACCCTTTGGCAAGTCCCCTGGTACTCACGGACACTGTTTTTCCCAGAAGACTCTGCCAGCAGCTCCACTGTCAGCTCTTCTGGATCCTCTGCAGCTCAGCTCCACACCTGGTTCACTAGGCTGACTGCCTATGACCACCTTCCTCATACAGCAGGAGGAGAGACAATGTCAGCTTCCTCCTGGGACTCTGCTTCCCGCCAAAGACGCCCTGTCACATGTCCCCTTGGCTTATATGAGCAATCCCAGGATGCACTGCAGGAGTGCCCTCCCACAGGGACTCTCACAAAAGCCTATGTGTCACTGGCTGGGTTTCCTCCACTGTCCAACAGGCTTCCTTATTGGATACAGTGGGGACACTCCCTCAGACCCAGTGGAACATGCAACAGGCAACCTAATAGATCATGCTCCCCTGATAAGCAGAAGGAGCATAAGATGCTTTTACTTAGCACCTACCTAGGAGGGTGCTACATCTGCAATCTGTGTCCCATTTGAGAGATTTCCCTTCATTTCCTGTACCATAGCCAAAACAGGAAGTGATAGGAAATACGTCTAAAGTCAGGATAATCCCTGGTTGTCACCAGAACTAATGTCCCCAATGGAAAACTTTCCCTATTTATGTTCTGGTGACAACCGAAAATTTCAGATTTTCTTTCACTTGTGATGGAAAACATTACCAATAGAGAGGGTGAATCTCCCTCATGGGGACACGGACAGCAATAAAGCAAAAAAAAAAAAAAACAGTTAAATGACCCAAGCGCTCACTCCGTCGGGAAAGGTTGGGGTGACGCTCTCCTCAGATGGGGAAACTCCAAAGACTAAAAACATAAAAGAAAGGAGGAGACTCTATCCACTGGAGTGGTCCACTTCCTGGGCAGACCCCCGGCAAGCTTCCCTGTACTCACGGACACTGTTTTTCCAGAGTCACTCTGCCTTCAACTCCACTAGTCAGCTTTCCTGGACCTTTGGATTCAGCCCCACACATTTCTTGCTCACAAGGCTGACCATGTGTGACCACCATCCACAGCAACAGAAGAAGAGACAGCCATCACCTTCCTTCCGGGACCTGGCTTCCCGCCCAAAGACCTCTTGCCTCAAGTGCTCCTGGCTTTTATACCCTGTCCCACGATGCACCACTTCCTGTGCCAAACCCATGGGACAGTATCTAAGCCTGTGTGTCATTGGCTGGATTTCCTTCTCTGTCCAACATACCTCTCCATTGCATACAGTGGGGACACTCCCTCAGCCCACATAAATCACACATGGAACACATAAGCAGGCCTAATGATCAGGCTTCCCTGATAAGTAGAAGGAGCAACTAGGCTTTACCTACCGAGCACCTATCTAGGAGGGTGCTACACTAGTCTGAGCTCTGCTGTACATAGATTGCAAGAGATTGACACCATGGTAAATTTAGGTACGCTGCTTTTACTTAAAAAAAAGTTTAATGTTGTATTGCTCAATACAGAGCTGTATTCATGTGTGTCTTTTATATTTCTCTGCAATTTGGGTTGTATTATTGCTTGTGCATTGTTCTTATTAATGCAGACTTTTCCGAAGGCTCGTTCGTAGATGCCTCTTTATGATACATCTGTAAGCCCAGATTCACACTAGTACGATTTCAGATGCGATTTGAGTCGCACATAATTGCCTGATAATAGAAATCACACTGGGGTTGATTACTAAAACTGGAGAGTGCAGAATCTGGTGCAGCTTTGCATTGTAGCCAATCAGCTTCTAACTTGAGCTTTTCAATTAAGCTTTGATATAAAAACTGGAAGCTGATTGGTTTCTATGCAGAGTTGCATCAGACTTTGCACTCTCCAGTTTTAGTAAATCAACCCCATTGTTTTCAATGGTGCCAGTTCACTACAGCATAGCCCAATTTTGGAAAATGGTCCTATACCACTTTGTAATTCCATTGTGATTTTGGCCCCATGGACTTCAATGGAAGCACACCAAAAAAGCATCTACATGCAATTTTGCACATTTTCGATGCATTTTTAATGCACATTTAGTACTTTTTCTCCCCTTGTCACAGCAGATATAATTATCATTGGCAAAAACCAAAAACAAAGAGGCACGAAAATGTCATTAAAACGCAACCAAGTTACACTACATAATCGCACTAAGAATCGTATCAAATTGCAGCTGCAGTAGTGGGAACCTAGCATAACTAGATTCATCCATTTACCACAATTTATTTAATAAATGTGTTGATAAATGTAATTCTTTAAAACATCATTCTTATCTCTAGTAATAACTATCACAAAATATCAGTACAGTGATAGGAAAATGCAACTTGCTGGCCTTCTCTTTTATTGATAGGTTAATATTCTCATGAACTTTTGTGATATGTTGCAGAAGGTTACAACACCACTGGGAAATAGTCTGATAAAATGAACAAGATCTTTTTCATCTATATTTAGTTTGGAATAAAATGTTTTACAATGAATAAAGACAGCTGAGCTGGTTTAATGTAACATAAGAGCAAACCTCAGGAATACCTGAACCTAAAAAATACCAGGCTGTGATTAGCAGAGTCCCGAGGGTAGGTAGGGCTTGTTGAAGGGGTTCTTAAGGTAAATTTATATGTGTCTGTATATACAGTATAGTGGGCCCTTGTAGCTGAAGTATTTTCGACTCTAATTCTGCTCACCAGGTGGCCCTGCCCCTAACGCAAACACCAAAAACGTTTGTTAAATACTGCAGAAAAAGGCATTAAAATGAATTCACAAAATGAAATAAATAAATAAATTCATGCAGTAATTAAGTACTATTCCAAGTTTCCGACAACTATGTGATAGCTATGGCAATGGTTACAAAAAGTCTTATATGCAAGTTATTGCCATAATAAGGAATGGGGGTACGGGTTCTGCCCTGGGAACATATATCAATGCAAAAAATTGTTTAAAAAAGACCATTTTTTTCAAAAGCAGGGATTTTAATGATGCTTAAAGAAAAATTCCTTTAAATATAGTGCCTGGGGGGTCCCCTTAGTCTGCCTGTAAAGTGGTGCATCTGTAGCATGCATAGAACATGAAAAAAAAGTCTGTTCCTAAGGAATGCTTCCTGCCAGGGCCGGACTGACCATAGGGCAGACCGGGCACTTTCCCGGTGGGCCGCGGCCCCGCGAATCATCACGATCACGGTAGAAGTAAGCTCCCTCACTGCAGCCGCCGGCCGTTGCCAGCTACACCGGCTCCGCGGCCAATCAGCCTTCTGCTCAGGAGAGGTGTGACAGTCACCCCCCTGAGCAGAAAGCTGATTGGCCGCGGAGACGGAAGTCAAGTAGTCTAAAAGTCAACAGTGTAGTTCCCGCCGGCCACCGGTGTCCTGCCCGGCGCGGCCAGTATCGGACGGTCACGGCATCGCTTTCAAGCAGCTGCAGCTCCTTCAGTGAAGTCCGACTCCGGGCTGCTCGGGGGGGGGCCGCCGCGGTGACTCGGGGAGAGAAGAGAAGGTAGATGCCTGTCTGCAGACAGTGCTGCTGTGCACTGTGTACTGAGATTACACCGGCCGTGTGTGTATGACTGCTCAATAGGAGGGGGATGGATGGGACGGCTGCAGCCTGCATATAGAGGATTTTTGATGTTTACCTATTCCTCCTGCTGCTGGATGGATGCCTGATTCTCCTCTCTGCAGGCATTCTGCAGCTGCAGGAGAAATATGGAAATATCAATTTCTCTATATGCAGCTGTGACTGTCCCATCCCCCTCCTATACAACTTCTTTTACTCCCCCCCCCCCCCAGTGATCTTGGCCACCCTCCCCCAGTGATCTTGGCCACCCTCCCCCCAGTGATCTTACCCTCCCCCCAGTGATCTTACCCCCCCCAGTGATCTTACCCCCCAGTGCTCTTGACCCCCGCCTCCCCCAGTGCTCTTTGGCCTCCCCCCTGTGCTCCTTAGCCCCCCGTGCTCTTCAAGTCCCCAGCCCACATTGCTTTTCATCTCCCCCTATGCTCTCTGGCTCCCTCAGTTCTCTCCACCCCCCTGTGCTCCATGGCTTCCCCCTAAGTGATTTCCAGTCCCCCCCCATGCTCTCCATCCCCCTGGTTTTCCCTGCCCGCCCCCCCCCCCGTGCTATCCACACCCTGCACCCTCCAACCCCCCTGCAATGCTCTCCAGTCCCCCCCCCCTTAATTCTCCCCAGTCCCCCCCCCTGCCCTTCAGCTCCTCCAGTGCTATCTGCTTTCCCTGTGCTCTCCGGCCCCCCTAGTGTCCTTCTATCATGTCCTCAGTCTCTGACCATCTCCTGTATCATGTCCTCAGTCTCTGACCATCTCCTGTATCATGTCCTCAGTCTCTGACCATCTCCTGTATCATGTCCGCAGACTCTGACCATCTCCTGTATCATGTCCTCAGTCTCTGACCATCTCCTGTATCATGTCCTCAGTCTCTGACTATCTCCTGTATCATGTCTGCAGTCTCTGACCATCTCCTGTATCATGTCTTCAGTCTCTGACCATCTCCTGTATCATGTCCTCAGTCTCTGACCATCTCCTGTATCATGTCCGCAGACTCTGACCATCTCCTGTATCATGTCCTCAGTCTCTGACCATCTCCTGTATCATGTCCTCAGTCTCTGACCATCTCCTGTATCATGTCCGCAGACTCTGACCATCTCCTGTATCATGTCCGCAGACTCTGACCATCTCCTGTATCATGTCCTCAGTCTCTGACCATCTCCTGTATCATGTCTGCAGTCTCTGACCATCTCCTGTATCATGTCTTCAGTCTCTGACCATCTCCTGTATCATGTCCTCAGTCTCTGACCATCTCCTGTATCATGTCCGCAGACTCTGACCATCTCCTGTATCATGTCCGCAGACTCTGACCATCTCCTGTATCATGTCCTCAGTCTCTGACCATCTCCTGTATCATGTCCGCAGACTCTGACCATCTCCTGTATCATGTCCTCAGTCTCTGACCATCTCCTGTATCATGTCCGCAGACTCTGACCATCTCCTGTATCATGTCCTCAGTCTCTGACCATCTCCTGTATCATGTCTGCAGTCTCTGACCATCTCCTGTATCATGTCTTCAGTCTCTGACCATCTCCTGTATCATGTCCTCAGTCTCTGACCATCTCCTGTATCATGTCCGCAGACTCTGACCATCTCCTGTATCATGTCCTCAGTCTCTGACCATCTCCTGTATCATGTCCGCAGACTGACCATCTCCTGTATCATGTCCTCAGCCTCTGACCATCTCCTGTATCATGTCCTCAGTCTCTGACCATCTCCTGTATCATGTCCGCAGACTCTGACCATCTCCTGTATCATGTCCGCAGACTATGACCACCTCCTGTATCATGTCCGCAGTCTCTGACCATCTCCTGTATCATGTCCGCAGTCTCTGACCATCTCCTGTATCATGTCCGCAGTCTCTGACCATCTCCTGTATCATGTCCGCAGTCTCTGACCATCTCCTGTATCATGTCCGCAGTCTCTGACCATCTGCCGTATAATGTCTGCAGTCTCTGACCATCTGCTGCATCATGTCTGCAGTCTCTGACCATCTGCTGCATCATGTCCTCAGTCTCTGACCATCTGCTGCATCATGTCCTCAGTCTCTGACCATCTGCTGCATCATGTCCTCAGTCTCTGACCATCTCCTGTATCATGTCCTCAGTCTCTGACCATCTCCTGTATCATGTCCTCAGTCTCTGACCTTCTCCTGTATCATGTCTGCAGTCTCTGACCATCTCCTGTATCATGTCCTCAGTCTCTGACCATCTTCTGTATCATGTCCTCAGTCTCTGACCATCTCCTGCATCATGTCATCAGTCTCTGACCATCTGCTGTATCATGTCATCAGTCTCTGACCATCTGCTGTATCATGTCCTCAGTCTCTGACCATCTGCTGTATCATGTCCTCAGTCTCTGACTATCTTCTGTATCATGTCCTCAGTCTCTGACTATCTTCTGTATCATGTCCTCAGTCTCTGACCATCTCTTGTATCAGGTCCATAGTCTCTGACCATCTCGTGTATCATGTTTGCAGTCTCTGACCATCTCCTGTACTATGTCCAGCGGGAACACTCTGCAGCCAAACCTCACAGCACAGCACACCCAAGGTAAGTGGAGGACTGGAGAGAGGAGTGACTTCTACTTAGGGATTTCTTTTGCAGATAGACTGGGCTGGCACTGGCAGCAACAATTTTATTCAAAGAAATCAGGATTTCTTCTGCAAATAGGCTGGCACTGGCAGCAACAATTTAATTAAAATCAGGATTTCTTTAGCAAATAGGCTGGCCTGGCACTGGCAGCCAGGCATAGTACTATGCCTGCCAGTGCCAGGTCAGCCTATTTGCAGAATAAATCCTGATTTGAATTGGTCATGTCATGTGTCTGAGATTGGTTTTTGTTAATTTTCTGATCTGATGCCACTGCCAGCCTATTTGCAGAAGAAAACCTTATTTTTCCTAATTTTTTGATCATGTGTCTGATGACATTGGTTTTGGTAATTGTCTGACTCTGATGCCAGCCTGTTTGCAGAAGAAATCCTGATTTGAATAAAATATTTGCTGCCAGTGCCAGCCTGCCAGGTGATCTGAGGTGTGAAAGTGCAGGAATTGGGGTGATCTGAGGTGTGATAGTGCAGGAATTGGGGTGATCTGAGGTGGGAAGGTGCAGGAATTGGGGTGATCTGAGGTGTGAAGGTGCAGGAATTGGGGTGATCTGATGTGTGAAGGTGCAAAGCTCACTTGATTTCTTACTATTATTCAAGCGGCTTACAGCAGTTACTTTATATGAAGCTGACAGTTGTTTTTTATGTATCTGGCACTCCCAATTTCTTTGAAAACATTTTTCGGCACACTGTGCCCAAAAAGGTTGTCTACCCCTTGATTAGAGTAACCCTCATCTTGTGCTGCTTCATACTATTTTTAGGACTCAACCATTAAAACAGGATTTAAAGTAAGACAAAAAAAAAACAGCATCATATGGCAGCTCTGATCTAAATTGGACCCAGTCTGTCAGATTTAACTAAAAAAGGTCCCGTAATCCAATCCACACATCCTGGAACATTAAATCCTGTCATCAACCACCCCGACGAACGCCACGCCCCGTCACGCCCCCCTCGCGGGCTGCTCAGTCCAAAATGCCCGGGCCTATTTTTTGTCCCAGTCCGGGCCTGCTTCCTGCGGTCGCCTGCTCCACCGTGTGACAGTTCTTATACAGGGACGTCACAGACCCAGCATGCACCAGGTGACGTCACCAGGTGGCCCAGCCCCTTCCCTATATAAGAACTCTCACACTGTCACCGGGTGGAGCAGGCGGACCATGGGAAGCATTCGTCAGAGCAGACTTTTTTTTTTTTTTCAGGTCGGCGTTGTGGCCGACGTCGTGATTATCAATGGATCTAACAACAACAACAACTCTTTAACAAGGGGGCTTCCAGATTCCAAAAAGCCCCCTGCCCGCATACCCCCACAACCACCGGCAAGGATTGTGGGAATGAGACCCTTGTCCCCATCAACATGGGGACAAGGTGCTTTGGGGTGGGGGGCAGAGCCCTCCTGCCCCAAAGCACCCACCCCCACAGGTTGAGGGCATTTGGTCTGGTATGGTTTAGGAGGAGGGCCACTTGCTCGCCCCCCCTTTCCTGACCTGCCGGGCTGCATGCTCAGATAAGGTTTTGGTATATATTTGGGGAGGGGGGGCATGCCATTTTTTTTTCAAAAATTGCCGTGGGGTTCCCCTTAAAATCCATACCAGCCCGAAAGGCCTGGTATGGACTGCAGGGGACCGAATGCCCTTTTTTTCATTTATTTTTTTCAATAGCTTGGTGCTGGAAATTGAAACCGCGAGTCATTTTAAATGGGATTTGACTTGATAGTTTTGTTGCTCTATGCAAATATCTTTTCCAAGTACAGGTTCTGGTGGAGGAGTTCTGTCCTCTTCCCTGCTGCTGACTGCTGAGATGAGGTGCGGGCAGAGACTAGGGGGGTGACACAGCTGCTGGAGAGGTGCAAGCAGTGCCACTGATATGGGGGGACCACCAGTCCCCCTGTAGGGGGCCCGGGCACTCAGGGGGGCCCGAACAGCAGAGGGAATCAGTGCGGTTGGAAAGAGGGGCAATTACAGAATGCCCTGTGTGGCTTTCTGCAGAAGCTGAAAAACTATTTCTCTCCCACCGACTTTCCACTGCTGCAGGGAGAGACACATACACAGGGCCCCCCGCGGAAGCTGCTGGCTTCCATGTCCCGTAAAAAAATAACAAATTGTAAAAAAATAATAAAAAAATATAAAATAAAATAATTTTAAAACATTTAAACATTTGTTTTAATTATAAAATATTTTTTCAAAAATGTAAAAAAAACTATTTGAAAAAATGGCTAATTCACACAGCTTCTTTCTTATCTTTGTGTCCTCTAAAAATGATTTTAGTATATTTTTTGTGAAAATTTTGTTTTGATATATATGGGGGGGCGCTGCTAGGTGGGCTGTAAGGGGCCCCGTGATTTCTATCAGCAGCACTGGGTGCAAGGACCACATGAAATGGCCTGGTGGGCTGGATTCGGCCTGTGGGCCTTGTGTTTGATATATAGGGGCAAGATTGCTAGACACAGCAGCTGGCAATGCCAGACATAACAATAGCCCGTAGTATATGAAATGACTTGTCAACAGAGTTTTATAAAGTACTCGAAACCCATACTTGAGTTTAAAAGTACAAGTGCTTGATCAAAAAGTGACTTGAGTAGAAGTGGAAGTGCTCGTTCAAAAAGTACTAAAGTATTCAACATTTTTTGTACTTAAGTATTGCAAGTAGTTTTTTTAAAAATTTTGCTACTCAAGTACTGAAAGTAAAAGTACAAGTACTGGGTTATGTAGTTATTAAAGAAAGAAGTCAAAAGTTTGAACATCATATTGTTTTTTATTATTTCAAATGCAGCTTTTATTTATACATACAGTAGCATTTATTTTCGTATGCGCTGATAATACACATGTTTTGAGCTTCATAAAACCTGCCATTTACTGTTCTGGCAGTGGTAATTTTTATAATTGTAACGAGTAACTATGCAGCACAAAAAAAAAAATATCGGAGTAGAAGTATTGAAATCATCGAAAAAATGTAGTGAAGTAAAAGTGGAAGTAGGAGAAAAAAATTCTACTCCAGGAAAGTACAGATACCGCATTTCCGTACTTAAGTACAGTAGTGAAGTAGTTCTACTTAGTTACTATACATCTCTGTTGTCAATGAACCAGTTCTGAATTATGGTCAGGGAGATGGGAAATACAGGTAAAAAACGCTGGCTATTGTTGTTCCCACAGAAGAGCCCTCTTTTGTACAAAAGATCTTGTCATTGCATATTCAAGTCACCATGTAAAATAGTAATTGTTATACAGTGCTGTGCCCTGTAACATACTTCTCTTAAGTGTTGTTTTCCCACATTTGGAAAGAGAAAAAAAAATCCTTTTTTAAATAAAAGCTGATTAAAAACAAAAGTTATAAAAAAAAAGAGTTATATTTCACCCTGTGCTAGTGGTGAAGAGGTTAATGGAGCTTTCACGCTCTGCGTTACTCCAGCGCCGCGTGTGAATCCCCCTCAGCAAACTGCAAAATAAATACTGTTACATTGCCACCACAGCCATGATTAAAGCAATGGTGTGAAGTCGTTCTTAAGAAATTAATATTCATGGCCATTTTATGGGTCTATAAAAAATAATGTATACCAATATTTTCCCATAAGAGGTAAGCAGTGCCAGGCTGCAGTGCACAGTAACATGCTCAGCAAGCTAAAAATGAAACAGAAGAAGATGATCTGTGGCAGGGAACAAGGGCGGACTACCGGGTGATAGGGCGCATGTCTACAGTAGATAAGAAGATCTGGTCTTTGTTATGTAATTAAGTAGTTATTTGTTATGTCAATAGCTACCATCTCTAGAGATGCCTGAAACCTCCTTTAGTTATTACCCGAGCACCCAGGGATAGCCAAGACCCAAATGTCCCTCTTTTAACCACTTAAGCCCCGGAAGATTTTACCCCCTTCCTGACCAGGCCCTATTTTGCGATTCGGCACTGCGTGACTTTAACGGACAATTGCGCGGTCGTGCTACGCTGTACCTAAACTAATTTGACATCCTTTTTTCCCAAAAACAGAGCTTTCTTTTGGTGGTATTTGATCACCTGTGCGATTTTTTGATCATGCGATATAAACAAAAAAAGAGCGACAATTTTGCAAAAATAACAATATTTTTCAAATTTTTTATATGAAATTCCCCCCCCCCCAAAAAATGTAAAAATCAAAAATTTTTAACATTTTAGGCCAATTTGTTTTCTGCTACATATGTTTGTTAAAAAAAAATCGCAGTAAACGTATTTTGATTGGTTTGCGCAAAAGTTATTACTAACTAAGGAAAAGATTTTAGTTATTTTTATTGTTTTTTTTTTAAACAAGTAATGGCGGCGATCTACGATTTTTTTTTTGCGAGACTGCGACATTGTGGCGGACAGATCGGACCCTTGACTGACATTTTTGACACTTTTGGGGGTACCAGTGACATTACTACTGTAATCAGTGCTATACATATGCACTGTTACTGTAAAAATGACACTGGCAGGGAAGGGGGTTAACTTTATTGGAGAAGGAGGGGTTAAATGTGTACCTAGGGGCGTGCTTCTAACTGTTATGGGATGTGGCTGTTTGTGTAACTACAGAGATATACAATCCTACATAGCAGGACCATATGATCTCTGCACTTACACCAGGGAGAATGACAGGCGGCTTTGTTTACATTAGCCGCCTGCCTTTCTCCCTCTGTACCGGATGATCGCGAGTGGACGGCGGACATCGAGTCTGCCAGTCAGGGATCACAGTGAACGAGCGGGAGCGCGCTTCCCGCGGCGCGCGCTCTCGCCCCTAATTGGCTCGCCGGCGAGTGAGGTACCCATACGTCACTTTGCCTGCAGGGGCTGACCGTCGCAGTATATGTACTTGTGGCGGTCGGCAAGTGGTTAAAACAAACTCTCTGTCTATCCTTACTCCTAAAATGCCCTTTTTTTAGCTTTAGTGTAGAGATCTGTATAAATAAATGCATTATTTCTTTTTTTTTTTTTTTAACGAACATGTTTTATTGAAAATTTTCATAAAATTAAACAGTACAGAAAGAAGAAAATTGGGTGCAGTATATTGAAAAACATTGCAATATTAGACCAAGTTTTCATAATGTGCAGAGGGATCCATAGCCCCGCGGTGAATCTGAGCGTGCCACCCATGACCCGGACACCCCACTGGGTACAAACTGTGTCCGGAGGATAACACGGTGCATTTCCACCACCGACCACGGCCCCCCGCTCCGTGAGGAAATATCTAGAAACTATCAGCTCTAGAAACTTGTAAACTCGATCAAACTGTGATCCTGGCAAATTGAGATGAAATCAGTTCAGCTTCTTGCTCTGTGGATCCTTTATCCAGGGATTCCAATTTGTCAAGAATTTTTCTGTGGTTAATTTGGCTTTGGAGAAGAGACATTCCATTGCAAAGTGACCGTCTAAAATTGTAATCAGTTCTTGGAGAGTCGGGGGTTGCACAGATTTCCATTTTCTAGCTATTGCCAAATCGTGCAGCAATGAGAATGTGTGTGGGTACGGTGTAAAACGGCTTGGGCCAGGATGGTAATGCCAGTCCGAGTAATAAATCCAGTGATAATAGTGGTGCAGAGATGGGGATGATCGATTTGAGGAAACAAGTAACCATTGTCCAGTAGTTCTGTATGGTTGGGCGTAAATGCACTAGTTCATTTTCAAAGCTGTTTCAGTTGCACTCGAATTTTCAGCCATCCTTTAGATTATTGTATTTGTTCGTATTAAAGGCAAATATAAAAGAAAAGTAGCAGTACAAAAATAAACCAGTGGGTTTAACCACTTCATTACTGGCTGGGCACTTTTTATCCCCTTACCTGCCCAGGCCAATTTTCAGCTTTTCATTGCTGTTACACTTTAAAGACAACTGTATGATTGACAAATAGAGCTTTTTTTTCTGGTGGTATTTAATTACCACTGGGTTTTATGTTTTTTTTTCTAAACAAATCAAAAAAGACCTACAATTTTGAAAAAAAAAACAAAAAAACTTTTTTTCTATTTTCTGTTATAAAATTTTGCAAATAAGCAATTGTTTTTCACTGATGTGCGCTGATGAGACTGCACTGATAGGCACTGATGAGGCTGAATTAATGGGCACTGATGAGGCTGCACTGATGGGCACTGGGGAGGCTGCTCGGATGGGCACTGGCAAGGCTGCACTGATGTGCACTGATTGACACTGATTAGGCTGCACTGATGAGGCGGCACTGATAGGCATTGATGAGGCGACACTGACGGGCACTGATAAGCTGCACTGATGATGTAGCACTTTTGGGCACTGATAGGCGGCACTGATAGGTGGCCCTGATGGGCACTGATAAGCTGCACTGATGGGCACTGATTGGAACTGATGGGGCTGCACTAATCATCAGGGCACTGATGATTAGTGCCCTGATTATCAGTGTACAAGTGCCCTGTCAGACTTCTGACAGATGCTGTGACAGCACATGAGGAAAGGAATGCTGATAACCGGCAGGTTTGTTTACATGTGATCAGCTGTGATTGCACACAGGCCCTTTACCACGATCTGTGATCATGTGGGACACAGGGCCCCCCAGGGGGAGTGTGAGAGGCATGTTCTGGGAGGACATAATTTGATTCCCTTCCAGAACAAGACAGAAGTGCTATACAGTAACTGTCTTTCAGCTATGGCGTGGTATTGAAGTGGTTAATTGACCATTTTTGAATTCCTGAAATCAGGGATAATTGGGCACTATTAGGGATGGGCTCTGTTTTCGAGTTGAAGGTAAGCTGAACAAATGAACAAACGCAGTTAACCTGTTGATGAGCACCCCATAATGGACTGCGTTCTTGCAGTGCATTGATTGCTGATGATTGCCAAAAGCATGCACCTGACCTGTATGCTTTGACCAATCACAGCACAATGTACTGTGAGATCCATGATTGGCCAAAGCCAGAGTGCCTTTGGCCAATCATGGCTCAGGGGCTAAACACACGCCCCACACTCTATAAGGCTGCTGCTTACACGGCAACTGTGTATAGTGTGTGACAATACAGATTAGGCAGGTAGTTAGTGGATAGTGTGTTCAGTCAGGTTAGTGCAGTCAGTGTAGTGTACAGGAATACCCCAATTTTAAAATGTATAGCTATGTTGTAATCCTGGGCCCCTCCCAGTGCTCCCCAAGTTTTGTGTCCCTGTCACTTATGGTTTGTGAGCAGTGCCATGTCAGGCTGACCAATATTTCCCTTTGACAACCATGTTAGACAGGGAGCAGTGCCATGTCAAGCTGACCTAAATTTCCCATAGATGCCAATGAGCATTGAAAGCATTGAAATTGGTCTGGGTAGGAAGGGGGTGAAAGTGCCCTGTATTTAAGTAGTTAAGGGGAACCCTATGACAGAATTTAAAAAATAAAACGGCGTGGGCCCCCCTCCCCCCCTAAAAAAAAAAAAAAACCCATACCAGGCCCTTTGGGTCTGAAATAGATTTTAAGGGGAACTCCACGCCAAAATGTAAAAAAAAACAAAAAACAGCGTTGCCCCTCTCCCAAATCCATATCAGACCTTCATGCAGCCTGGCAGACCAGGAAAGGGGGTGGAGGGAGACGAGCAAGCGCCCCCCCCTCCTGAATCATACCAAGCCACTTGCCCCCAACATGGGGAGGGTGCTTTGGGGTGCCCCCCAAAGCACCTTGTCCCCATGTTGATGGGTACAAGGGCCTCTTCCTGACAACCCTTGGCTGTGGTTGTGGAGGTCTGTGGGTGGGGGGCTTATCAGAATCTGGAAGCCCCTCCTATGTGAATGGGTATCAGGCACATCGTACCCATACCCATTCACCAAAAAAAGTAAAAACAATAGGAAAGACTGTTTTTGACAAGTCCTTTATCAAAATGAAAAAAGAAAAAAAAAAGTGTCACTCGACCATTTGCAATCACGACACCCGCCGAACCCCAAAAAATAGAAAAAATTAAAAAATGCTTCACCTCCTCAGAGGCTGCCCACCGTATGCCTGATCTTCGGCTTTGACAGTTATTATATAGGCAAGGGGCGGGGCCACCCGGCTACGTCCCCTGGTGGCACCACCCCTTCTGACATCATATGATGTCATGTGATGTCAGAAGGTGGCGGTGTCACCAGGTGACATAGCTGGGTGGCTCCGCCCCTTGTTTATAAAAGAACTGTTAAAGCTGAAGATTGGGCATACGGAGGGTAGCCTCTTTTTAACCACTTTAGCCCCGGAAGGAATTGCCCCCTTCTTGACCAGGCCCTATTTTGCGATTCGGCGCTGCATTATTTTAACGGACTATTGCGCGGTCGTGTTACGTCCTTTTTTTTCCACAAATAGAGCTTTCTTATGGTGGTATTTAATCACCTGTGCAATTTTTTTTTTTTTTGCTCTATAAACAAAAAAAGAGCGACAATTTAACTACCTCAATACTGGGCACTTAAACCCCCTTCCTTCCCAGACCAATTTTCATCTTTTAGCGCTGTTGCATTTTGAATGACAATTGCGCAGTCATGCAACATTGTACCTAAACCAAATTTGTGTCATTTTTTCCCCACAAATAGAGCTTTCTTTTGGTGGTATTTGATCACTGTCAGGTCTTTTCTTTTTTGGTGCACAAATAAAAAAAGACAGAAAAGTTTGAAAAAAAAAAAAAGTTTTTTTGTTTAGGTTATAAAATTTTGTGAATAGATACGTTTTTTCCTGCACTGATGATGCCGCACTGACAGGCACTGATGAGGAGACACTGATTGGGTGGCACTGATGGGGTGGCACTGATGGGGTGGCACTGATATGCAGCACTGATGGGCACTGATAGGTAGCAATGATATGCAGCACTGATGGACACTGATATGTGGCACTGATAGATAGCACTGATATGTAGCATTGGTGGGCACTGATAGGCAGCGCTGATGGGCACTGATAGGCAGCACTGATGGGCACTGATCGGCGGCACTGGTGGGCACTGGTGGGCACTGATGGGCGGCACTGATTGGCACTGATGGGCGGCACTGATTGGCACTGATGGGGGGCACTGATGGGCACTGATAGGCAGCACTGGTGGGCAATAATGGGCACTGGTGGGCAGCACTGGTGGATGGCAATAACGGGCACTGGTGGGCAGCACTGATATATTGCATTGGTGGGCAGCACTGATAGGAGGGCACTACTGGCAGGCTGTTTGCCATCCCTGGTGGCCATGGTGGGCATCCCTGGTGGTCATGGGTGGGCATCCCTGGTGGCTCTAGTGGCATCCCCTCCCCCCAGGGCTGCACTGGTAATCAATCATCTGATTACCAGCACAGACCCCCCCTGTGATCAGTGAGTACTTAGAAATACTCACTGATCACCCCAGCTCCAGTATCGATCCTCTTCTTCTCCTCCCTGACAGGATCTGTCAGGGAGGAGAAGAGATCGAAGCCGTTACAACGGCTGTATTTACATTGCATGACGGCTGTGATTGGACACAGCCGTCATGTGATCAGGAGGGCCAATCACAGGGCCCTCCTGACGCATCTTGTTGCGCTGTGTCCGAGAGTGCCCGCAGCGGCGCGATCTCGCTCCTTCTGAAGGACGTTCCGGAACGTCCATTCAGAAGGACGAGACTCCCACCCGGCCGTATATGTACTATGGCCCGGGTGGGAGGTGGTTAAAAAAAAAAAAAAAAAAAAAAACAATATTTTTCACATTCTGCTATATGACATTCTCAAAAAAAAAATATTTAAAAATCTAAATTTTTTTAACATTTTAGGCCAATTAGTTTTCTGCTACATATTTTTGGTAAAAAAAATTTGCAATAAGCGTATTTTGATTGGTTTGCGCAAAAGTTTTTACTAGTAATGTCGCCGTTCTGCGATTCTTGCTGGACTGCGACATTGTGGCGGACAGATCGGACCCCTAACTGACATTTTTTTATACCTTTACCGACACCCAACTGACCAACATCCTTCAACAGAAAAAATGAAGGAAGATGACATTTTTTTGGACAAACAGTCTCTAGTGTGCTAGAATAGATTTTTCTGTAGTGTAGGTAAATTTATCTGGCTTGGCTGGCAGCCACACCTGTGTTTTTCTGGGTCAGAGTTTGAGGGACTCAGGGAGGACTGGATGACTCACAGGCAACATCTCTGAGACCTCCCCCTACTTCTGGAACTTGCTGGAAACTTCAATAAGAATGGGAGTGGGGATAAGGAGGAGCTGCCTGGAGTATTCATAAGGTCCCTGACCAATCCCCAACAGATGGATTGGCAGGGGGCAGACCCCCTTAAAAACTCTGTTTTAGCCCAGCTGGGGCAGTGGAGCTTGGGTGAAAGCTGGAGATGGAGTGTTAGGCTGTCGGTGGCCCTTGAGGGTGTCCCCTAGTATGGAGTGGTGACCTTGGGCCTGGGCTCGGGTGCAGAAGGGACTCTCTTCAGGACACACAGAGGTGTCCTGACTGGAGGCCACGGGAGCAGGAGGACAGCAGGAGAACACTGCCGTGCTTTTCATCTGACTGTGCCTGGCTGTGCAGGGGGGATCCCTTTCAACTTGTGGTTCCTTAGGGGGTGCCCTACAAGTGGCTGCTTCCAATCAGATCATGGGCTACAAAGGGAGGTTTGTTCATCTATGCTGTATATTTATACCAGTGTATGACCTGCTTAAGAGCTCCTTGGAACAGCAACTAATATGAACTATTCAATGTTCTCTATAAAGTGCTATGATAAAAGAGCCAATGTTATATAAAGTAGAAAAATAAATGGTCCATTCACTGCTCATTACCAGATCATTACCCTGACTAGAGGTCTCTTTTAACAATAACAGAAAACGCTACCATTTATACTTTGGTTAAAAAATTGGAATTTTATTCCATGCTCATCGGAGCTGCCTGCAGTTAAGTTTGTTTTGAACAAATTGGCATTGTGGCAACTCAAATATATTTATCAAAATTGAAAATAAGATGGAAAGTGCATAAAAGCCAAGAAATAAAGGAGCATTCTTTCCATCTATCCCGCAAGGAATGGGCATGTATGGTTCACTCCAAGTTCAGGTATAACTGGAGGAAACACGGTTCCCATAAACGTGGGTGGCAGTCTATTGGAATTCTTGTTAAACTGTAAAACTCCGGGCAGTCAGATCCTAGCGTTAGGTTCAGACAGAACTAAGCCATAACTGTCTGCAGGGAGTATTTATTAAGCCCGACCAAAAACGACACCTTCAAATTGTCATTTAAGAAAGGATATACAGATCTAGAGTGTGCTTCTGCCAAGACTGGCAGATGAGCTGACAAGCAGTGAAGTGGCAGGTCCTGTCGGAGAGAACGCAAAGCTGAACTGTGCACATCTGAGCCTTTCATGGAAATATGGAGAGGAGAGAAGAGCGCCGTGTAGTCAGGGTTCTATAATGAAGTGTTTGTGACAGAGATGCTGATTGTCACTGATAATGACACCAAAGACACTCAGCTCCTCACAGCTTGGGAATTCCTCTTCAACCCTGGAAATTTACATCCTGCCTTCACTCTTCTTATGCAATTTCCACCAATATTTATCAAATGCAGCAACATGTGCATGCAATTCTGTAGCAACGGAGCGGGTGGCATGGATATGCAATGCCATTGGCTGAGTTTAAAGCTCAGTTGAGTTCCCTAATTTATTAGTGTAATGCATTCAGGCTCTGTATAAAGTATTACTATGCCTCTTTTTATTTATTTTTTCTATTTTTCAGCCGTCAAATACAGTGCTGTCAGCACATAAGAGAGTCTTGCACGCAAGTAGAAGCCCTCTCTGACACACCAATCAAAACACTGCTCTATTCGACAGCTTGGAAGGGTGATGGTTGATTGAAGCAGCAATCAGTGGGTACTGTTCGTCCACAGAAGAGTTTGGGCTATTTTACTCAGGGGGCCATGGGATCCATATGATTGTCATCAGGCGTATCCAGAGGAGGATGAGAATTGTGCTTGCCCAATCTTCAAAATTTTTGAGTGCATCCATTTTTATTACATGTGTTTTATGAATAAACATATACACTTAGATGGCTGTACCTTCTTGTTCCTTTTATCTTTTAGCAATTCTCACTGCCCTCCTGAAAAGTAATTTGGTTCTCAGAGGTGGTTTGCAGGAGTTCAGGAGACAATACTAGAGCTGTGGTTGCAGTGTTGTCCTATTGACTTCAAAGGGTGAGTAGGTTTTGCAAGCTACATCACTTTCCAAACTTGACATGCCAAGGTAAATTTCATATACAGAAGCATGTTGCACTATAAATCTATTTAAACAAAAAATCAAAGTGTCAGAGTCAATTCATAAACAATAAGTCCAAAATGAGTGATAGTAGGTGAAAGGAAATCTTGCATTCCAAAATCAAGGTAGAATTCCTCCACCACGTGAATTTACCGCCACCACATGTAAGGATCTACTCTTATAAAAGAGCATGGACCCCCTCTTGCGGAAGGTCAAAGAAGCTATAATGTCTGCTCCAGCACTGGTCACATATGGTCACCATATGGAAGACAAATGGAAGCAGTTCCAAACAGGCAGGGGTACCGTCAGTCCTCTGTCTTTAAACCGTCTGTATCAATGGCAATAATCCCAATAAAGAGATAAACGCTAATAGCGTAAAACCTCTTTACAAGCTATGTTTATTGTAAGATATTGCACTTACATGGTTTCAGATCACATCCCGGTAACGCGAATACAAGAAAGTGTAACTCCGCCCAAGGCAAATTTGCGTCATCATGGCCACAGAAATGAGTGCTCAGCCCGAGTGATGGATAAACCCCCCTGTTTTTCCTGCCCCTCTACTGCCCATGGAACCTAGCCTTAAAAGAGTTGTAATATCTCAAGGTTTTTCACCCTAATGCATTGTATGCATTAAGGTGAAAAACCTTCTTAGTTGCAGCTGCCCCCCAGACCCTTCGTTACTCTTACCTGGACCTGAACGTTCAAGCAATGAGCACAAGCCCAGAAGCTCCAGCCGCTGTCTCTGGTCTTCACTGGCTCCCACTGCTGTCAATAAAATCCAGTGGCACAGGAGAGGGGGTCGGGGCCGAGTCCCGCTGTCCGTGTCAATGGACTCAGCAGTGGGACTCGTGAGGGTGCCCACATGGGTGCCCCCATAAAAAGCGGCTCTTCGTGGGGACATCCAATGAAAAGGAGAAACCTTTACAATCACTTTAAAGTGGTTGTAAAGCCTAAACATTTTTTACCTTAATGCATTCCTTGCATTATGGTAAAAAATGTTTAGGTAATAGTATCCCCCTTCACCCCCACCCCCTTGCCCTTGCACTTACCTGAGCCCTCATTCCATCCAGCACTGTGCCCGTCTGCAGACGCTCTCTACCCTCACTTCCAGGCTTTGCTAGTAGGGAGAAGGGCCGAGCCACTCTATAGACACAGACAGCAAGGCTGGGAAATGAGTTTGCATGAGTGCCCCCATGAAGTGCTGGCCAGGGAGCCAAAAGAGGAAGTTTGGGGCCACTTTGTGCAATTCCTGTTTATTTACTGTATTTATTTATTTTTTTTATTTGCATATACAATCAATTTAAACTGGCCATAGATTGATTACAATTTTACTGGATTAGCAGGGACCAGCTGAATTTCGATGTGTGGCTATCCCTGTTTGAAGGGTGTCAATCATTTGATCAACTGACAAGCTGAAAAACTTTTGTTGATCAGTATGTAGGCATGTGCAGTCTGTACTCCCCATTGTATGTGGCACGTGACCACAGCAGCAATACAGAAGGGAAAGGAAGTTGTGAGGAACTTGGTTCCTGTATGACTTTCTGTGGTCACCAGGGAGATAGTTGTCTGATTGGATGCTGGCATCCCATGTGACCTTGGTGGCCATCTTGGGTCAGGGCAGAGTCTATTTGTCTAAGACTCTGGCTCCCGGGTTTGGTGCTTTGTGTGAGTGGCTAGTAATGGGACAGGTTCCCTGTCTGTCAAGGACAGCGCATAGCGGCAGAGAGAGGTTCCAGAGGAGTAGGGAAAGTGCAGGGATTATGTTATCTCCTTCCCATTTGGGTGTGGACCAGCAAGGCCACATTCCTTCTCTTCACTGCAGAAGCTGCTCTGAGTTTTGTAAATGTCTCAGGTTGACTGTGCCTACCCTTTGGGTCTAGTTGTGCATTGTTGGAACTTTCTTAATGCATTGTTCTCCTTCAACTCGGCCTCTGTGTGGTTTCTGCTCACAGACACGCCACTCCTAAGCGGCTGTAGCCAATCAACAACTGCAAACCCTAAAATCCCACACCACCGCACCACAACCACATGCATTACACTTGGTTGCGGTGCAGCCCCATTCTGCTGAATGCAGTACCGCATGCCAAACATGACGGAGGATACAGTGAGGGAAAAAAGTATTTGATCACCTGCTGATTTTGTACATTTTATACTGGGCATGCGCACTCCTTTTTCAAGTTCCAAGACTTGAAAAAGGAGTGCGCATGCCCAGTGGGACCATCACGCATGCTCTGACATGCGTTGTACTCCTCTTCTGCTCGTTTGGTGACGTCACGCACCTTCTACGTTGCAGTCCAAGCTGGTCCTACCATTAGCCAATCCGGAAGACATAGAGTACAGGCACTCTCCTCGCCTCCAGCTACTATCTCGGCCTCAATCTTGGATCATGGACACACCGCGCTATGCATCTGATCCTTGTCCCATCTAAATAACTTTGTTTTTAATAATTCATGTGAGTGTGCATCTGTCAAGTTAAAATGTCCAATAAATAGTACTACACTTAGAGGTGCTCTTCTTGTCCCTCCTTTTACCTCATGGATTTTTAATGATCATGAGAATGGTGAGGAATCAGCCCAGAACTACACGGGAGAATCTTGTCAATGATCTCAAGGAGGTGGAAACATTATGCTTTGGGGGTGTTTTTCTGCTAAGGGGACAGGACAACATCTACGCATCATAGGAACAATAGACAGGGCCATGTACCATCAAATCTTGGGTGACCTCTGCCAGGGAATTGAAAATGGATAGTGAATGGGTATTCCAGCATGACAATGAACCAAAACACACGGCAACAAAGGAGTGGCTCATGGAGAAGCACTTTAAGGTCCTGGAGTGGCCTAGCCAGTGTCCAGATCTTAATCCTATAGAAAATATGTGGAGGGAGATGAAGGTTCAAGTTACCAAATATCAGCCTCAAAACCTTAATGACTTGGAGAGGATCTGCAAAGAGGAGTGGGACAAAATCCCTCCAGAGATGTGTGCAAACCTGATGGCCAACTACAGGAAACATCTGACCTCTGTGATTGCCAACAAGGGTTTTGCCACCAAGTACTAAGTCATGTTTTGCGAGGGGTCAAATACTTATTTCACTCATTAAAATGCAAATCAATTTACAACATTTTTGAAATGTGTTTTTCTGGATATTTTTCTTTTTCTGTCTCACTGTTAAAATAAACCTACCATTAAAACTATTGACTGATCATTTCTTTGTCAGTGGGCAAACGTGCAAAATCAGCTGGGGATCAAATACTTTTTTCCTTCACTGTAATGTTTGCATGCATATACAGGTGAATCTCATTAAACTGGAATATCATCAAAAAAGTAATTTACTTCAATAATTCAAAGAGTGAAACTCATATATTTTATATAGATGTGTTACAAACAGAGTAAAATATTTCAAGCATTTCTTCGTTTTACAGCTAGTGAAAACCCAAAATTCAGTATCTCAGTAAATTAGAATATTGCATAAGACCAAAAAAAAAAAAAAAAAGATTTTTAATACAGAAATGTTGGCTTACTGAAAAGTTTGTCCATGTACAGTATAGTATGCACTCAATACTTGGTTGGGGCTTCATTTGTATGAATTACTGCATCAATGTGGCGTGACATGAAGGCGATCAGCCTGTGGCACTGCTGAGGTATTTTGGAAGCCCAGGTTTTATTCGATAGTGGCTTTCAGCTCATCTGTATTAATGGGTCTGGTGTCCCCCATCTTCCTCCTGACAATACCCCACAGATTCTCTATGGGGTTTAGGTCAGGCGAGTTTGCTGGGCAATCAAGCACAGTGATGCCATGATCATTAAACCAGGTATTGGTACTTTTGGCAGTGTGCGCAGGTGCCAAGTCGTGCTGGAAACTAAAATCAGCATCTCCATAAAGCTGGTCAGCTGAGGGAAGCATGAAGTGCTCTAGAATTTCCTGGTAGAGGGCTGTGCTGACTTTGGACTTTATAAAACACAGTGGACCACCACCAGTAGATGACATGGCTCCCCGAATCATCAGCGACTGTGGAAACTTCACACTGGACCTCATGCAACTAGGATTCAGTGCGTCTCTACTCTACCTCCATACTCTGGGACCTTGATTTACAAATGAAATGCACATTTTTTGCAATCTGTGATGATTTGGGGAGCCGTGTCATCTGCTGGTGTTGGTCCACTGTGTTTTAGTCAGCACAGCCCTCTACCAGGAAATTCTAGAGCACGTCATGCTTCCCTCTGCTTGCCACATTGACGCAATAATTCATGCAAAAGGAGCCCCGACCGAGTATTAAGTTCTTACTATACTGTACATGGACATACTTTTCAGTAAGCCAGCATTTCTTTATTGGTCTTATGTAATATTCTAATGTAGCACCCTCCTAGGTAGGTAAAGCCTAGTAGCTTCTTCTGCTTATCAGGGGAGCCTGATCATTAGTTAGGCCTGCTCATGTGTTCCATGTGTGATTCATTTGGGCTGAGGGAGTGTCCCCACTGCATCCAATGGTGAGATACATTGCACAGTGGAGGAAACCCAGCCGTTGACACACAGGCTTAGATACCGTCCCATGGGTTTGGCACAGACTGGGGTGCATCATGGGATAGGGTATAAAAGCCAGGAGCACATGAGGCAGGGGGGTCTTTGGGCAGGAAGCCAAGTCACAGAAGGAGGATGACAGCTGTGTACTCTTCTGCAGCTGTGAGGGTGGTCGTAGGCAGTCAGCCTAGTGAACCAGCGGTGTGGCTGAACCCAGAGGTCCAGTGTGGACTGTGGAGGTGAAGGCAGAGCAACTCTGGAAAAACAGTGTCCATGAGTACAGGGGAGCTTGCCAAGGGGTCTGCCCAGGAAGGGAGCCACTCCAGTGGCTAAAGTCAGTGGACGGGTGTCAGCACACAGGCAGTGGGAGTAAAGGGGGTGCCAAGTTGTTAACCCTGAAGAGAATATTCAATACGGGAACAGAAATCGTATCTTTACTTCAGAGACAAGGTGAAGCATCGGCCTTGCCACATTCTACAGTCAGTTGTCCTCAGATTTGTGCATAGTTAATAGTCGGAATATCCCACTCATCCCTTATCCCAGTTCTAAATAAAACACAAAAACCAAATCCCCTGAACTGAATTTTGTCTGAGCCAAGAACTTTTAATGCCGTGTGTCTGCTGTCAGTTGCTAATGGTAACCCAGGGGAACCCAAGAAGTGTTATTCTTAGCAGCTCCTTAGGGGGCAGTGCTACACTAATTTTCTGACATAATGAGTTTTGGGTTTTCACTCGCTGTAAGCCATAATCATTAAAATTAAAAGGAAGAAATGCTTGAAATATATCACTCTGTGTGTAACGCATCTATATAAAATACATGAGTTTCACTTTTTGAATTGAATTACTGAAATAACTTAACTTTTTGATGATATTCTAATTTTTGAGATGCACCTGTACACACCATATGGCTGCCTTTGCAGTTTACATTGAGGAGGGTAAAAACAGGCAGTTGAAACAGACATGGAGAAGACAAACACACACTGAGAACTACACCCAGTATACAGGTCAAGAGAAATGGTACTGTGCAGCATCCATACGAACAGGGCCGGCCCTACCATGGGACCCGGTGGACCATGGGACCCAGGCGGCACTTAGAGTGGGGCGGCCCCCGGCCACCTCTTCTCTTCTTCGGCTATTACTCGAGTAAAAAAAAAAAAAAAAAAAAAAGGTACGCGGCCAGCCTGACATGCACACTGTGCATGCGCCGCCGCTCGGAAAAGCCCGTAAACGTTTGGCTATTTCCGGGAATAGCCAAACATGTACGGGCTTTCCCGAGCGGCGGCGGCGCATGCGCGGTGACGTGTTGGCGCCACGTGGCGCCATTTTTAAATCCTAAGGCGCCTTTAGGAACAAGTAAGTGAGACTGCTCCACAGCCACACTACCTGCCATTATGCGGGGCTGCAGGCATACTACAGCAGATGCAGTGCTGCGGGCATGGTACATGGTCTTGGGCCAGCCCTGCATACGAACAGTATAAAAGTACATATGAAAATATTAGGACTGTCTTAGGCCACATTCACACGGACATTGAGGCGCCTACACCATGAATAGGCCTTTTGTTTATATGGCTTGAGCCGCCAGGTGCTACAAGCAGGCAACACAAGTAAACCTATGGAG
Organism: Pelophylax lessonae; assembly: GCF_965119305.1. Classification (NCBI taxonomy): domain Eukaryota; kingdom Metazoa; phylum Chordata; class Amphibia; order Anura; family Ranidae; genus Pelophylax; species Pelophylax lessonae. The sequence continues at coordinate 189,062,419 of NC_138777.1, read as the reverse complement.
ACGTTGCAGCTGCACAAACACAGTTGCTCAACCTATTTTGACAGGTATGAGGGTGTAGGTGAGCAGCTCCGAATGCACACTATCTGCATTTGGGGCCACTTATCCGTAACTGCACCCATTGTGTCCCCATACACTGCCATGGGCTGCCTGCACACAGCACCTTTAGGCTAAAGCTGCATAAACAAATGGCCTGTTCACAGTGTATAGGCCCCAGTACCTAAGTGAAGGAAGCCTTACAAAAAAAATATACTATACTATTCAGCAGGGTGCGTTTGATACCTGGATGATGAGAGAAATGAAGGGCAATGTGTTTATTACTAGCACAGACTTGGGTGAGAGGAATAGAAATGTGGGTCTTTGGTGGATGTGACCACTTTGTATCCTGGCATATTAGCTCACACACACAGACCCTCTTCTACAAATATAAACACACACATATCTATTCATTTTTGTTTTTCTGTTAAAGCCCAAAAGAAAATTGGAAATACAAGGGAGCCATTAGCGAGCGCATCACTTCACAGTGAAGCGGTATACAAAGGAAAGTGCTTATCTAATCAGCACCAAATCCTGTCAGAAAGCTGACACATTTTCAAAGTAACTTCCTTATGTCAGGTTGTATCGTCACACAGAATAAGTGAGTTAATTATCTTTGACAATGTTGCCAGATAAGTTCCCATGTTCCTGCACCAAGCCAGGGTTCTCCTTTATCCCTCCTTGTCACAACGCATTCATCAAGTGAACCGCGGCCGGCATTAGGCTGCCATCCCAAGGGGGGTTATCTGTGGGAGATCTCTCAGCTGAGTAATGACAACAACAGTGACATAATTAAAATTGCAAGTACTTTCTTTTATTTTCCGTACTTCATTTTTGTGTTTATCTTCCCCCATTTACATGGCGGGCTGAGCGCTGAAGCTTTACAGTGACAGTTTCAGGTTTCAGGTAAATGCAGAGTGAGGGCTTATTCATGCTATGTGAGTTGGGAGTGTGCTAGGAAGCTTTGCCCAGTAAAGTCTGAGCACAAAACACAACAAAAAGCTTTGTTTCCTGTGGCATTAGTTCACGTTGCAGTGCTATCCGCTTAAAAAAAGTGCGCAGGTTACGACGCAAGATATAGAACTTTATGAGACTTGACTATGATGACATGTCAATAGAGTTTGGCCAAATAAAGAAAAAAAAACATATGAAACTGTAGTGCACCAGGATTGATGCATCAGGACTGTCCTGTCAGCACACCCCAGGGGCGTAACTACAGGGGTTGCAATGGCAACCGGGCCCCATGCTCCAGGGGGCCTGTGCGGTTCCCCTGTACACCTGGATAGGAGAGGTGGTGAGGTAGCATGTAGAGAAATCACTGTCCTACATTTTCCTCCTGTAGCTGCAGGAGGAAAATGGAGGAGACTGGTTCCTCTGTATGCTGCCCCCGCCACTTGTGTTCTGTTGTCTCTTGACCCCTATCTGCTCCCCCAATCCCCCCCCCCCACTGTGCTTCCCCCACTACCAACCCCCCACCCCCACTGTGCTCCCTCCCCTCTCCTGCCGGTTGCTGCAGGGGATGTGTCACAATAGAGAACCAGGAAGGGGTCGGTAAATGTGTAATTTATCAGCTCCTTCCGTTTCTGAATGGACAAAGTCATAGTCAGTGACATTGTAAAAAAAAAAAAAAAAGATAAAAAATAATACAATTAAATCACCAAAAAATAAAAACTACTGACACCAGTGGGTGAACTTTCAGGATCGCAACGGTCACACTTGCGACCGGGCCCTGGCATTCCACCACCGTGGGTAGGCCCCAAGATGGCAGGAAGGGAGCCCACTGCAGAACTTGTGAAAGGGTCCCGCTGTGGGACCATAATAAAGGGCCCCGCAACAAGAGTAAAGGGCCCCAGGATCAGTGGGAAGAGCCCCAGGCTTGAAGGGAAGGGCCCCGGCCATTGGTCTGCCCTTTATGGTTTCTTGCACCGGGACCCTGAAGGTTCTAGTTACGCCTCTGGCACACCCTGCAGCTGCATGATCATGTGTGAGTGAGCCTTGAAATGCACCTCCAATAGAAGAGAGTTTATCTCTCCTGTAGCCATTGTCTTCAACTTTCCCTTCATTCCAACACTGCAACCTTCATTCCCTCTGTTTCTATGACATTCAACACTTCCATGCCTAGCGTAATAAAGATGGTTTATTTCCACTCTGCTTGACAATCACTCCACCTGATGGGGATATATGGAACCGGGCAACCAGTATGTCCATCAGAGCCCTTACCCACTTTCAAGTAACCACACATGACACCATCTTGGAATTTAATGGACATAGCAAAATGTTAACAATAAACCCAGTGTAAATGGAGCCCCAAGGTCCTAGTAGGCATTAAAATAAGAGAGTACCTGCATTACTTAAAGGTAGGCCTCCAGCTGCAAAACCACCATCTCAGAGGCAAACAAAGCACAGATACAACCATACCAAATACTGGGGGCCATACCTCAGATGGGTCCCTACAATGTACATTTGTGCCCCAAAATAACCTACCATAAAAACACCAGTATACCCTGGGACTTTTATGAGGTGCAGCACGCAAAACCATTATATACATGGTAAACATGGTTCACAATTTATTGATAAATATATTCAAATTTCATTACATTACATAGAGTGCAAGCAGTTGGAGTCACTGCTCACTTCCTCAGGAGTAAATGCAAATAACAATACATGTCTGTACGTGGATGAAAAAAACATTTCCTGTATTCAAGTATTGTTTTGGAGCTCCATCCACCCTTTTGTTTTCGATCACCTTGGAGCTATCACTTCACTTTTGTTGATTTTATCGCAATTGGACCCAGATTTATATAATAATTTAGTACACATTTTTTTCATAGCGATCACTCTGAGTGATACCATTGCATGGATATACTTTTTTTTTCATCCATGCTGCATCCACCTCCGTTTGCCCCTTGTGTCCTTGCGTGTCCAACTTCCACAGCTCCCGGGCCAGACGTCCCTGGTGGTTACTTATTGGACCAACTTCCACAGCTCCCGGGCCAGACGTCCCTGGCGGTCACTTATAGGACCAACTTCCACAGCTCCCGGGCCAGACGTCCCTGGCGGTCACTTATAGGACCAACTTTCACAGCTCCTGGGCCAGACGTCCCTGGCGGTCACTTATAGGACCAACTTCCACAGCTCCCGGGCCAGACGTCCCTAGTGGTCACTTATTGGACCAACTTCCAAAGCTCCCGGGCCAGATGTCCCTGGCGGTCACTTATTGGACCAACTTTCACAGCTCCCGGGCCAGACGTCCCTGGTGGTCACTTATTGGACCAACTTCCACAGCTCCCAGACCAGACGTCCCTGGCGGTCACTTATTGGACCAACTTTCACAGCTCCCAGGCCAGACGTCCCTGGTGGTCACTTATTGGACCAACTTCCACAGCTCCCGGGCCAGACGTTTCTGTCAGTCACTTATTGGACCAACTTCCACAGCTCCCAGACCAGACGTCCCTGGCGGTCATTTATTGGACCAACTTCCACAGCTTCCGGGCCAGACGTCCCTGGCGGTCACTTATTGGACCAACTTCCACAGCTCCCAGGCCAGACGTCCCTGGCGGTCACTTATTGGAATTATTGCCATGTGCATCCAACTTTAGATGATTTGTAAGTTTGGGGTTCCCTACGATGACCCCAGAAGCTTGAACTACAATATGTTTTATCAACTGTCATTTATCTTACACTGATCTTTTACTTTACAGACATGTATTCATTCAGATTAATAGGAGTAGTCTAGAAATAATTGGAATACAGTGTAGGCACGGATATATAATTCTACATTTTGACAATAGACATACTTTAAAACTTGTAGACTTGAGATTTTAAAGGGCTTCTTTACATCATATGCCATCAAGAGCATTTTTAAATGCAGGACGAATGTTTATAGAAGAAAAATTAGTGCATTTCAACAGATCTAGCCTACATTATTGCGATGCATTCACATGCATTTAAAAAAAGAGTACAGCATGCTGTAATTTTTTGTATGTGAACACACCACAAATCTATATAATTGCAATGCATTACAAAAATGTAAATACTCAATTACGCACTGCAAATACACCAAAAATGCATGCAAATGCAAATGCGGAACTGCACAGTGAATGCAGGGATGGTGGTGTAAACTAACCCCAAAGCAGACCTTTCCCCCATTTCACTAAAAAAACACATCAGCATGGGAGTGAAATTGAGAAACTTAAATTGATTGAAAGAATTTTGCTGCTACCTACTTTTTATGTACTTCCATTTCCTGGTCTTTTAAGACATCAGTGACATAGCCAGGGCCTCACAGACACTCCCTGAAAGGCTACATCACCCATGCCTTCTAGTGAGATTGTATTCTTATACTGCGAGACATTACGCGTGCTATAAGACTGTTGAAAAAAAAAAAAGGCTTTAAAAAAAAAGATCAATAATTCTAGCACAAGACCCCCTCTGTAACTCTAAACCGGTATCTGTTAAAAAAGTTTAAAGTGGTTGTAAACCCTCTATTATAACTTTTGTCTATAGGTAAGCCTTTAACCACTTGCCTACTGGGCACTTATACCCCCTTCCCATGCAGGCCAATTTTCAGCTTTCAGCGCTGTCATGCTTTGAATGACAATTGCGCGGTCATGCTACACTGTACCCATATCAAATTTTTCATATTTTTTTTCACACAAATAGAGCTTTCTTTTGGTGGTATTAAATCACCTCTGGCTTTTTTATTTCTTACAAAAAAAAAGAAAAAAGACAGAAAATTTTGAAAAAAAAAAAAAGTTTTATTTATTTTCTGTGAGTACATTTTGAAAATAAATAACATTTTCTCCTTCACTGATGTGCGCTGATGAGGCGGCACTGATGGGCACTGATAGGCTGCACTGATGGGCACTGATGAGGTGGCACTTATGGGCACTGATGAGGTGGCACTTATGGGCACTGATGAGGTGGCACTGATGAGGAGGTACTAATATGCCGCACTGATGAGCACTGATAGGTGGCACTGATGCGCACTGATAGGTGGCACTGATGAGCACTGATAGGTGGCACTGCTGGGCACTGAGAGGTGGCACTGCTGGGCACTGAGAGGTGGCACTGCTGGGCACTGAGAGGCAGCACTGAGGGACGGCAGTGATTGGAACTGAGAGGCGGCACTGATGGGCACTGAGAGACGGCACTGAGAGGCGGCACTGATGGGCACTGATGGGTGGCACTGATGGATACTGACGGGTGGCACTGATCAGCACTGATGGGCAGCACCATCAGTGCCCACACTCAGTGCCCATAGTGCTGCTAGTCAGTGCCTAGATGAGCAGGCACTGATGGACACTGACTGGCAGCACTATGGGCACTGACTGTGGGCACTGATGGCGGGCACTGTGGGCAGTTGTGGCATTGTTTTCCCTCTTCTGTAATCAGGGCACTGGTGATCAGTGCCCTGATTACATTCCTGTGTGTTCCCTTACCGTTGATAGGACTCTCCTCTTCCTCACACTGCAGTCTCCGTGTGAGGAAGAGAGCTGGCAATGAGAGATGATCTCTTACATATGAGATCATCTCTCATTGCACGGCCCGATCACGTGGTAAATGGCCGCTGGGATTGGCCATTTACCACGATCTGTGATTGGCTGTGTCCAAGGGACACGGCCAACACAGATTTTCCCCGATGCGCGCTCGCGGGAGCGCGCGGGGTGCCTGTTTCTGGGAGGCCGTTTAAAAACGGCCTCCCGAAAATTCGAGTCCGCGCTGCAGCCGTACTTCGGCTATAGCGCGGACGGGAAGTAGTTAATAAGGCTTACCTATAGATACTGTATAAATCTCCTAAACTTGCACCGTTTAGGAGATATTTGCATTTCATGCAGCCGATGACATCATCAGCGCATGCGCTCTGAAGAAACGGCCGCCCATGCTGTTTTATAAGAGCCCTGTGCTGTGACCGGTGGCTCCCACGCGCATGCGCGGGAGTGACGTAACGCTGCTCCCGGCCAGTAACATAGCCAGAGTCTGCAGACAAGTAAGGAAGACGGCTGAAGATGGATGCGACCTTCAATGGGGACGATGAGGGCTTTGTTTGGAGGTAAGTGTCGCATAATGTGCTAGTGTGCGATGCATTCTAGCACATTATGCATTTACTTTGTAGGGAAGAAAAAAAAAAAAAGGAAGAGTTTACTTCCTCTTTAAAGTGTCTATATATAGAGAGATTTTTAGGTACCATTGTTTGTCGCCATTCCACGAGCGTGCGCAATTTTAAAGCATGACATGTTAGTTATCTATTTACTTAGCGTCATATCATCTGTCACATTATACAAAAAAATTGGGCTAACTTTACTATTTTAGTAAAGCTTTATTTTTTTTTTTTTTTTAATTCATTAAAGTGTATTTTTTACAAAAAAAAATTGTGTTTGAAAGACTGCTGCGCATATACAGTGTGACATAAAATATTGCAACAACCCCCATTTAATTATGTAGGGTCTCTGCTAAATATATATATATATATATATATATATATATATATATATATATATAATGTTTGGGGGTTCTAAGTAATTTTCTAGCAAAAAATACTGATTTTTATCTTGTAAGCAACAAATGTCAGAAAATGGCCTGGTCTTCAAGTGGTTAGTAAATACGATATACCTATTTTTTTTTACTAAGCAGCAGAATTAAAAATTGTCAATGTTGATGGAGAGAGTGAAGCTCAGCTTTAAGTTTCATTTTTAAACAAAAGGTGTTTTCCTTCAATTCCTGAACTTTGTATACTTCCTGGATGGCAGGGCTTGACATTATAAATTCCTAATATCCAATGTGGAATTATTTCAGTTTAATAGGCCCCAGCAGAACCTGCATTATGCAGTCTGCCTTTTCTTGTGGTGTTCTCATAGTTTGGGAAAACAGTAATATTAGGGGAAAAAATAGAAAAGCAGATTGCGCGCTGTGGGATCACAAAACTCTGAGTCACGCTTTAATGCCATAATCCGAACCAACTTAATAAGATCTCCATTTATCACAGTAAATTATGACTCATTGTTGGTCCGAAAAGTGTGAAATCTGTTTCCTACTCTTTTAAGGGTTGTATTTCTGATTGCACGAAACTTCCAAACAGTTCTCGCTAAATGTTCAGAAATGAGCTTGCCAGAACTGTAATGGCAGTAGATCATGCTGGAACGTGAAACTAAATATCTGTTTCTGTTTAAAGAAGATCCCTGTCCTAACGGAAAAAAACTGAAAATTATTTTGGAATGATGAGCTGTTGAAATCACTAAATATAACCTATTATTATTTTACAGAGTAAAACTATTTTTTGCATTATGGGTGTTCAGCCCTATTTATTTTTAAACACTTGCCCTCCTGAAGATTTACCCCCCTTTATGACCAGGCCATTTTTTTGCGATACGGCACTGCGTTATTTTAACTGATAATTGCGCGGTCGTATAACAATGTACCCAAATAAAATGTACGTCCTTTTTTCCCCCACAAATAGAGCTTTCTTTTAGTGGATTTTGATCACCTCTGCATTTTTTTTGCGCTATATACAAAAAAAGGTCGACCATTTAAAAAAAAAAAAAATAATAATATTTTTTGCTTTCTGCTATAAAACATATCCAATAAAAAAAATGATAAAAATCTAATTTCTTCATAAATTTAGGCCAACATGTATCCTGCTACATATTTTTGGTGCAAAAAAATTACATTAAGCGTATATTAATTGGTTTGCGCAAAAGTTATAGCGGCTACAAACTATTGGGATATTTTTATTTATTTTTTACTAGTAATGGCGGCGATCAGCGACTTAAAGCAGGACTTTAATGTTGCAGCGGACATTCTGACACTAACTGACACTTTTTGGGGACCAGTGACACTAATACAGTAATCAGTGCTAAAAATATGCACTGTTACTGTACAAATGACATTCGCTGGGAAGGGGTTAACATCAGGGAAATCAAAGGGTTAACTGTGTGCCTAACCAGTGTTTTACTATACTGTGTGAGGTGCTTTTACTAGACCTTACTTTGACCCCCATGTCAATACAGCAATCGCAGTTTTGTCCCTCTGCCTGATGATTAGGGATGATCGAACTTTTGAAAAGTTCGGTTCGACCAGAACACCCGAACTTCACGAAAGTTCGGTTCGGATTTCAGAACCCCATTGAAATCAATGGGACCCGAACTTCTGTAATCAAAAAACACCATTTTTAAGCCCTAAAACCCAATAAATGCCCCTAAAAAGTGCCTAGGGTTCTGGGTCATGCCCCAGGGACTATTAATCACACAAAAAAAAGTTCTTAAAAATTGTCATTTTTGATAAAAAAGCCAATTATTGAAAAATTAAAAAAAAAAAAAAAAGAGATTTTTTTGATTTTTACTTTGGATTTAGTATCTGGGGGGTCTAAAAGGTGTGCATGTGAAGTTTCAGCTCTGTAGCATGTCCAGAACCATGAAAAAAAAAAAGATAATTTTTCAGTAGAACAGGGATGTGGTTCGGGAGCCTCCTTTAACTTTAACACCTATATGATCTTTTTTTCTGGTTCTGGACATGCTACAGAGCTGAAACTTCACAGGTACACCTTTTAGACCCCCCAGACACAAAATCACACAAAAAAAGTTCTTAAAAATTGTCATTTTTGATAAAAAAGCCAATTATTGAAAAATTAAAAAAAAAAAAAAAAAAAGAGATTTTTTGATTTTTACTTTGGATTTAGTATCTGGGGGGTCTAAAAGGTGTGCATGTGAAGTTTCAGGTCTGTAGCATGTCCAGAACCCCCCAAAAATTAGCATTTTCTTATAATTTTTATTAGAACAGGAATACGGCTTCTCTACGGCGCTTTTTCTTGCATTTATCGGGCATTTTTGGAGGCAGGCATGACTTTTTTTGGATTTAGTGTCTGGGGGGTCTAAAAAGTGTACCTGTGAAGTTTCAGCTCTGTAGCATGTCCAGAACCAGAAAAAAAGATAATTTTTCAGTAGAGCAGGGATGGTGGGACCCCTCTTTTACACTTATATGATCTTTTTTTGGGGTTCTGGACATGCTACAGAGCTGAAACTTCACAGGTACACCTTTTAGACCCCCCAGACACAAAATCACACAAAAAAAGTTCTTAAAAATTGTCATTTTTGATAAAAAAGCCAATTATTGAAAAATTAAAAAAAAAAAAAAAAAAAAAGAGATTTTTTGATTTTTACTTTGGATTTAGTATCTGGGGGGTCTAAAAGGTGTGCATGTGAAGTTTCAGGTCTGTAGCATGTCCAGAACCAGAAAAAAAAGATCGTTTGTATTAGAAAACTTTAAGCACAGGAATATGGCTTCTCTGCTGTAACACCTTGCCGGTTTAATAGCAGGCATTTTTTTGGGTTCTTTGCAGTCAGGAAAAACATCTGAACTTGTGTATAGTAGTACTGTGCACAAGTTCTGATGTTTTGCCTGCCTCCAAAATTCCCCAAAAAATGCCAGCAAAAACACACCTGGGCATTTTTTTTTTTGACGCTAGCGTTTTTTTTTGGCATTTTTTGGGGTTCTTTTGAGGCAGGCAAAATATCTGAACATGTGTATAGGGGGGATATATAGACATATATGTCTGAATATATACCCCTAGACATATATAGGTGTGATAGTAGCAGAAATAAATGCTTGCGATAATGAAATCATTTACAGTAATATATTTCTGCTACTATCACACCTATATATGTCTCGGGGTATATATTCAGACATATATGCCTATATATACACCCTATACACATGTTCAGATGTTTTGCCTGCCTCAAAAGAACCCCAAAAAATGCCAAAAAAAACGCTAGCGTCAAAAAAAAAATGCCCAGGTGTGTTTTTGCTGGCATTTTTTGGGGATTTTGGAGGCAGGCAAAACATCAGAACTTGTGCACAGTACCACTATACACAAGTTCAGATGTTTTTCCTGACTGCAAAGAACCCAAAAAAATGCCTGCTATTAAACCGGCAAGGTGTTACAGCAGAGAAGCCATATTCCTGTGCTTAAAGTTTTCTAATACAAACGATCTTTTTTTTTATGGTTCTGGACATGCTACAGAGCTGAAACTTCACATGCACACCTTTTAGACCCCCCAGATACTAAATCCAAAGTAAAAATCAAAAAATCTCTTTTTTTTTTTTTTTTTTTAATTTTTCAATAATTGGCTTTTTTATCAAAAATGACAATTTTTAAGAACTTTTTTTGTGTGATTTTGTGTCTGGGGGGTCTAAAAGGTGTACCTGTGAAGTTTCAGCTCTGTAGCATGTCCAGAACCATAAAAAAAAAGATCGTTTGTATTAGAAAACTTTAAGCACAGGAATATGGCTTCTCTGCCGTAACACCTTGCCGGTTTAATAGCAGGCATTTTTTTGGGTTCTTTGCAGTCAGGAAAAACATCTGAACTTGTGTATAGTGGTACTGTGCACAAGTTCTGATGTTTTGCCTGCCTCCAAAACCCCCCAAAAAATGCCAGCAAAAACACACCTGGGCATTTTTTTTTTTGACACTAGCGTTTTTTTGGCATTTTTTGGGGTTCTTTTGAGGCAGGCAAAACATCTGAACATGTGTATAGGGGGTATATATAGGCATATATGTCTGAATATATACCCCTAGACATATATAGGTGTGATAGTAGCAGAAATATATTACTGTAAATGATTTCATTAGCGCAAGCATTTATTTCTGCTACTATCACACCTATATATGTCTAGGGGTATATATTCAGACATATATGTCTATATATACCCCCTATACACATATTCAGATGTCATGTCTGACATCAAACATGTCCTCAAAAAAGCACTGGCAGTGGCAGCCCCTGCAGCATTAAAAAATGCTTGCTGGTGAGAAGCCACATTCCTGTCCCGAAGCAGAGAAATGATCATTTCTCTATAGCGGTCACCCTGCTATGGAAGGGTTTTGTCACCCTGCCATAGCAGTCACTGTCAGTTAACCCTACACTACACTACGGTCCCCTGACACTTAACACTTTCCCTACAGAAACTAAATTTTTGAAGCTAACTTAAGTGTAAAGGAGCACTCTAACTACACTAGATATCCCTTTCCTCACACTAAAAATAGCTAAATGACACTTTTAAAGTAAAATTAACAGAACTGCTTCCACTCTCTTCCATGTCCAGTATAACAATGCTGGGAATATGGCGGGGGCGATCTTATATACTGGGGGGCGTATTCACTAATGATTGGTCTAGGGACCCCCTAGTCACTCCAATCACATTCCTAGCATTCTTCTGCCCCCTCAATTGGCTTTTGCTAATGGTTCTGGTCCAATCACGGGCTTTTAAAGCCCATTTCCTGAAGCATTGCATTTTGGGCGGTTCTGGTTGCCGAATTCCGAACTTTTTGGGCAAAAAGTTCTAAATTCGGCCGAACCTCGAACACCCAATGTTCGGGCCGAACCGATGGTGGACCCGAACCGTTCGATCATCCCTACTGATGATCACCAGGTGCCAGAGAACATCGAGTACTGGGCACCCACCAATCGGCTTCCGCTATGTGTAATCATAGTGGAAGCGAGGCAGCGTGCATGCACGCCCCCTACCCAGAAGTGTCTGATCACATATTCATACGTGATCCGGCTCACAGCTGGCGCCCTGTAGCAGTAAAACTGCTATAGGGCGGTCCAGAAGAAGTTTAAGGGTTATTTTGCCTTTACCAAAAAACTGAAAAAAACTGCCTATGCAGGTGTGGGGCTCCTGTAGATAAAAACAAACTGTGCAGCTACGACCAAAGTTGAATAATTCCCTTGCTATAGGTATACTGTAAGCTATTTACATACCTCCTGAAGCCTGACTGAAAAACTCCCAGAGATGCCATCATAAATGGCCTACACCATAAGGCTCGCCCCATGTACATATACTGCGGCAAGGTGGCCTTTAAGAGCGAAACAACGTACCTGTACATGATTTCTTTCTTGGGTCTGGGGGCACGTGTTTGTGCCGCCGGCGACCTGCTCCGCTGTGATTGGACACAGCGGGAGCCAATCAGCAGGTCCAGCGGACCTGATGTTCTCCGGCACCCGGCTATCGTTTCCAAGGGAGGCAGAATGGCGGTCGGCCCATGTAAACAAGGTAGATCACCGTTCTGTCAGTGGGGAAGATGGAGATCCTGTGTTTTCGGAACAGGAATCTCTATCTTCCCCCAGTCAAATCATCCCCCCACACAGTAAGAAAGCACTCCCAGGGAACACATTTAACCCTTTGATCACCCCTGATGTTAACTCCTTCCCTGCCAGTGTCATTAGTACAGTGACAGTGCATTTTTAAGCACTGATCACTGTATCATCTCATTCTGCCTTGTTGCTAGAATGTTAGGACACTCCCAGCCTTTTCTGCTCACCCCAACCATCACAGGAGTTCTCAAACCCCTGCACATTTGTAGCCCACTATCTTCTTTGTTACAACATTGCTGAGATTAGAGCTACTGAAACAGGAGTGCTCTCCTGGTCCCCAAAAAGTGTCGCTTAGTGTCAGATTTGTCTGCCGCAATGTTGAAGTCCTGCTAAAAATCGTTGATCGCCGCCATTACTAGTAAAAAAATAAAAAGTCCATAAATCTATCCCATAATTTGTAGACGCTATAACTTTTGCGCAAACCAATCAATATAAGCTTATTGACATTTTTTGTTTACCAAAAACATGTAGCAGAATACATATTGGCCTAAATTGATGAATATATTTGATTGATTTTTTAAAATGTTTTTAGTGGATGTTTTATAGCAGAAAAAAAAATGGACATCAATTTTGTTTGAGTACAGCGTTGCACGACTGCGCAATTGTCAGTTAAAGCACTGCAGTGCCGTATTACAAAAAATGGCCTGGTTAAGAAGGGGGGTAAACCTTCTGGAGGTGAAGTGGTTAGTCAAAGCCACACAGTTCCTTTTTATTTACAGGCATCCATTACCTGCATAGGCAGTTTTTTGGTAAAGGTGAACTAACCCTTTAAGTCAGGGTTCTCCAAACTTTCTAAACGAAGGGCCAGTTTATTGTTTTTCAGACTTTAGGGGGGCTGGACTGTGGCCATTGGAAGTAGAAAATGTCACTGTATCAGTTGGAGTAAACATTGCCCCATCATTGGTGTCACTGGTAGGAACACTGCCCCATCGCTGGGAGGAATAGTGCCCCATAATTGGTGTCACTGGAAGGAATTGTGCCCCATCATTGGTGTCACTGGTAGGAATTGTGCCCCATTATTGGTGTCATTGGGAGGAATTGTGCCCCATCATTGGTGTCATTGTGAGGAATTGTGCCCCATCACTGGTGTCATTGTGAGGAACTGTGCCCCATCGTTTGGTGCCAATGAGTGAAATAGTGCCCCAAGGGCAAGATAAAAGCAAGCAAAGGTCCACATCTGGTCCCCGGGCCGCAGTTTGGAGACCACTGCTTTAAATTATTTCTTATGGGACTGTTATGTGTATAGACATATGGTGGGCAATCATCCTTACCCTTTAAAGTGGACCTTTCCCTTTTTTACTAAAATTCATATCTCTACATGCTGATGAGAAATCATCTAACAAAATCTCTGTGAGTTACTTTCTTAAGTCCACTTCTGTGGTTTCTCTAAAGGCACTGATGATGACATAGCCTTGGCTACACTGATGTGAAGGCAATGTCATCAGTACCTGCAGGGAGATCTTGTATCTAATTTGAGAGATCTTGTGAGATCTTGCAGTATTGTTGTAATGAAAATGTGCAAGAAGGAGCACGTGACGTCATGCGGCTTATCACGCACATGTGTTGTACTGTATTATATTTATCTGCTAAAAAAATAAAGCCTTCCCCCAAGATCTCATGAGGGGGAAGGCTCTTTTTTTTTTTTTTTTTTTAAATAGAGAAATGTAATGTGATTTGGTGCATGTATAACATGAGCCGCATGAAGTCCTGCGCTGCATCTTGCACATTTGCACTAGAACTAATGGCGCTTTTCCACTGCATGGAACCGTACCGGTTCGGCACGCTTTTGTGCTTTTCCACTGCTGGTACCGCATGGTATAGGGTCGGAACGGTTCGGTACGGTACGGTATAGGTTTGCTTTTCCACTGCATGGAACCGAACGGTACGGTATGGTACGGCTCTGAAAAAACAGTACCTACTCGATTGTGGTTCCAACAGGTACCATATCCCACAATCCTTTGCATGCAGTCACTACTAGCCACTGATTGGTCAGAGAATCCCACCCACCCCGTTGTTATCCCACCCACTTAACTTTAGTACTACTTTAGTGGAAAAGCAAACCTATACCGTACCGTACCAAACCGTTCTGACACTATACCATGCGGTACCAGCAGTGGAAAAGCAAACCAGGCCAAGCAGGGCCGAGTAGAGCCGAGCTGGTACGAGCCGGGACTTGCAGTGGAAAAGTGCCATATGTTGCATGCTGACCCCAGAAAGTATTTTAAAAATGGCAGTACGGGAACATAGGCAGCAGAAAGGCACCATGAAAAGGACAAAAGCAGAAAGAGAGGAAGCATGGAGGTAAGTAAATGCACTTTATGTTTTGGGTCATCTTCATGTATTTTTCTTTAAAGAGGGGCCTTTTTAACCCATTTCTACCCAGGATAAGTTTGTTCCCTTAGACCAGCAGTCTCCAAAGTGTGGCCCTTTGCTTGCCTTCACTGACACCAACAATGGGGCATAATTCCTGTTGCTAACTCTCCCACTGATACCATTAAAAGGACACAATTCCTTCCTCTGACACCAATGATGGGGCATACTTTCTTCCATTGACACCAACGATGGAGCACAATTCCTCCCACTGACATCAATGATGGGGCACGATTTCTTATATTGACACCAACAATTGGGCACTATTCCTTCCACTGCCACCAAAGATGGGGCATTGTTTATTCCAACTGGACGCCAGGACATTTTCTACTCCCACTAGCCCTAGTCTGGCCCCCCAGAAAGAAAACTGGCCCTTTGTTTAGAAAGTTTGGAGACCCCTGTCTTAGACCAGCCTTTCCCAACCTTTATAACATGGAGAAGCTTTGAAAAAAGCATGTAGGCTTTAGGGAGCCCCTGATAATAATTATTATATTTACAGCTCACAGTACATTAGTGTGATGGTCAGTGTGAATAATGCTCCTCACATTTGTGGTCAATGGGAAAAATTCCCCCTAACAGATAGCTAAAAAGATTGCTGGTGTCAGTGGTTACTCATCTGGGAGGCCAGAGATGTATAGTAACTAAGTAGAACTACTTCACTACTGTACTTAAGTACCGAAAGGCGGTATCTGTACTTTCCTAGAGTAGAATTTTTTTCTCCTACTTCCACTTTTACTTCACTACATTTTTTCAATGATTTCAATACTTCTACTCCGATTTTTTTTTTTTTTTTTTGTGCTGCATAGTTACTCGTTACAATTATAAAAATTACCACTGCCAGAACAGTAGATGGCAGGTTTCATGAAGCTCAAAACATGTGTATTATCAGCGCATACGAAAATAAATGCTACTGTATGTATAAATAAAATCTGCATTTGAAATGATAAAAAAAACAATATGATGTTCAAACTTTTGACTTCTTTCTTTAATAACTACATAACACAGTACTTGTACTTTTACTTTCAGTACTTGAGTAGCAATTTTTTTTTCAAAACTACTGGTACTTTTACTTTCAGTACTTGAGTAGCAAAATTTAAAAAAAAAACTACTTGCAATACTTTAGTACTTCTACTCAAGTCACTTTTTGATTGAGCACTTCCACTTCTACTCAAGTCACTTTTTGATCGAGCACTTGTACTTTTACTCAAGTATGGGTTTCGAGTACTTTATACAACTCTGTGAGAGGCAGAAACTGCCTATTGCCTAAGGAACCCCTAAGCAACCTCTGGAGGAACCGTAGGGTTCTACAGAACCCTGGTTGGGAAACCCTACCTTAGACTCATTGAAGAGCTATGGGTACAGTATCCTCCCTTGAGCTCCAATACAGAAGCACTTCTAGAAGGCCTAACCAGGAGGTTTATTGTCAGTGGTGCATGCTGTGGAAAGATATAAATATTTGGGGTGACCTTGGAAAGCTGTCTTTGCCTCCCAGGTTCTGACTGATGAGGAGGCATAGGTTGCTGAGGTTTTTTTTATTCCTTCCAGGCCTGCTGCCTGGGGAGGGTGTACTATGCTACAGAGAGGCACAAGCATAGGGTCTGAAGCTTCCTGCTGTCCTGTTGAATGGTATATCTTTGAGAAGTATAACTGGAAGTTAATTACCTTGTTCGGAGCATCAGTGGTGAAACTTAATTTTTTTTAAGGTTGTGCTGGAGAGCTGGGTGGATGCTACTGCAGTGCTAGACACATTGCTGGGAGTTCTGGTGGCTCATCCAAGAGGTACAGGTCCTGGTCTGTCTTAAAGGTCCTTCACTTGTATTGAATGTGAATAAAGATACGGAATCTGCATTTTTCTTTTTTTGGATATCCTGTGCCCTAAGCCTAAGTGCACTGGTAATATAATAAACTCTGCTAAACTTCCTAAAGTAACTGGCGCCCAATTTGTACCACCCCCACAAGAAAATCAACAATTTCACCCTGAACTGAAATGCTAGCCCACCAAGCCAACGGGGTGCTACACACATTTCTATATACAAATACATAAACCCATATTATGAATTACTTGAACAGTACATGCTTGTCTGAATTGAAATGTAGATATCCATTAATACACCGCATTGTGGTTCTCATCATGATATATTCCATTATCTGCACACCTCTCAGTAAGTGTAATAAATCTCTCACATGCATCCGAAAATGGATACAGATATAAGCTCGAAAAGATCAGAAATTGACATGTTACCAATAATACCCATTAACATGCATCCGGTAACGCTTTTTACTATAAATCCAATCTTCTTTAATCCTTCTCTTATTTACCTACTATTGGTTTAGATAGTGAGATGAACTGTGTTCTTTAGAATAAAGTCAATCATACCTTAACCTCCCTGGTGGTATGATTCTTTCGGATTTTAGGTGCTGAAAGCGGTACCATTATTTTGCATGTAATTCTTAAGAATGAGCAGCCTAAACCAACTATTTACATATGATTTTTTTTTTCTGAGCGTTCTTCTTTATAACATCTCGGGTATGATAAAGTTTGAAACACAAAATCATAAATTATAATATAATAAAAAACTATACATAAGTTAAAGTATGTATGTATGTATATATGTGAGTATATACATAAAAAGTACAGTAAAACTGCAGGAAAGGGCACTGGAGGTCAAACTAATGTGAATTTATTTTATTTTGAATTGTATCAGTTTGTTTGGTGTGTTTTACATTTGAATTTGCCGCCGGTTCCACCCCCCTGCGAACGTCACGCCACAGGAGACGGAAGCCGGGGCACACAGAGCTTCGGGAGGAAGATCCGCCGCCACACACCGCCGGGATACATCGCTGGATCCCGGTGACAAGGTAAGTAACCCCTCTACCAGGATCCAGCAATCTTCCTAGCAGTACCCCGAGTGTAGCTTGGGGTTACCGCTTTTGGCACTGAAATTTAACCCCAAGCCACACTCTGGAATACCGCTAGGAAGGTTAAAGGCCCACTATAGTATAAAAAAAAAGTATTCTGGCAATTGTATTTAGTTAACGTGTATCTAAACCAGTCATTCTCAACCATTTCAACACAGAGGAACCCCTGAAATAAATGTCTGATCTCGGGGAACCCCTGCTAAAAATTAAAAATCTACAACTCATGACACATTAGTGTGACAGTCAGTGGGAAGAATGCTCCTTACTCTTGTCATCAGTGGGAAAAATTACCCCCTTACAGATAGCTAAAAGGAACAATGGTGTTATTGTGAACTTATCTGAGAGGCAGAAATTGCCCATTGCACATGGAAACCCCTAGGAGGAGCCCACAGGAGGAACCTTAGGGTTCCACGGAACCCTGGTTGAGAAACCCTGATCTAAACCCAGAGATGTAATACACTGCAGCTTACTAGTTTTTTTTTTCACAAACTTTTTTATTTTTTTATTTACCAGGAGATCCTGTCAGTAACACACCTCCTGTCCTACAGTGACAATGCTCAATCATTGCACTGTATCCAGGAGATGGTAAAAACAGGTGGTTTATAAATGTTTTTACCATCCTCTGACCACCCACCTACAAGCAGACGTGGTGCTGCTCGGATGGGTGCACATCGCCATGGCTGCAATCCTGTGCACACAATGTGGCAATTGCCAAGTTTGATAAGCGGCACCACTTGTTAGACTCTCCCATTTGAGTGAATAGGGTCACTTGGCTTGCAGTTGCGGTGGATTCCCACAATAAAAAAAAAAGGGCATAAGGGACTCAGAAAAACAAATCTGTTGCGCTCAAACTAGTGAACTAGTAAACTATGCTTTTCACCCATAGTTCCACTTTAAAAGTGATGAATGCATTTTAAAGAATTTACAGTACAGTAAAATCTCAGAACCAATTTATATGCACAGGATCCCACGTCTTATGGATAAAGCTCATTGCTCGGCACTTGTATGCAGGTTGCCAGACTCGGGGTAAGCCCCTTGTGAACACCCATTAAAAAAAGAATGAAAGTAAGCAAGGTCCATAAAGGCATGGATGAAGAAGTTTGAGGTGGAAGAACTTGACTGGCCTGCACAGAGTCCTGACCTCAACCTGATAAAACACCTTTGAGATGAATTTGAGCGGAGACTGTGAGCCAGGCATTCTTGTCCAACATCAGTGCCTGGCCTCACAAATGCACTTCTGGAAGAATGGTCAAACATTCCCATAAACACACTCCTAAACCTTGTGGACTGCCTTCCTAAAAGAGTTGAAGCTGTTAAAGCTATAAAGGGTGGGCCAACCCAATATTGAACCCTAATAAGACTAAGACTGGGATGTCATTAAAGTTCATGTGCGTGTAAAGGCAGGTGTCCCAATACTTTTGACTATATAGTGTTTGTTAAAAAATATATATTTTTTTCAATGTTTTTAACATTTCCCTATTTTCTTTTTTTTTACATACTGTGACCAGAGGAGTACAGTGTCACCATAGTGACCATACGTAGATGATCAGGATTTTTTTTTTCACTATGATTGCTTATTACAGTGATGATCTGATTACTGTTATAAGCAGTGAGTTTTTTTTTTTAATGACAACCCTTCATGTGCCAATGTGTACTCTTGTGATAGCTGTGATTGGTCACAACTATCACATGGTACAGGTCTGCTGTTATTGGCCCCTGTACCATGTGATCACTGTAACCAATCGTAGAGATCACAATAGTAAACAATGAATGGCTATGAATGAAAGCCATTGTATACTTTGGACATGTGATCGCTGTTTTTGGTAACATGGTACAAGGGCCGGCCTGGTAGAATGATCTGCGCGAGTGGGAGGACATCATATGCTGTCCTTCTGGGATAATAATGGTTAAAGTATATGTAAATCCTAACCATAAACTTTTATTTGCTCCATTTTGGTGTGTTAAACATATCATTGGAAATATTTTGTTATACTGTATCTGCTTGTTATCCTCTTTCTGTTCACATAACACCCACACACCACACATTGAGTATGCAACCATGAATGGCTGAGGTTTCTGTGCTGAGAGCACGCTCACTGTGCACTCCCAGCACAATGACCAAGCTATTACACACAGCTCTTGGTCTCTAGTAATGATCTTGAGGTGCGGGCACTGGCTCTGGATCATAATTCTACTAAAAATGAGTACCAAAAACGGATAAAAAGGATAAAAATAAGCGCATTGGCTTTTTCCTTCATCTTTGGCTCTGGATCATGTGACCACTGTGACAACCAATCACAGTGGTCACATGACTAGACAGTCCTTCCCTCCCCCCTGGGCATTAAGGCCCAGTTATAAGGATGCTGGGGTTGGGCAGGAAGGGTCTAAGTGTAAAAGATAACCTACTGATCATATCATAAATTAGAGCTGCCCTATCCCCATTTACGCGTAATACTCTTCGTATCTGGGATGGCCTTAATGTAAAGGGGGTCTTTTCCCCGGGGGGTATCACCACTGGCTCCTCTGGGTGGCTTCCCCTGGTTTCAACCAGGGGAAGATCCCTGTTTTTTTCGCTCCTGGGGGAAGGATGGAAAAACATGTTGTGGCAAATTTGCACCCGAGGGGAAACTTCTTTCATTAAATATCCTACACGCACGATTCGGGGATTTCCCAATTTCAATGTGGCGATATAGACAAATGATGGATTTTGTAACTGAACTTCCAGCCCCCCCTCGATTGATTGATCAACTCTATCCTTTGGAGTCATGGGTGATTAAACCCCAGGAATCT
Source organism: Pelophylax lessonae (assembly GCF_965119305.1). NCBI lineage: Eukaryota > Metazoa > Chordata > Amphibia > Anura > Ranidae > Pelophylax > Pelophylax lessonae. The sequence continues at coordinate 189,042,158 of NC_138777.1, read as the reverse complement.
CAGCATTTATTATCTCATATGCACAATCTGGTTTTGGACTCTTATGTTAGAGAATGGGAAAGAGAGATGGGAATAAAATTCTCCCCTCCGCAATTAACTAAAATTATGCAACTAACTCGTGTTTCATCTATTAGCACTAGGGTTCAGGAATCTTCTTATAAGTTTATATTGCGTTGGTATAGGACCCCTGCCAACTGCAGAACAATTAATTCCTGGGCTATGGAGAGAGAAAAATTGGAGGGATTTGATCATTTAACAGCACACAACAGGGTAGGGCTGACACCAATTCTTGCAATTTCAGACCACAAAAATGCATGTGGTATCAATGCACAAGAGGAAATTAACGGCTGAGTGCATTTCCGGCAGATCAACAGGTATTTTTCTGTACTTGCAGGGTCTGTAAAGGCATAACCATGGGAAAATGTACATTTCTTGCATTTGATTTTTCAGACTTTGCCCTGACATGCACAATACTAGTCCTAGTTCTTAGTGTTTTTAATATTGGTAGGAATAGAGTTCCTCTTTAAACCTGTGTGCAGACACCCAAGCTGGCCAGAGAAAATAAAAGCCACACAATTCAACTGTAACCATCCATGAGCTGCATAATAATACGCATGCTAAACTCACAAAGTATTCTTGCTTGTGGGCCAAAGATAAGATATGGTTTCTATTGAGTGAAACCGATTCATTGAATGTTGGCTACCTTTTCAGGTCTACGGTTTTCTAACTTGCCGTTCCATGCAAAGTACACCCAGATACGGGCCAGAGATACATTTTTATGGCAGACGGATTAGAATAATAGAGACAAAAGTAATCTTCTTGCAGCTACTTCTTGCTGGCTTTATGTAACAGAGCTCCTTTGTAGCAATCTATATATACAGCTGTGTCTACTGGATGGTGCCCAAGGGGTTGTACATCATAGTTTGCTAAATTTTAATCATGCTAATGTTTGCATTTGTGTGGAGTTCACATGTCCCACAAAGCTCTTAATCCTCGCTTTGCAATGTTAGGCAGTATGCCCAGACTCACTTGGGTCCTCCCTTGCAAATGGCACTTGTTCTATTCGCTGCTACAGAGGGTAATACATTTATACATTTTTATGTATCAGATAAAAGCTCAGCTAGGAGAACTGCCCCATCAGCCTATAAACTTCCAACTAGATGACACTAGCAATTCATTTGCAAATTACTATGGACTTTCTTTTTGTTCTGTGTTCCCTCAAGGATTCAAATCTAAGGTCTTTAACTTTCGGATTATATTATTACTGAAAATGATATTTCAAGATTATATCACTTGCTACAAATTGCAGTGAAGTAAATATGCTGGTTTCGGGACAAAGCAACCGTTTTTGTGCAAAGCCCCCCCCCCCCCCATCATTCCACTGTCACTTATACTGCCCCCTCTTACCTGCAGAACCTTCAGCTGGAGTTGGCTGGTACTAGGGGAAGCAGTGACGTCACATTCTCTGTCACGTGACAGTACTTGGGCCTAGCCATTGGCTGCTAGACTTGAGCACTCTCACATGGGAGGAAGTCACATGCTTATCCATGCTTGGAAGCATCAGGTTTTTTTTACAACTTTAGCAGCAGAAGGATCAGCAGGGGGGCACTGGCAAGGTGAGCATCAGTGGATAGGGGGGGGGGGCTTTACACAGACACCCTCATTTAGCCATGAATGGGAAAGGGGGCAGTGCCTATTTTAAGTGTCTCTTTAAAAATGAAAGAATATAGAGATTGACCTCTGTGACAGTACTCACCCTCACTATGAGTGAAAGACAGATACTTAATGGTTTGGATTGCTTCAAGTGGGACAGTAATATTTGTCAGCAATATCTCTCCAGAAGTTTAAGGATTTGGTCCCACTTTACACTGTGAGACCTATAGCTTGTTGCCATGAAATCTGTGACTCCTAAATGGTCAGAGTATTGCTTGATGTGTATTTCACGTGCTAAAATGTAGGAGACAGACAGACTGATACTGGGGTATTTTCCTATTGTCTGTAAAATAAGGTGTTCTGTTTGTATACTTAGTATAATGTGTAATTTTGTATTTTGTTTTAGCTTTGTTTCCGGGCAGTCTTGTCATCCCAGCTGGTTTAAGTGCACTGAGTTAATTAGTATGTGAATGATAACCTTGTCTGGATGGGATTAGCCATGAGTCAGGTGGACCTCGTTATCTAACCATTGTGTGATGTTTTGGGTAAATATTTGGGTCATTGTTCATGTAGTGACTGACATACTTCTCAAGTGTATAAAAGTCTGTTTCTTCATCAATAAAGGAGTTAGTGTTTTCAGATACATACAAGTTAAGTTGTCAGGCTAGTTTTGTATGTAGGGCGGCTGGAATATCTATACATGTTCATGACTGCAAGGAAGCCGTATACTGACGGAAGACCACGAGTACAGTGTGGGTCGGTGGTTCCGTTACAACCTCAAATGGACTTAATAATTTCTTAAAGAGGAACTTCACAAACAAAATTAAACGTCAGGAACTACAGGTACTGTAGGTTGACTTTTAGGAAACAGGTACTTACCAGCCTGTGGTGTCCATATCGGTCTTTCCACAGCCGATTCTTCTCACCAATGCATGATCCCTGTCACCGCCATCTTGGATTCGTGCCCCAGCTGTGACTTCCTGATGAATGACAGCCAGCTACTATTAATGTGCAAAGAGAATGGTCCTGAAACTTCCTGGGATGTGTGACATATACGTTCCAGAAGGCTACAAGCAGGGAGGGGGGCAGAATGGGATGATGTCATCCTTGCCTAGGTGAGGTTCGAGGAAGGGGGAGTGGGTTCCCCCCCAAAAACAAAAACAAAAAAACCTGCAGCTCAGTTAGAGCAATGTTTATCACATTTTTTCCAGTCAAGGCACCCCTTTACAATTCCGTACAATCTCGGGCACCCCATTCTAAAATGTAAAAAACAAAATTAATAGTTTTACATAACGCAGCAACACCCACATGCGTAGGACCCCCAACATTAGTGGTAATTTATTCTTCCAAAGCACACACCTTTGCACACTGGTACTGACTAATAGTCCAACGTTTCTCTTCTCCCTCAGTTCCTCTCCCTCACTCTGCTAATGTGACCCCATTGCTTATAAAGAATGGCAGGGGAGGGACAAACAACTATGCTGTGCAGGTGCCCAATGTCCTACTGATCAACTGATGATGTCATTGGTTTTTATTACACTGGGGGCTAGAAGGTTGTAATGGTGCACAATGAAAATCTGTGGCTTTATGAAACTAATAGGTAGGCTTGATCCACCTGATGGCTTATATTCAATTTTTGGGCAGTTTCTAGGCATTTTGCTAAGGCACCCCTGAAGGCACCCCAGTGTACCTAGGTACTCTGGTTGAAAAAGGCTGAGTTAGAGAATGAGCAATACTTAATTTTTTGAGTAAAGTTCCACTTTAAAGATACATTTCAGGTATGGTATATTTTTGCATAGTTATACTGGTCCAGCTTGGATCAGTGTAACTATGTATATACAGTACTATACCTGGCTGATGCCCCAGGAAGCTGGAAATCACTGAAGTAGACGCCTCTACTCCAGTAGTCTGTACTTGCATCAGGGTCCAATACTGAGTAGCCAGCTTGATGCATTGTGAACACAGGCGTCTGGACCCTCAGCATGGGTGAAATTCAGAGGATACATTTTCTAAATGAATGCAAAGCATTCTCTGATTGCACAAGGTATAGAGCCCAATGTAATATTCAACATTTCGTCATAGTTACCAGAAATGGACAAAAACAGCAAAAAATAAATTGACTTGAGTTTTAGTCTTTCCTTCTTTACCCAAATTAAGAAGAAAAGTTTGGTTTATACAAGCACTTCAAAAGAACTGCAACATCAAAAGACCTTCAGTGAGCTGAAGCACTGATCTTTTTGTAACACAGTTGGATCAAAGCCAATATGGGATATGACTGCCTATGTGCACAAAATGGTAATTAACCTCTTGCCGACCGCCCAATGTACATGTACTGTGGGGTGGCGGCTCCTGTGCGCAGAACAACATACCTGTACATCATTCTGAACACTGGGTCTGGGGCATGCGCGCGCGCCACCTGTGACCCCCTCCCACTGTGATTGGACACATTGGACACTCGATGTCCACCGACACCCGGCGAGAGAGGCAGAACAGTGGTCTGCCTATGTAAAAAAGGCAGATTGCCGTTCTGTGACAAGGGAAGGTAGTGATCTTGTGTTTCTGCCAAGCAGAAACACAGATCTCTGCCTTCCCTCAGTACAAACACCTCCCCCACAGTTAGTAAACACTCCCTAGGCACACAGTTAACCCTTTGAGCGGCCCTGATGTTAACCCCTTTCCCTGCCAGTGTCATTAGTACAGTAACAGTGTACATTTTTAGCACTGATCACAGTAATAATGTCACCGGTCCCAAAAAAAAGTATCAAAAGTGTCCGATTTGTCCGCCACAATTTTGCAGCCCACTATAAGTCACTAATCACTGCCATTACTAGTTAAAAAAAAAAATCATAAATATATCCCATCGTTTGTTGCCCAAACCAATCAACATATGCTTTTTTGGATTTTTTTTAACTAAAAACATGTAGCAGAATACAGATTGGCCTAAATTGATGAAGAAATTTGATTTTTTATTGGATATGTTTTATAGCAGAAAGTAAAAAATATTGTTTTTTTTTTATCACAATTGTCTGTATTTTTTTGTATATAGCGCAAAAAAATAAAATCCGCAGAGGTGATTAAATACCACCAAAAGAAAGCTCTATTTGTTGGAAAAAAAAAAGACTTTTAGGTACAGTGTCGCACGATGACGCAATTGTCGGTTTAAATAACGCAGCGCCGTATCGCAAAAAATGGCCTGGTCATGAAGGGGGTAAAACCTTCTGGAGCTGAAGTGGTTAAAAAGCTGCAAAGATGTCTTTGGAACAGGAATTGTAAAAAGCACAAGCCAGGGAAAGCTGATCCATAGTTCATAGTCAAGTATAAAACAGAATGTGCCCAACTCAATCTAAACTGTGTCAGTCCACTAAAATAGCAGGCATTTTACATTTTATGAGCACTTGGAGTACATACACCTATCAGAATGACTGTAATTCAAGTATATGGACCAAAGACAAATGTAAGAGACATGGGAGCAGAGTATTTCTATAAAAGTATAAGTTGGAATTGACAGCAGATATAAAAAATATACTGATAGTCATAAGCATAGGTAAACATTTTGAACAAATAACAGGGGAACAAGTAGAAGGTACACTAGAGAGGACCTGCAATTTAGAAAATCTGTTACCTTACCCTGAATGGACAAAGTACAGATTTATTTGAAAGACACAAGTTTGAATCAAATTGATGCCTAATGAACAACAATGAAATATGTTAAAATGCCAGCGGTAATATTATGCCAACCATACAACATTATTGGCTTAAAAAAAGGCAGTTTAAAACAAATGCTTATCTAGATTGAAGATCATGGGTGTGCACCTTAACATGAGGAAGACAAAGATCCTGTCAACCTGTAAAATCAATAATATTCCCCTTGATGGAGAAGAAATGTATAGATTAGACAACTTCAGCCTCTTTGAATCAATAATCAACACTAAAATGTCAAAAAACCATGAGATCACCTGTGAAGGAATGGGAATGAAAGACCTAGATAGGATCTTTCATTCCAGAAATATAATGTATCATCATGCACAAAAATAGGACTTTTCAAAAACATCACAGAAAAGGTTGAACAGGGAAGCAAATGGCGGCAAATGTTCAGCAATGGAAAATTCCAGGGAAAGCATGGTGTAAAGTAGTAGATGTTCTACTTGGATCGGTCCTTGCTGTGATGACCATCTTTGACTAGTAGCCATGTTTAGATTGGTTCGGTGATTACACATTACATTTTCTTTGTGAAGTTGAGTTTTGGATCAAAATTGTCCAACGCTTAAGCAAATGCTTAAAGCGGAGTTCCGGCCACAAAATCGACATATTCGATTTTGGGCCATCCGCTTGCTATAGCTCACCTGAAAAAGAAATGGGTAGTTAGGATTTTTATTTTTTTTTAATTACCTTGTAATTGCAGAAAAAAATACTTCTTTCCACTTCCTCCCTCGGCCGTCACTTCCGCTTTGCAATGATTCCTGGGGGCTGAACGTCATCGCTCCCAGGAATCAATGTGCCTGCACCGGCCCCGCTCGTCACTTCCGGTGCAACGCCGCATTCCTTGCTAAACAGCTTCTGGGCATGCCCAGAAGCTGTGGAGGAATGCGGCGGCGCACCGGAAGCGACGAGAGGGGCCGGTGCAGGCGCATTCTGGGAGAAGAAGATGCGGAAGAGGACGCAGAAGAGGATCGCGCTGGCTTCAGCTGCCCACAACAGAGATGGCAACGCTGGAGAAGAAATTTTAAAAGTGAGTATTTCTTCTTGCAGGTAAGTGCGAACCGGGACAGATAAGAGGCTATCCATTGTGGAATGTACTAGCCCTGACTGTCCCGGGGGTATGTTTATTGAAATTTTTTTTTTGTGGCCGGAATCCACTTTAAGCAAATGCTTTAAAATATTATGACTGTAGCGCTACAATCAACTCTGGTCGCAGAGTCCTCCCACAAAAAAAATGTACAAACTCTTACCTCACATGGAGGAAGGATTGAGACCCCCATGATCAGCAGGTCAGGCCTGACATACACCTATGTTGTTAGTGGATAAACAGGGCTGTAAAATCACATGGTGTGTGAGCAACTGGCTAGGGCTCATCACTTACTAAAACGCATCCACAGGAAATGAGGTAGAATCTCCAGTAAAAACAGGAAGTTTCCTTTAAGGCATTTCATGGCACTTTTCCACTGCAAGTACCGGCTAGTACCGGCTCGGCTCTACTCGGCCCTGCTTGGCCCGGTTTGCTTTTCCACTGCGGTACCGCATGGTATAGTGTCGGAACGGTTCGGTACGGTACGGTATAGATTTGCTTTTCCACTAAAGTAGTACTAAAGTTAAGTGGGTGGGATAACAACGGGGTGGGTGTGATTCTCTGACCAATCAGTGGCTAGTAGTGACTGCATGCAAAGGATTGTGGGATATGGTACTGGGTATGGTACCTCTTGGAACCACAATCGAGTAGGTACTGTTTTTTCAGAGCTGTACCGTACCGTACCGTTCGGTTCCATGCAGTGGAAAAGCAAACCTATACCGTACCGTACCGAACCGTTCCAACCCTATACCATGCGGTACCGCAGTGGAAAAGCACAAAAGCGTGCCGAGCCGGTACGGTTCTATGCAGTGGAAAAGCGCCAATAGTAATGCATAGGAAGGATAAGGACAAGGAATTAAAGGATGTAACAAATTGGAAGTTTATTTATGAACGACATGCAAGCATATGCTTGTTAAAATATCAACTGTCTAGTGCAGGGATCCTCAAACTACGGCCCTCCAGCAGAACTACACATCCCATGAGGCATTGTAAAACTCTGACATTCACAGACATGACTAGGCATGATGGGAATGTTAGTTCCTGAACAACTGGAGGGCCATAGTTTGAAGACCCCTGATCTAGTGCATGGTCAACAAACTCGCAGGCCAGATATGGCCCTTTGCTTGAATTTATTCCGTCCTTTCGGCACAATTCTACCCACTGACACCAACAATGAAGCACCATTCCTTCTGCTGACCTCAACAGTGGGGTTTTATTCCTCCCATTGACAACAATTATGGGGCATAATTCCTCCCAAGGACACCAACAATGGGGCACTATTCTTCCCACTGAAACCAATGATGGGCCACTATTCCTCATTTTACTCACCACAGGCATTATGTGATTTTTTTTACTCCCACTAACCACAAAACCTGAGGCATTGCTTGCTCCCGCCGTCTTGGATCATTTTCTACCCTCCCTGGCTACAGTCTTAGCCCAGGGTCTGAAGGAGAGTAAACTGGCCCTCTATTTAGAAAGTTTAGAGACTTAAATATAAAAAAGACAGCAACTGCCAATGTAATACGTCCAAAGCCTCCAATGCTGACTGGTGTACTGCACTGATTTTAATAGGATTATGTCACTTTTTTTTATTCAAGAAGGGCTGGAGTGTCTAAAATATGTTGCATGTAAACCTCATGTGGCGTGGCGTGCTCAACTATATATGAAAGCCTAATTGCTTAAGTATTTATATCAGCTTTACCAATTAATTTCAAAAGTAATTTTCATTCTTTTTAAATCTACAGCTTTGAATTAAATAATACCTGGTGATCCTGTCATGAAGGTCCTTGTTCAGGCACTTCTTGTTATAGTCCAAATCTCCCAGTTGTGTTCCTGCATGCCCTGTCATGCTGGATTCTGATTGAGACTGTAGTGGGAATTTCAACACACAATATGCAGGCATGGTCCCCTGTTGTCACCATCAGCAATTCCACTGATGGTGACCATAAACCCCAGCAAAACCCATCAACGTGGATGCAAAGAGACTGCAGGAGGTCAGCAGAATTGCAACAAATGGGGTAAATATATACTTGCATACTATACTTCAGAACAGTATACTGAGTTAGTATCTACATTTCCATGAATTGTGTCCTCTACTGTGTTTATCAAAGTTAGTTCATGGACATAGATGTTGGCTGGTGTGTTTGTTTATCCACTTAAGCCCCGGAAGATTTTACCCCCTTCCTGACCAGGGCCTATTTTCCGATTCGGCACTTCGTGACGTTAACGGACAATTGCGCGGTCGTGCGATGCTGTACCTAAACGAAATTGACGTCCTTTTTTTCCCACAAACAGAACTTTCTTTTGGTGGTATTTGATCACCTGTGCGATTTTTTGATCATGCGCTATAAGCAAAAAAAGAGGGACAATTTTGCAAAAATTACAATATTTTTCACATTTTATTATATGAAATTCCCGAAAAAAAATGTAAAAATCAAAATTTTTTAACATTTTAGGCCAATTTGTTTTCTGCTACATATGTTTGGTAAAAAAATCGCAAAAAGCGTATTTTGATTGGTTTGCGCAAAAGTTATTGTATTTACTAAGAGAAAGATTTTTGGCATTTTTATTGTTTGTTTTTTTTAACGAGTAATGGCGGTGATCTGCGTTTTTTTTTGCCGGACTGCGACATTGCGGCGGACAGATCCGACCCTTGACTGACATTTTTGACACTTTTGGGGGTACCAGTGACATTACTACAGTAATCAGTGCTATACATATGCACTGTTACTGTAAAAATGACACTGGCAGGGAAGGGGTTAACTTTATTGGAGAAGGAGGGGTTAAGTGTGTCCCTAGGGGCGTGCTTCTAACTGTGATTGGATGTGGCTTTTCATGTAACAGCAGAGATCTACGGTCCTACATAGCAGGACCATATGATCTCTGCTGTTACACAAGGGAGAATGACAGGCGGCTTTGTTTACATTAGCCGCCTGCCTTTCTCCCGGTGTAACCGACGATCGCGAGTGAGCGGCGGACATCGGGTCCGCCACTCACGCGTGCGGGGGGGGTCCGTGAGCGAGCGGGAGCGCGCCTCCGGCGGGGCGCGCTCGCTCCCTAGAGCCTCACAGGCTAGCGACGTAGTACTACGTCACTTTGCCTGTGAGGGGCTGACTGCCGACGTAGATAGTCGTTAGGCAGTCGGCCAGTGGTTATACTAGGATTCCTTCGTATTCCCCTTTTAGTTCTGCCTGCTTCCCCATATTTTCTGCCTGCTTCCAGCTCTTGATTTTTGGTGGGGGAATTTTCAGGCGCAAGGCAACTGAAATGAATGTAGAACAGCTTGTTAGTTCTACAATGTACAGGTGGCAGGTTCATCCTCTACTGGTTCAGTCACCTTTTTATAGAAGAAATATTAAACCAAACTGTAACTTGTTCCAGTTCTTATGTAATCGTAGGTATATCAGCTAAGATGTTAGTAATAGGTCCTGGTGTAAAATGTATTAAATATTAACCATACTCAACTGGGTGCTTCAAACTTCAGAGGATTACAAATCTTTGCAAAACAAGGTAACATTATGAACGTGCAGACAATGTAATTCATTCCCACCAAAGTCTTCAAAATAAAACAATTCAAGCATGGAAACAAAATTAACACCTTCCTTACAATTGACATTTTACAGTATATTTCCCACATATGCATTTACATTAATGGGATTAGACAAATATGCACATATGTTTTTTTCCATGGAGCTGTTACTGGATGGTGATCACCTGATATGTCTGGAATGTTTAAAGTAGACCTAAGGTCTCACGTTTAGTCCAGCTTGCCCATGGGGTCCAACATTGTTAATGAATTATTCCTGCCAAAAGTGATTTTTATATTTATACAGTAAAACCTTGGATTGCGAGCATAATTCGTTCTGGAAACATGCTTGTAATCCAAAGCACTCTTATATCAAAGCAAATTTCCCCATAAGAAATAATGGAAACTCAGATGATTCGTTCCACAAGTCCTTCAGTTTATAGTCTATATATATAGAGATTATAGCAATGTGAGAGGTTGTGTAACCATAAAATGTCTATCCACAATATGCAGCCTTCCCAAGGGGATAAGAAGCAAAATCTAGCAGAGCTACAGAATATAAGAGAAATGAGAGGCACCTCTAAGTGTAGCAATATGGTTACATTTAATGAAGGTTCAACATTTAAAAACTCACATGGTTGATGATTAAAATAGGCACACCTAAGTATGCAGGCATCCGGGGTAAAGCTGTCCACATAGACCATCTTCTAAACAACCGACTCTCACCGCTGTCAGTCTGCAATCATGACCGGGAAGAATAGCCTGCAGTAGAGTGATCTGAAAGTGAGGCTTTGAATCACTCGTGGAGTGCAGCGGGGAAGGGATGATGAAGATGGCTGTGTAGAGGATGGTCTATGTGGACGGCTTTACCCCGGATGCCTGCATACTTAGATGTGCCTGTTCTAATCATAAACCATGTGAGTTGCTAAATATTGAACCTTCATTAAATGTAACTATATTGCTACACTTTAGAGGCTCCTCTCTTCTTTTTTATACATGACGCTACTTGTATATCAAGACATCGCTTGTATATCAAGGCAAAATTTATTTAAAAAATGTGCTTGTCTTGCAAAGCGCTCTCAAACCAAGTTACTCTCAAACCAAGGTTTTACTGTAGTTGATGACCTAAGTAAGCCCCTGGCCCATCTGCCTTTGGTCTTTAAACTGTCTATCTGACCACTGTGGTGTTGGGGTGATTATACTCATGGGGTAGATGCTTTCTCCCAATGAGTTGTGCCAGTCTAAACTGTATGGGTATGGCAGCCCACTTTCATTGAATAAACGTTAAGTTCACATACACATCAGTTGCCCATGCAAGAGTTTTACACCATAAACGTAAAAAAAGACAACTGAACATGCTGAGCCACCTGGCTGCCTTGTTAGCACCACTGCTACTCTTCTTTCCAGACCCTCACACTGTGTTGCTCAGCACTCTTGGTTCCCTTGGCTCTCTTAGCCTTTAGTCACAGCACCCTGTTGCATCGTCCACTCCTGGCCTCTAGATAAGGGTTCTCCCGACACTCCAATTGGACCCACCAGACCTCCAGGCTGATGGCTGGGACACCTCTGATCCCTAGGTGAGACTTCCTGTCTATTGATTCCTGTCTGGGGCTCCTCTGACCCCTGGGAGAGACCTTTTATCTTTAATATGGGAGCTACCTCCAACTGGGAGCTGTCTCCTGACTGGGAGCCCTAAACTATCCTCAAGCTTGAGTATGTAATGACCCTGCACTCCTGTGTACTCATAAAGAATACAGGCACCTAGTAATATCCGGACACAGGATTGAAGGTTCTGTCCCACCCAATACATTTTGGAATCTTTAGGCTCCAGACCCAGATAAATGACTACAGAATCCAGAGAAAACCAAAAACACAGCTTTCTCTGCTCAGAAACGGTAGTCTGGAACTTTACATGAACCCTTAATTCAAATCATAAGTCATATTATCCTACATTTTCACAGTGGACAGTCACACTGTCACACCACCTAGGAGTTCTGGCTGTTCCTGTTCATTTTTGCATTTTCCAACACTTCTTGCTTTCTCCATAATATGAAGTAAATAGAAATCAAAAACAGTCTTAAAGGGTAACTCCACTTTCGTGGGGAAAAGAAATAGCAAATAAAGCAAAAACAATATTGCGTATACAATTGCGACACAAATCATATTGTAATTTATTTATTTCAGGTACTTATATAGCGCTGTCAATTTACGCAGCGCTTTACATATACATTGTACATTCACATCAGTCCCTGCCCTCAAGGAGCTTACAGTCTAAGGTCCCTAACTCACATACATACACAGTAGGGCCATTTTTTTTTTTTTATACAGGATCCAATTAACCTACCAGCATGTCTTTGGAGTGTGGGAGGAAACCAGAGTACCCGGAGGAAACCCACGCAGGCACAGGGAGAGCATGCAAACTCCAGGCAGGTAGTGTCGTGGTTGATTGAATGGTAATAAAAATGACCTTTCCTTTTCAATCTGCACCTGTTGTAATTTGGCTACCTGGAGTTGCTCTGTACACAGACACATCACCCCAGAAACATAATATCCTGCTTGTGTGATTGGCTCACCAATTGTTCCAGAAGTCTGCTTAAAATACAAGTCCGTTTTTTGGCATCCCTTGCAACAAAAATGTAATTTTTAGTGAGATACTCCCAATAGGAACAAGTCTAAAGGGATGCAGGCCCAGCAGCTTTCCTCATTAGAGCCCTGCATCTGCCGCAGCTGACAGATTATTATGAAACCACTCCCATTTGACCCACTCAGCACAGAGGCACAAAGGAACAAACATGGATTTCTTTGGAATAACAAAATATAGAAATCTGCACCATCTGGTTCGATGGATGTGGTAGCAATTCTCAATGAATTTGTAGGATGCTCATCAGATATTTTGGTTCTTTGTGTGCTTCATCCTTGAAAATAGTTGCTCACAAATGTAGGCGCTGCTAAAATCTGATGAAATGAATAAGGCATGATTGTTACGAGTAGGACATTTTTCTTTGGGAAGATAAAACTCCCAAAAGTCCAGTAAAGAGACACTGTCAATTTTTTCTTTGGCTGCATGTGTTCGCTATGTGCAAACGCTTTTTCACAAAACATCCCCCCCGCTTCCAAAATAAAAAAGAATACAAATTTTTAAGTAAGTTTTTGATTTTGTGCTGGGCTGCATTCATAGCCGCCTTGGGCCACATGTGGCACTCGGGCCGCAGGATGGACATCCCTAAGGCTCTGTTCACATGTGAGCGTATGGATCGCGGGCAGAACCGCCGCGGTTCCGCCCGCGATCCGGAGATTTATTGCAAATCGCGGGACGCCTAGCGTTGCCCGTTGATTTGCAATAGCCCCCCAAACGCCGAGCGATGTTGCCGCGATTTCCGCCTGCCGATTCGGCAGGCGGAAATCGCGGCAACATCGCTCGGCGTTTGGGGGGTATTGCAAATCAACGGGCAACGCTAGGCGTCCCGCGATTTGCAATAATCTCCGGATCGCGGGCGGAACCGCGGCGGTTCTGCCCGCGATCCAAACGCTGACATGTGAATGCAGCCTTATCGATAAGATAGGAGGGCTTTTCATTTTAAAGCAAAGGGCTGCTTTGAGAGTAACCAAGTAATTAAAATAAGCCATTGAAAGCCCCCTCTAGTGGCTAAACTGCCACCTATGCAGTTACAAAAAATATGGAAAATAAAACGTATAAAAAATAAATGTCACTAAAAAATGACTTTAGCCAAAATGATTACAATATTTAAAAATACGCGCTTGGCAAAAATTTGCAGTACTTTCCCTTTAATGGACAGTAAACAAGTAACACTGGCTGGTCTGTGCCTGCTAATGTTACTTTAAAGACAAAGCATTTTGTCTAAGCAGACACATTATTTTAGAATTCGGGATGTAATAGCTTTGTGACTGACAGTAATGTAAGGGGAGAGTGCAGCCCGGGATCCCATATTGAACAAAGCATCAGCAGCCCTCATCCTGGAATTGACAATATTGAAGCCAAAGGGTTTGAAATATTGAAGGATGAACAACCTGATTCAAAGTACTTGGGAGACAATAGCTTTTAATTGCGTGCAATCCATAGATTACCATTTCCTCTCATTATTATAGTGACTGCCATTTGTACCAAATGATTTTTTTTCTAGAGGATTTGTACAATAGAATGCCTTTTTATAGAACAAGTAGGTACACATGCTTCTTCAAAAGACAGAATGATAAAAAATACAATACATTGTCTGTAAAACAAAATAGGATCAGTAGTATTAGATATTCATGTGGCACCCTCCTAGGTAGGTGTTAGAGAGTATAATATCGTTTTTGGCTCTGTCTGCCTATCAGAGGAGCAACAGGTAAATCTATATTGCTTTCTGCTTAACAGGGAGCAGAATCTGTGAGTTAGATCTGTTCAATGTGCTCAGTGTGTGATTCATCTGGTCTGGGGAGTGTCCCCACTGGTCCAATGGGGAGGCACATTGGAGAGTGGGGGAAACCTGGCCAATGAGTACACAGGCTTTGATACTGCCCTAGTGATTGGCACAGACTGCTGTCTCTGTGCATTGTGGGGTGTGGTATAAAAGCCAGGAGCACATGTGCTTGGGGTCTTTGGCTGGAAGGAGGGTGGCGGCTGCCTCCTTGTGTGCAGTGGTTGGTGTATGGTCACAGGCGGTCGACCTGGTGAGCCAGAAGGAAGGAGCTGAGCCCAAAGGTCCAGGAGAGCTGACTAGAGGGGTTGAGACACTGGAGAACCTGGAAAAACAGTATCATGAGTACAGGGGATCGTGTCTAAGGGCCTGACCAGAAAGGGGGCCACCCTGGAGTAGAGTAGTCAGAGGATGGGGTTCAGCTGGTGGATAGAAAGGGGGTGCTAGGCGAGTACCCTGAAGATAAGTGCTAAGCAAGCTGTCTATTCATGAACTTTACCACAGATTAATATAGTGGCAAGGTGATACTGCGGTCTAGCTGCATCCTCAGATAGAATTCCTCAGCATTCTGAATAGTTCAAGTTTTGGAGTATCCCACTCTTCCCTTCTCCCATCCCCATATAAAATAAAAACAACAAAACAACAACCCCTAGACTGTTTATTGACTGAGCCAGAGAGTAAAGTGTTAAGATTCTGCATGCAGTTGCTACCGGTAACCCAGAGGGACCCGAAAAGGTGAGAAATCCAGCAGCCCTCAAGGGGGCAGTGCTACATACAGTAGTTACATAATTACGTAGGTTGAAAAAAGAAAGCATCCATGAAGTTCAACATACTCCAGCAGTTTTGGTTCAGAAGAAAGATAAAGTGTAAGTAAAGTGAAAAAGAAAAAAAAAAAAACAATTGTACACCTCTAGAATCCATGCACATTTCTCCATGTTCTTCCCTTGACCACTTCCCCTCCGCCATATAGTAAAATGACAGGCACAAGGTGGCTCTCTCGTTCTGGGACAAAATCATACAATGTCATCCTACTCTTGCCGTGATGACCCGCAGCACAATGATCTGGGATGCACTGTGTCCCTGGGATATGGCGCATCACTGATGCTGATGACAAGGCTTTTACCCATGTGATCTGCTGTGTCCAATTACAGCTGATCACGTGTAAATGAAAAAATGCCAGTTATCGACTTTCTGACAGTCTGTGAGGAGGGTAGAGCCGCTCAGCGGCATTTCCTCACAGGGGAGATTTGCACAGATAACAAGGGCACTAATTATCAGTGCAGCCCCAAGAGTGCCAAGTAGTGATGCCAGTCAGTGCCCAACAGTGATTCTAGTCAGTGCCCAGCAGTATTGCAATTAGTGCCCAGCAGTGATGCCAGTCAGTGCTGCCTTTCAGTGCCCATCAATGCTGCCTAACAATGACGCATATCAGTGCCACCTATCAGTGCCCATCAGTGTCACCTATCAGTGCTCATCAGTGCTGCAAATCAGTGCCACCTATCAGTGCCAATTAGTGCTGTATATTAGTGACTCCTCATCAGTTCCACCCCATCAGTGCCGCCTCATTAGTGCCCATCAGTGCAGCCTATCAGTGCCCAACAGTGTAGCCTCATGAGCGCACATCAGTGAAGGAGAAAAATTACTTATTTACAAAATGGTATAACAGAAAGTAAGAAAAACTTTTTTTTTCAACATTTTTTGCATTTCTTCATTTTTTTTAACAAAAAATAAAAACCCAGTGGTGATTAAATACCACCAAAAAAAGCTCTACCTGTCTCAACAAAAATGTCAAAAATGGATTTTGAGCACTGCATTGCATGACTGTGCAATTGTCATTCAAAGTGTGACAGCGCTGAAAGCTAAAAATTGGCCTGAGCAGGAAGGGGGTGAACGTGCCCAGTATTGAAGCAGTTAAACATGCTACAACTTCAAGTACAGAAACAATACTGTTGATGTACCAAAAATATAGTGTGCTCCTACCTTACTCTTTTCATAACACAGCTTTGAATTTTTGAGCATGTGGTGTCAGCACTGCCTACTAATGTATATTTCTGATGGATTACAAAGAGCACAGACCTCTCCCTATCCCCCCATCCCATTTCCATGATTCCTCCTCATCTCCATAACCCCTTCCTGTGGGGCACAGGAACTTAGGGGTTCACTGGTGTTTTTCTTTTGCACTTACTGAACAGATATAACAAAACAATTTCAATTATATAAAATAAAAATAAAAAAGCATAGAAGTTTAATGTTAGGCTTTACATACACTTTGTAAATTGTGAGGGTGCGCTGATATGTGAAAAAGGTGCTACCAGAACAAAATAAATAGATATGTGATACAATAAATAAGGTGCGCTTAATCATATGTGTTCAAATACAAAACCAATGTGATGTATATGAATATTCCAACAATGAAATAAAGGAACAGTGTATGAAATCAAAGTCCATAAAAGGTTCAAAATAATGTGAATCTTCAAATATGTGAAAATGCAAGATGATTATATTTTCAAAGTGCAGGAATCAAACAGGTGCTATTCCAAATGATAGGTGCAGACTCCCACCACCTTGTGGATTTCCCCCTTACCGGGCGGATGAAGGTAAGTGCAAAATAATTTCCAAATGGCCTCCTCCAGTGAAACAAAACCACAAAACCAATGCTCTCAACTTCCAGTGAAAGAAAGCAAATCCAGCCTCTTACCGGAAAAAGGTCTATAAACGCTTGGAACTCTCCATAATTGGGAAGTCCTCTTTCCCCTTAACAGCAAATATGCAGACCAGGTTTGGGCGGCTCCCATATAGAGATGTACCGAACTGTTCGCCGGCGGACAGTTCCCGGCGAACTTAGCATGTTCGCGTTTGCCGCTGCGGGCGAACATATGCGATGTTCGGTCCGCCCCCTATAATACATCATTGAGGCAAACTTTGACCCTGAACTTCACAGTCAGCAGGCACATTTCCAGCCAATCAGCATACCTCCCTCCCACACCCTCCCACCTCCTATAAATAAGCAAGGGCAGCATCCATCTTAGATCATTCTGAAGCAGTGTGTGTTAGTGAGAGCAGGGAGAGCTGCTGCTGCTGCTGCTGTTAAGCTAGGGACAGTTGTTAGTCAGTGTTCCTGGTCTTGCTAGTCAGTGTTCTTGGTCCACTACTGCTGTAAGGACAGCATCCTGACAGCACCCCAAAAAGCCCTTCTAAGGGCTGGTATTTGGGTAATTTTTTTTTTTTATGTATATATATATATATATCTAGTGTCCCCCAAAAGCCCTTTTAAGGGCTGGTAATTGAGTTTTTTCTTTATATATATATATATATATATATATATATATATATATATATATATATATATCTAGTGTCCCCAAAAGCCCTTTTTAGGGCTGGTAATTGAGTATTTTTTTTATATATATATATATATATATATATATCTATTGTACACTGCAGTTGCCTGCCCGCTGTGTGTGAGAGGCCACAGACTCACCACAGACTGTACTGTGTGCACACCACACTCATTTCGGGTGGCACAGGCACAGTACCTTGCATTTTAAAAAATATTTTTTTTTTCCTCTGTCATAATTGCAGTGAGTGCTGTGTCAGGTCCACAGAGTGCACTGTACCCACTGCAGTGCACTGCCCACCACTGATATATATACGGTGACACAGCATCTTGTTGCAAATTGAAAAAAAAAAAATATTTTTTATTATTGCAGTTGCCTGGGTGCCAGTGACTGTCAGGTCCACAGAGTGTACTGTGCCCACTGCAGTGCCACTGCCCACCCACCACTGATATATACGGTGGCAGGCATGACTTTTTTTGGATTAGTGTCTGGGGGGGGTCTAAAAAGCGTACCTGTGAAGTTTCAGCTCTGTAGCATGTCCAGAACCAGAAAAAAAAGATCATATAGGTGTAAAAGGGGTTCCCACCATCCCTGCTCTACTGAAAAATTATCTTTTTTTCTGGTTCTGGACATGCTACAGAGCTGAAACTTCACAGGTACACTTTTTAGACCCCCTAGACACTAAATCACACAAAAAAAGTTCTTAAAAATTGTCATTTTTGATAGAGAGCCAATTATTGGAAAACTTAAAAAAAAAAAAAAAAAAACTTAAAAAAAAAAATTCTTTGGATTTATTGTCTGGGGGGGGTCTAAAAAGTGTACCTGTGAAGTTTCAGCTCTGTAGCATGTCCAGAACCAGAAAAAAAATAGAATTAGGGTTAGGGCTAGGGTTAGGGTTAGGGTTAGGGTTAGGGTCAGGGCTAAGGTTAGGGTTATTTTTAGTGCTTAGGGTTAGAGTTAGAGGGGTAGGGGTAGGGCTACTAACTCTAACCCTAAGTATCTCACCGTAACCCTAACCCTAGCCCCTAACACTAAACCTAACCCTAACCCTCTAACCATAACCCTAACCCTCTAACCTTAACCCTAACCCTCTAAGCCTAGCCCTAAACCTAACCCTAACCCTAAACCTAGCCCTAGCCCTAGCCCTAGCCCTAACCCTAGCCCTAACCCTAACCCTAGCCCTAACCCTAATTCATAATTTTTTCTGGTTCCGGACATGCTACAGAGCTGAAACTTCACAGGTACACTTTTTAGACCCCCTAGACACTAAATCACACAAAAAAAGTTCTTAAAAATTGTCATTTTTGATAGAGAGCCAATTATTGGAAAACTTAAAAAAAAAAAAAAAAACTTAAAAAAAAAAATTCTTTGGATTTATTGTCTGGGGGGTCTAAAAGGTGTACCTGTGAAGTTTCAGCTCTGTAGCATGTCCAGAACCAGAAAAAAAATAGAATTAGGGTTAGGGCTAGGGTTAGGGTTAGGGTTAGGGTTAGGGTCAGGGCTAAGGTTAGGGTTATTTTTAGTGCTTAGGGTTAGAGTTAGAGGGGTAGGGGTAGGGCTACTAACTCTAACCCTAAGTATCTCACCGTAACCCTAACCCTAGCCCCTAACACTAAACCTAACCCTAACCCTCTAACCATAACCCTAACCCTCTAACCTTAACCCTAACCCTCTAAGCCTAGCCCTAAACCTAACCCTAACCCTAAACCTAGCCCTAGCCCTAGCCCTAACCCTAGCCCTAACCCTAACCCTAGCCCTAGCCCTAACCCTAATTCATAATTTTTTCTGGTTCCGGACATGCTACAGAGCTGAAACTTCACAGGTACACTTTTTAGACCCCCCAGATGCTAAATCCAAAGAAATTTTTTATTTTTATTTTTTTTTTCAATTTTTCCAATAATTGGCTCTCTATCAAAAAATTACAATTTTTAAGAACTTTTTTTTGTGTGATTCCCTCTCCGGCATGCCACAGTCCAGGTGTTTGTCCCCTTGAAACAACTTTTCCATTACTATTGTGGCCAGAAGGAGTCCCTGTGGGTTTTAAAATTCGCCTGCCTATTAAAGTCTATGGCGGTTCGCAATGTTCGCCGGTTCGCGAACATTCGCCGATGTTCGCGTTCGCCGTTCGCGAACGGCGAATTTTATGTTCGCGACATCACTACTCCCATACAGATACCAGTAGTACCAGTAGAAAGTTTCCTCCACCGTTATATCATGTAAATAAATAGCAGCCAATGGTGTATTACCCTTTAAAACTTTATAAAATAAAAAGTAATGCACTTACATGGTATTAACTTGTTTCCAGCCCATACGATAACCAAAATGCAAGAGAATCTCCTATGATACCCGCGTCCGGCTGCAGCACGCAGCCGTGTGTGACGGCACGCCTTGCCTGTGGCAAAGGAAGTTCAGAAATTCTGTCTTGACCCCATATAGACAGGAGGATGAATTCCCTGGATCAAACCAAATTTAAAACCACCCTTCAATAATTATAACTATAAAAATCTGTAGTTGTAATAAAACCATGCAGTCCTTTTATAACAGTCTGTGCCGAACAGTCTGTTGTTTACCGGGCGCTCGCATTCGGCACATCACGGATAGGGTGGACAGATTACTAGGTGGGGCTGGGGATGACCCAGCTGTCATGGTACACATGGGTACCAATGTGTACATAGGCAGAGGAATATGGTGAGTCCTAAACGATTTCTGGGACTTAGCGCTAAGTTGAGGAGTAGGACCTCCAAGGTAGTATTTTCAGAAATACTACCTGTACCTCGAGCCACACCAGAGAGGCAGCGGGGGATTAGGGAAGTTAACAAGTGGCTGAGGAACTGGCGTAGTAAGGAGGGTTTCGGGTTCCTGGAGAACTGGGCTAACTTCTCAGTCAGCCACCGGCTCTTTGGTAGGGACGGATTGCACCTAAATGGGGAGGGTGCAACCGTACTGGGTGAGAGAATGACCAAAAAGTTAGATGGGAATTTAAACTAGGTGATGGCGGGGGGGGGGGGGGGTATTACAGATGTAGAATTAGCCAGCAGGGAGCAAGATTCAGAGGGCACAAATGGGGACATTAGTGGTAGGGTGTTTAGAGTACCTAAATCCAAGGTGGGTATGGGGAAAAATCACA
Source organism: Pelophylax lessonae (assembly GCF_965119305.1). Taxonomy (NCBI): domain Eukaryota; kingdom Metazoa; phylum Chordata; class Amphibia; order Anura; family Ranidae; genus Pelophylax; species Pelophylax lessonae. Next base: position 189,021,313 of record NC_138777.1, on the reverse strand, counting down.
AGAGCAGCCTAAAAACAACATCAAACGAGGATATAGTATGCAATCGGTCAAAATTACGAGGTTTGTATACCAATGCCAGAAGCCTGGCCAACAAGATGGGAGAGCTGGAGCTGCTGATGTATGAGGAGGACTTCGATTTTGTGGGGATAACAGATACTTGGTTCGACAGCTCTCATTAATTGGATGGCGACCATTCAGGGGTATTCCCTTTATTGCAGGGATAGAGAAGGTAAAAAAAGGTAGAACTTAAAAGGGAAAGCACTATAGGGAAGGTAATATTAGGCGTATGCTATAGGCCCCCCAACCAGAGGGAGGAGGGGGAGGCGGACCTCCTTTTACAGATAGGATTGGCAGCAAGGATGGGAAATGTCATTATAATGGGGGACTTTAATTATCCAGATATAGACTGGGCAGAAGGAACCGCGCATTCAGCCAAGGCTCGGCAGTTCCTAAATGTTTTGCAGGACAATTTCATGGGTCAGATGGTGAACGCACCAACAAGAAACAATGCGGTACTTGACCTACTCATTACCAACAATACAGACCTGCTCATGGATATAGAAATACGGGGCAACTTAGGAAACAGTGACCATAGGTCAATATGTTTCAGTATTAATTACAGTAATAGGAAACACAAGGGTAATATAAGGACACAGAATTTCAAAAGAGTCAATTTCCCAAAACTGTGCTCTCTGCTAGAAAATTTAAAATGGGATAGAACCCTGGGAACAAAGAAAATGGAGGAAAAATGGGAGTGCTTCAAGAGCATACTAAACAAAGGGATTGGCCAGTGCATTCCAAAGGGAAATAAATTTAAAAGAGCAAAACTAAACTCTGGGTGGCTAAACTCCAACATAAAAATGCATATTAATACTAAAGAAAAGGCCTTCAAAAAATACAAGGCTGAGGGGTCATTGGCAGCATTCAAGCATTACAAAGAGTGTAATAAGAAATGTAAAGACGAAATCAAGGTGGCTAAAATAGAACACGAGAGACATATAGCGGAAGAGAGTAAAAAGAACCCCAAGAAATTCTTTAAGTATATAAACAGTAAGAAAGCGAGGCCAGAACACATTGGCCCCATAAAAGACGACAAAGGAAATTTGGCCACAGAGGACAGAGAAAAGGAAGAAGTGTTAAATACTTTCTTCTCTTCACTCTTCACAAAAGAATCGGGGGGCTACACTAACCCAGCTTGTAATGCTAAACTAAATAATACACCTCAGGAAGTGTCCCCATGGCTAATAGAGGATAGACTTAGAACTAAACTAGAGAAACTTAACATAAATAAATCACCGGGTGGCTTGCACCCGAGGGTTCTTAAAGAGCTTAGCCAGGTGATTGCCAGACCATTATTCTTGATCTTTAAGGATAGTCTACAGATGGGTATGGTGCCAGCTGATTGGAAAAAAGCCAACGTGGTACCAATATTTAAAAAAGGGCAGAGATATATCCCGGGTAACTATAGGCCGGTCAGCCTAACATCAGTAGTCTGCAAGATTTTGGAGGGGATGTTAAGGGACCACATACAAGACTTTAGTAATGAAAACGGTATTATTAGTAATAATCAGCATGGATTCATGAAAAATTGTTCTTGCCAAACCAATCTATTAACCTTCTACGATGAAGTGAGCTGCCACCTAGATAAAGGTAAGCCTGTGTATGTTGTGTATCTGGACTTTGCAAAGGTCTTTGACACCGTTCCCCGCAAACACTTACTGTACAAACTAAGGAGTGTAGGTATGGACCATAGGGTGAGTACCTGGATAGAGAACTGGCTCCAGGGGAGAGTCCAGAGGGTGGTGATAAATGGGGAGTACTCGGATTGGGCAGGTGTGGAAAGTGGAGTCCCCCCAAGGTTCTCTCCTGGGACCAATCCTGTTTAATTTATTCATAAATGATCTAGAGGAGGGGATATCGAGTACAATCTCAGTATTTGCGGATGATACTAAACTAAGCATGCCAATATCTTCTATGCAGGATGTGGAAACCTTACAAGCGGACCTGAACAAAATAATGGGGTGGGCAACTACATGGCAGATTAGGTTTAATGCTGAAAAATGTAAAGTAATACACTTGGGCGTCAGAAACATGAAAGCAAGCTACTCACTAGGGGGGAAACCTCTGGGTGAGTCTAGGATGGAAAAGGACCTGGGGGTACTGGTGGATAACAGGCTTGGCAGTGGCATGCAATGCCAAGCCTCTGCAAACAAAGCCAACAGAATACTGGCATGTATAAAAAAGGGGATTCACTCCAGAAATAAAGAGATTATTCTCCCACTCTACAAGACTCTGGTCCGGCCACATCTGGAGTATGCTGTCCAGTTCTGGGCACCGCTACTCAGGAAGGATGTGCTGGAACTGGAGAGAGTCCAGAGAAGGGCAACTATAATAATTAGGGGAATGGAGGGCATCGGCTATGAGGAAAGACTACAAGCACTGAACTTATTCTCTCTGGAGAAGAGACGATTGAGGGGGGATATGATATCAATGTACAAATACTGTACTGGTGATGACCCTAGCATAAGGAACAAACAGTGGTATCAGCAGGGAGCATCGATAGTTTCAAAAAACTATTAGATGGGCACCTTAAAGACCACAATATACAGGGGTATACAATGTACGGTTAACATCAAACACACACACACACACATCATATGTTTAACTGGATGGACTGATGTCTTTTTTCAACCTCACAAACTATGTAACTATGTAAAAAGTCAATTTTTTTCATCAATTTAGGTCAATATGTATCCTGCTACATATTTTTGGTAAAAAAATCCCAATAAGCATATATTGATTGATTTGTGCAAAGGTTATAGCGTCTACAAACTATGGTATATTTTTTATGGAATTTTTAATTATTTATTTCTTTTTCTACTAGTAATGGCGGCGATCAGCAATTTTTAGTGGGAACTGCAACATTGTGGCGGACAAATCGGACATCTAACTGACACTTTTTTGGGGACCAGTGACACTAATACAGTGATCAGTGCTAAAAATATGCACTGTCACTATAATGACACTGTTATGTAACGGTATCAGCCAAATGATCAGACCAGTGGTGATGTGCAATTTCTACTTTACTTAACAATGTGGAACGTAGATTACACAGGAGATCATGTGAACAGGGGTTTGCAGTACAAAACAGCAATATGAGGAAGGGAGAAACATTCCTAAAACATGTGAAAACAATTCTATTGCAGTTCTAGTAATGGCCACTAGATGGCAGCAGAGTGTTCTGAGTTCAGTTTACAAATAGGATAAAGATCTGAAGATTTCTCACGTGTTCCCAGAGATTGATCGTTCACTCAGCAGACTGTGAGCTGAGGGGATTTCTTGCTGGCACAGACTTCACACAGGCACTGCTGATGCTGACTTTGGTCAGGAGGCTCTGGGGGCCGTAGATAGGACCAACCCACTGCTTGGACAGCTTCTCCACATGGACTGTAACAGAGTCCTCTCCAGTGACTGGGGCTTGGATAGATACTGCGTGCTCTTGTGCTCACTGCTGGTGGCCCACACACCAGACGATGATCGATTGATGACCCAGCACCTGGGGACAGCTCACTTGCCCAGTCACTGCTGTCCCATCAGGCAGGATCTCTCTGAGCACAGGAAGCTGGGCGGAGCTGGCATTTATACTCCCTGGGCATGTCCTGGAACTCAGGGGATGCTGGGAGCCCAGAGGATTGTGGGGAATTGAGTTAAAGGGACTTGCACCTGCATCTGGATAAAGGGGCACACCACTACAACACTAGCAGGGAAGGGGTTAACATCAGGGATGATCAAAGGGTTCAATGTGTGCCCTGGGAGTGCTTTCTAACGGTGTGAGGGATGCGTTGACTAGGGGAAGACAGAGATCCATGTTCCTGCATAGCAGAAACATAAGCTTTCCATCTTCCCCTCTTACAGAACGGCAGTCTGCCTTGCTTACATAGGCAGACCGCTATTCTGCCTCTGTCCTGAAAGATCACAAGGTGCCGGCAAACATCAGGTCCCCCGGACCCGCTGATTGGCTCCTGCTGTGTCCAATCACAGAGGGAGCAGGTCGCCGGCAGCAGCGCGCGCATGCCCCAGACCCATAGCACGAAATCACATACAGGTATGTGATTTCGTGCTGGAGGGCTGCCCTGACACAGTATATATGCATAGGGGTGGTCTAGAAGAGGTTAATACATGCACATTTTCTCATGTTTTATCCCTTAAAAGATGCTGCAAGTGCAGAAAAATACCTCTCACACTGCTCTGTAGCTAAATTGAGCTAAAAACACATATAGACATGTGACTCAAAAACGCACCAAAAAAAAATGATTTTGATGCATTTTTAATTAATTTCTGTGGGGAGCTGCAGCATGCAGGACTTTTCAAAATGCACCGCACCCATAATGCAATGGTGTGAAGAGTCCCATGCAATGTAAAAGCGCAGGAAAAACATTTCAGCGAAAAGGGGCCCCTAAGTCCAGCATTCAACTAACCTAAATAAAAATAATAAAATCAGCACACAGCACAAGGGACCTACTAATAATCCAATGGATCATGTGTGCTGGTGGCTCCTGGACTCCTTGCAAAGTTCATCTAAAATAAAAAGAAAACAAGCACAACCACCATTTTTTGCAATATATTACATTCTCCTCCATAGAAGTTTCTGTTTTTTTTTTGTTTTTTTTTATAAATAAGTGCTGGGTTACAATCCCAGCAAATGTTTTCTAGTTTATCCTTTACAAACTTGCCATATTCAGCTCATTAGTCTTATTGAATCTCACAGTAAGTAGAGGAAAAAGATGCACTGATGAGTTTACACAATGCTGATTGATACTGAATCTTTGACAATTAGCTAAAAGGAATCCATAGCCTTTTTTAATGAGAATGTGATTAGCCTAATGTACTGTAGATTATTTTTTCAACATGTATTAATGTTAAAAAAGATGGTTTTCATATATACATATGTACAGTATGACAAGACAGCCGTATTTGCTCAGTATAAGGATACACTGTGCTTCCTACAATAGCATAATATGGACTAACCTAATGGAGGTGATTAGCGACTTATAGTGGGGCTGAGATTTTGCAGCAGACAGACATACACTAACTGACACTTTTGACACTTTTTGCTGTTAAAAAGAAGCATCCAAAGCTTCATTCACAGGGTCACATGGTACACTGTACCGTGTGACCCTGTGAATAAAGCTTTGGACCCTTCTGAGGAATCCTTGGTGTGCTGATGACATTTCTCCATTCAGATTGTCTGTGGTTTCCAGCCGGTGGTCATTACAGTACCCAGCATTATTGTAGCCTTTTCCATGAATGTGTGCATGGGGAACATTGCGTTTGGACTTGTAGGAGGTGCTTTTACTAGGGGAAGTCATGAATCCTTATCCCTGCTTTGCAGGAACACAGGATCCATGCCTTCCTTACTGACAGAATGGCGATCTGCCTTGTTTACTGTGCTGGATGATCGGTGGTGGAGGCAGACATTGAGTGCACGGTACCCTCAAATTAACTCCTAATGTGCACAATCACAGCGTGAGTGGGTCGCCAGTGGCACACATGCGCACCCCAGACCCGGAAGTCTCGGATCACGTATTAGGTATGTGATCTGGCACAGCAGTGCCACCTTGCCACCATATAAGTAGGTTATATGGGTGACAAGTGGATAAAACTACATGTCCATTCAAGACTACATAGCTTCACAGGAAAACAACTACGAGGGGAAGCCAATAAGTTCTTACCAAGATCCAGAAGTGCTAGGGATCTGAAATTTAGTCCACTGACTCTTCCTTCTCTACATATTCACCTCCTATGGTTACACACTACTCACATCTGTGGAACAGACCTTTAATACCATCTGCATAGAAGTATGCAGATTTGGAGGAAAGCCAGCTGACAACATGACCTTGCTGGATGAATGTTGCACCTTAGCCTTTTTGGGGGTGGGTGTATCCATGTTTTACTCATTTCTTCAGGATCATATAGCTATACCCAGCTTTCATCCGTCGTCACTAATCTGTTTAAAAAGTCCTCCTCATGACCCATATGTGTTGGTTGTACTTTTTGCATTCATTTGTAAAAAGTTAATAAACTTTATTTCTAAATAAAAAATAAAAAAAATTCTTCCTCATCTTTGTGGTACAGGTCCAAAATGCTTTGCGCACATTCCACTCGTTGCTGTGTCAGTAACCTGGGAACCCATTTCTCTTGGCTCTAACTATAATTCACCATGACCTACAAAAACAAAAAGTGGCATGCATATTAGTAATATATCCACCTATAAACCTGCAAAATTTCAGATCCCTTGCACATCTAGATCATGGTAAGGGTAAGAACTTTTTGGCCTCCCCTCGTACTGTAGCATTGTCACCCTATTACAAGAAGTGGAAAAGCAATGACTAATGTCAGGGCCAACGGGTTATAAAATTATATTACCAGGAAGGGACTTCGGAACACAAACACGGACTTGGTAATGTTAGTTACAGACCACATCAGTTATGTCATTTTTTTTTTTTTGTACAAAATTCTTAACTGCAGGCAAAAGGGGACCTAAGCCCTCGGGAACGCTTGTAGGAAACAAAGCTCAATAACTGAAAATGAGGACTTGTTGCAAGTTCAGAGCAGTTTCCGGTTTATCTTGTTCTCATACTCTCATCCATGCTCTGCTTTTTCTCAAGCCTGTAACGTATTTTCAACCTGTAGGTGATGGTTAAGCAATTTATTTTTTCTGATGGGCCACGTCATTGAGAGAATTCAGAAGACAATTTCTTTCACTTGAATGATTAACAGAGAGCCAACAGGTCACTCTTATTTTGCCTTTGATGAGTTTGGCTTTAGACCAGGGCCAGCTAGTAGCTTTTTAACTCCAGGAGACAATAATCTAGCTCATCTTTGGCATTGTCACAGAATTCTACTACGAGGAAAAGAAAATAGAAAATTCATCATTGGAGAAATCTCTGAAGGCCGTATAAAGGGTCACTGGAGATTGGTAGTATAGAGTCCTGAAGAGGGAATAACAAATAGTGTATAACAGCCTACATCTGTATACAGCAATCAGAGGTTATATAGTGACATAAATGGTAAGGATGAAAAAAAAAACACCAGTCCATCCAGTTCATACTGTAGGTTCTCAGTATGATACTTTGGGCACTCATTTTTTAGGCGCAGAGGATATGCATTGCCCATCATTATATTTTTTAAAGGAGAAGTGGTTCCAAAGTTCTTCTACTTCTCTTCTGGTTAACAAGAGTACACTTCATTCTGCACTCCCGTGACCCTTATTCAGCCGATAGCGGGTTAAAGTTGGGTGTCCGCTGACATCACTCAGCTGCTTCAGACTCTGGAGGTATCCCAACTTTATTGTTGAGATCCACCTGGATGCCTGAGGGACATCTGGCTCAGCCTCTCAGTGCGCCACTGAGAGCCAGAGCCGGCCGCTTCTACCCCCTGAACAACTTGGCTCTCCAGTAAGCGCTGAAGGGGGAGAGCAGAGAGCGGTGATTGACAGGCACCTGTAGGCTCCCTAAAGTCACTGAAGTCTTTTCATCGCTCAGTTCTCGGTCTTAACCACTTAAGCCCCGGAAGATTTTACCCCCTTCCTGACCAGGGTTTTTTTTTGCGATTTTTTACTGCGTGAGTTTAACGGACAATTGCGCGGTCCTGCGACGTTGTACCTAAACGAATTTCACGTCCTTTTTTTCCCACAAACAGAGCTTTCTTTTGGAGGTATTTGATCACCTGTGCGATTTTTTGATCATGCGCTATAAACAAAAAAAAGCGTAATTTTTGCAAAAATAACAATATTTTTCACATTTTTTTATATGAAATTCCCCCCCAAAAAAATTTAAAAATCAAAATTTTTTAACATTTTCAGCCAAATTGTTTTATGCTACCTATGTTTGGTAAAAAAAAATCGCAAAAAGCGTATTTTGATTGGTTTGCGCAGAAGTTATCGCGTTTACTAACAAAGGGAAAGATTTTTGTCATTTTTGGTGTTTTTTTTTTTTTAACGAGTAATGGCGGCGATCTGCGATATTTTTTGCGGTACTGCGACATTGCGGCAGACAGATCGGACCCTTGACTGACATTTTTGACACTTTTGGGGGTACCAGTGACATTACTACAGTAATCAGTGCTATATATATGCACTGTTACTGCAAAAATGATACTGGCAGGGAAGGGGTTAACTGTATTGGACAGGGAGGGGTTAAGTGTGTCCTAGGGACAGATGCAGCATCTCAGTATGAATGTTTGTTTTTTAACCCCCGCACTTCTTTTTTAAGTATAATTTCAGGATTATTATCAGTGTTATAATCCAGTTTTGTGATGTTAATTTTTTTTTCCATGCTTAGGTTTACTGGATTATATTATAAAGTCACCCTTTCCTTTGCTCATAACGGGCAAAGTAAAAGGACCACCTAACTCCCCCTCTCTAGCAGTACATACTCACCTTCCCTCACTTCCGTACTGCTCTGTTTGGTCACAAGGGACAAAAAGCCCAAACTGAACTTGAGTTACGCAATCACTCCTTGATTCCATGTGCTGTGCTGGGCCAATCAGGTGGCGCCTAGCACTGCCAAAAAGGAAAGCGATGGCTGGTTGACAGCTCACCTTAACCCAGAAGTGGTGGGTATTTCACTCTGGTCCCAGTGGCCGAACAGAATGCCAAGGAAGCTGCCATCTTAGCCTCTGTTTAATCTGTAGTTGTCATGATGCTGCACATATGATCAGTTATGACAACAGCCATATGATGGCTTGATAGTTTGGTTAAGAGCACAAGCACTTGTGTTGGGTATCATTCATGGAATGTCTTGAATATAACTGTTTTGGTTGGGCTTGGGTTAGCCTTTAAAGTGGAACTAAAGTTTTGCTGTTATTCACTTTGAGCAGGCAGGCTTTTCATTGCAGAGGAGACATGCAATGTCTCTTCTGCAATAAAACACACATTTCTGCTGTTCACAGCAAGCCTCAGTATGCAAACTGAGCTGCACATGCACAGCTCAGCTTACAGTGGCTGGTCTGAGTCTGACCCCTGTGGGCCAGGATGACCAGATCCAAGCATAACGTCATCCTAATGGCCTGATCCTGATTGCCAAAACCGGCACAGCAATGAGTGTGAGTATTCTCCTCTTTAGTTCCACTTTAACCACTTGCCGACCGCCGCACGACTATCTACGTGGGCGGTCAGCCCCTCACAGGCAAAGTGACGTAGGGCTACGTCACTAGCTTGTGAGGGTCTAGGGAGCGAGCGAGCGTGCGCCGCCGGAGGCGCGCTCCCGCTCCCGCGTGGTCACGGACCCCCCCGCGCGTGTGACCGGCGGACCCGATCGCCGCCGGCCACTCTGTGATCGGCGGGGGAGAGGGAGAAAGTCAGGCAGCTTGTGTAAACTCTGTATGAGAGATGATCACATGGATCTACTATGTAGATCCGTTGATCACTCTGCATACAGTTGAAGCCACAGCCAATCACAGTTAGAATCACGCCCCTAGGGACACACACAGCCCCTCCCTCTCAAATAAAGTTAACCCCTTCACTACCAGTGTATTTTTACAGTAACAGTGCATATATATAGCACTGATTACTGTAGAAATGTCACTGGTAACCCCAAAAGTGTCAAAAATGTCAGTCAAGGGTCCGATCTGTCCGCCACAATGTCGCAGTACCGCAAAAAAAATCGCAGATCGCCGCCATTACGCGTTAAAAAAAAAAACAACAAAAATGACAAAAATCTTTCCCTTTGTTAGTAAACGCAATAACTTTTGCGCAAACCAATCAAAATACGCTTTTTGCGATTTTTTTTACCAAACATAGGTGGCATAAAACAAATTGGCCGAAAATATTAAAAAATTTTGATTTTTACATTTTTTTGGGGGGAATTTCATATAAAAAAAAGGGAAAAATATTGCTATTTTTGCAAAATTTACGCTCTTTTTTTGTTTATAGCGCGTGATCAAAAAATCGCACAGGTGATCAAATACCGCCAAAAGAAAGCTCTGTTTGTGGGAAAAAAAGGACGCCAAATTCGTTTCGGTACAGCGTCGCACGACCGCGCAATTGTCCGTTAAAGTCACGCAGTGCCGAATCGCAAAATACCCTCTGGTCGTTTAGCAGCCAAATCCTCCGGGGCTTAAGTGGTTAAAGTGGTTGTAAACGTTATTTTATTATTATTATTATTTTTTTAATAACAAACATGCCTATTCTTACCTGCTCTGTGCAATGATTTTGCACAGAGCAGCCCTGATTCTCTTCTTCTGGGGTCCCCCACCGCCACTCCAGCCCCTCCTCTTTATCGGGTGCCCCCACTAAAAACTGCTTTCCATTGACACAGACAGCGGGACTCGACCCCGTCCCCCTTCTCCCGTGTTACAGCTTTTGATTCACAGCAGCGGGAGCCAATGGCTCCTGCTGCTATCAATCTGTCCAATGAGGAGAGTGACAACGGCTGGAGCTGCTGTGCTCGTGCACATCGCTGGATTGGATTGGGCTCAGGTAAGAAAAAGAGGGGGGGGGGGAGCTGCAGCACAGAAGATTTTTCATCTTAATGTATAGAATGCATTAAGGTGAAAAACCTTAAGGCTTTACAACCACTTTAAGTTTTAATTTTTCTGTTTCTGTTCAGAAAAGTGTTTATTCACTTATTACTTTAAAGTAGTTCTAAACCCTACAATAAAGACATTTAGTTTGCCAAAGCATTGGTCATAGTAAATTTTTCCTTTATATTTGTTTTTTTATAAAACACTGTTTTTACTATATTTTTTACATTTTGCATTTCAATATTTCTGATCTCTTCCAGCTTATTTCAACCATGTGCTGTTTTCATGCATTAGCTCTAGAAATGTTTGCATAGTATTGCTCCAGATTGGCTTCCTTTTGGTGACAACAGTAAACCATGCCTGCATATGGCATATCAGTAAAGCCACTTACAGCTCATGCAGAGCATTCGGAAAGTATACACAGCGCTTCACTTTTTCCACATTTTGTTATGTTACAGCCTTAATCCAAAATTGATTAAATTCATTATTTTCCTCAAAATTCAACAAACAACACCCCATAATGACAATGTGAAAGAAGTTTTTTTGAAATCTTTGCAATTTATTAAAAGTTAAATACGAAAAAATTACATGTACATAAATATTCACAGCCTTTACTCAAAATTGAGCTCAGGTATATCCTATTTCCACTGATCATCCTTGAGATGTTTCTACAACTTGATTTGAGTCCACTTGTGTTAAATTCAGTTGATTGGACGTGCTTTGGAAAGGCACACAGCAGTCTAAATAAGGTGCCACAGTTAACAGTGCATGTCAGTGCACAAAGCAAACCATGAAGTCCAAGGAATTGTCTGTAGACCTCCAATACAGGATTTGAGGAAGAGAAAAATGTCTGTAACATTAAAGGTCCCAATGAGCACAGAGACCTCCATCATCTGTAAAAGGAAGACGTTTGGAACCTCCAGGACTCTTTCTAGAGCTGGCCGCCTCGGCCAAATTGAGTGATTGGGGGAGAAGGGCCATAATCAGGAAGGTGACCTAGAAGGAGAACCTTCCAGAAGAACTACCATCTCTGCAGCACTCCACCAGTCCAAGCCTGTATGGTAGAATGGCAAGATTGAAGCCACTCAATAAAAGGCACATGACAGCCCACCTGGAGTTTTCCAAAAGACACCTTAAGGACTCTCATACCATGAGAAACAAAATTCTCTGGTCTGACGAGACAAAGATGGAACTTTTTAGCCTGAATAGCAAGCGTCATGTCTGGAAGAAACCAGGCACTGCTCATCACCTGGCCTATACTATCCCTACAGTGAAGCATGGTGGTGGCAGCATCATGCTGTGGGGATGTTTTTCAGCAGCAGGAACTGGGAGACTAGTCAGAATCTAGGGAAAGGTATATGTAGCAATATACAGAGACATCCTTGATGAAAACCTGCTCCAGAGCACTCCGGACCTCAGACTGGGGCGAAGGTTCATCTTCCAACAGGACAATGACCCTAAGCAGACAGCCAAGATAACAAAGTAGTGGCTACTTGACAAATCTGTGAATGTCCTTGAGTTGCCCAGCCAGAGCCCAGACCTGAACCTGATTGAACATCTCTGGAGAGATCTGCAAATGACTGCACACTGACGGCCCCCCATCAGTGGTGTATTTAGGTTTTGTGCTGCCCTAGGCCTGACTAAACTTGTGCATTCCCTAATTGAAATATGACCCACCCTTCCTGTAAAGGCCACACTCCTTCCTGTTTATGACTCGCCCTGTCATTTGTTAATCACAAACCACAACCACAGTCTATCAGAGCCCATCAGTGCAGCATATCAGTACAACCTCATCAGTGGCCATCAGTGCAGCCACATCAGTGGCCACCAGTACAGCCTATCAGTGCATAATATCAGTGCCCATCAGTACAGCTTATCAGTGCCGCCTCATCAGTGGCCATCAGTGTAGCCTATTAGTGCCCATCAGTGCAACATATCAATGCCCATCAGGGCACCGTATCAGTCCAGCCCCATGAGTGAAGCTTATCAGTGCCACCTCGTGCCCATCAGTGCAGCCTCATTAGTGCCCATCAGTGCAGTTTATCAGTACCCACCATTGGCAACTCATTAGTGGCCATCAGAGCAGCATATTAGCGACCATTAGTGCAGCATATCAGTGCTGCCATATCATCGCAGCCCCATCAGTTCTTTTAAGATATTTGAACTTGAGTTTGCTGCCACTGATTGTAATTTATTTGTATAATAAATAGGAAGTCCATAGTCCTTATACAAATAAGTGAAATAATCAGTGGCAGCAAACACAAGTCCAAATTATTTGCTGCCCCCCCTACGAAGTGCTGCCCTAGGCCTGGGCTTTGTTGGCCTAGGCCAAGATACAGCACTGCCCCCCATCTAACCTGATGGAGCTTGACAGGTCCTGCAAATAAGAATGGGAAAAACTGCTCAAAAATCGGTGTGCCAAGCTTGTAGCATCATACTCACTAAGACTTGAGGCTGTAATTGGTGCCACAGGAGCTTCAACAAAGTATTGAGTAGAGAATGTGAACACTTATGAACACGGGATTTCTTTCATTTTTTATTTTTAATAAATTTGCAAAGATTTCAAACACACTTCTTTCACGTTGTCATTGTGGGGTATTGTTTGTAGAATTTTGAGGAAAATAATGCATTTAATCCATTTTGGTATAAGGCTGTAACATAACAGAATGTGAAAAAAGTGAAGCCCTGTGAATACTTTCCGGATGCACTGTATGTAATGGAGAGTGGATATTGTTATCTGCTCTCTGTTACACTCCACAAGGCTACTCCCATCGCTGACTTCATTTTACAGGCCCATTCATAAAAGATGGACCACTGTGTGGAGCCTGAAATGCCCCATGGACTTCTATGAGAAAGATAGTCATGTGACTTTGAAAGGTCTTTGCCTCATTCATTTAATAGCACTGTGCAGGTTTCTGACTCCCAAAGCTTGCAGAGCACTTAGGACATAAATAAAGCACATCACTGTGCCTTATGTTTTTTTTGTTTTAAGTAGCAGTGTAGCTGCAGTACTGCCATACTGCTGTTTCTGAAATCTGCATCTTGTAGTCTCCATTGGAAACACATGTGACAGGGTGACAGTGCAAAAGAGCAAGTGGGAGACAAGGACAGAGCTTTATTACCCTATAACCAGAGGTGATAAAATAGAAAAGGACCTGTGTTATTCAGTTTAACCTACAGTAATTATACCATAAATGCCACTTTGTAAAGTGTATCTACACTTATATGACAATTAAAGTGGTTCTAAAGCCTTACGTGTTTTCACCTTATTGCTTTCTATGCATTACAGTGTTACTAAACCCAGAACCTGCATTCACTATATCTGGTCTCCCACAATACACAGAACATTGAAGTGCAATTATTTTAGTAAATATACATTGCTAAATACCTTTTCTCCTCTGCAGTATTTAGCAGTCTTGTGATTTATACCAGTGCCTGAATAAAGCTTGTAGGAGGAGTTTTCTTTCTCCTCTTACTGTCCTATGAGGCTGCATGACCCCCGACTCTCTGTCCGGACAGTGCTGATTGGCCCTGTGCTGATCACATGCACTCTCTAGCAATACACACCAAAATGAGCATGTGCAGAGTGACTCCAAAGGCTCTGTTCTATCAGATGGATTGGGGACAGTGGAAGGTGGGGAGAATCAGAGAAGACAGGATCAAACAGCCTTTTTACACAATGCAGAAGATTAACCCCTTAGGTCCCACATTGAGTATAACATGCATGCTTTACTACATATACAGACTGATTTTACTGTTGTGGGTTTAGTAACACTTTAAGGTGAAAAATCTTCTGTGCTGTAGCTCTTCCCCAGACCCCCTTCCCCTTTTTCAAACCTGAGCCTGATCTGATCCAGTGATGTGCAAGAGTGCAGCAGCTTCTGTCGCTGTCTCTCTCCTCATTGGACAGAATGATAGCAGTGGGAGCCATTGGCTCCAACTGCTGTCAATCAAATCCTGTGACACGGGAGCAGGGGGCGGGGCCGAGTCATTGACACAGACAGCAGGGCTCGGGAGCGAGCACGCACGGGTGCCTTCATTGAAAGCAGCTTTCCGTGGGGGCATCTGACGAAGAGGAGGGTCCTGAAATGCAAGCGGGGGACCCCAGAAGAAGAGGATTGGGGCTGCTCTATGCAAAAGCATTGCACAGAGAAGGTAAGTATAGATATGTTTGTTATTTTAATTTTAAAAAAGCTTTTGAACCACAACACTAACCCCAATTTTTTATCATTGTTTTTATTTATTCAGACTGAAGCAAGAAAAAATGATTCAGCCAATTAGAAAAGAAAAAAATGCAATGCAATTATATAAAGTACAGGCAGTCTCTGAGTCACAAACATACGACTTACAAACGGTGGGAAGCAACAGGAAGTGAGAGGAAATCTCCCCCTAGGAAGGGAAATTCACTCCCGTAAGAGTTCTCATGGGAAAAAGGGGTCTCCACTGAAGCTTTATCACCAATCCTTGTTTTCATGACAACCCCAAATTTTCTAAACCTCAAGGACAGAAAGTAAGGTGAAATCTTCTGAACAGGGGTACAGGCAGCAACACAAACGTTACAGGGGTGTTAACCCTTCTCTATGCTATCCAAAAAAAAAAAGAAAAAAACCCTGTAAGACAAAGGCATAATGAGCTAGTATGCATGGCATACCTTGGAACGAAGCCCCCGCAGTGCCGCTCGCTCAGCAGGGACACGGCCAACATGTTCAGCCATCCTGCTTCCTGGTTCGTGTCCTCTGGCCATCTGATTAGCCGAAGGGAGCCGCGGGAGCCGCCGTTCACAGCACAGGGCTCTGAAGGAACGGCACGGGTGACTGTTCATTCAGAGTGTATACACCAATGACGTCATCGGCTGCGTTAAAAGTAAATATCTCCTAAACGGTGCAAGTTTAGGAGATATTTACAGTACCTATAGATAAGACTTATTAAAGGCTTACCTATAGTAAAAGTTATAAGAGAGGGTTTACAACCTCTTTAAGAACAAACCTACAGACCCCATCTTGTTTGTAACCTGGGGACCGCCTGTAAAGGCAGGAACATATGTCGACAGGCAAGAACAATTGTGTACAGAGCTATACAGCTTAGGTGTGCATTGTATTTAAACATTACCCTACGAGATGCAAAGATTTTATACTGATATTGTCTTGGTATTGGTCTGCTTTTTATATTTTTGAGTTAAGGCAGCCTTTTTAAACCAGGGTGCCTTGAGGTTTCTTCAGGGGTGCCTTGGCAAAATGCCTAAAAATTGACGAAAAATTATATACAAGCCATCATGTGGATGAAGCCTGCCTTTTAGTTACACAAAACCACAGCTTTTCATTGTACACTGATACAGCCTTCTAGCTGCTGGCCAATGGCCAATGGCATCATCAGTTGATATGGAGGATGTCAGTCACATCCAATAGCATCCTTTTTTGACCCTCCCCTGCCCCTCTCCATCAGCGTTAGGCTGGGAGAAGAGAAACGTTAGAATACTAGTCAGTACCAGTTTGCAAAAGTATATTCGCTTTGGAAGAATATATCATTGGGTGTCCTACGTGTGTGGGTGTTGCTGCATTATGTAAAACTATTAGAATAGTTTTTACATTTTAGGATGAGTTGCCTCAAGACTGTTCATAATTTTTAAAGGGTGCCTTGACTGAAAAAAGGTTATGAAACACCAGAGTTAAGGTGAAGGATTCAGTCAGTGGCGGCTGGTGCAGTAGGGGTGCAGGGGCGCCGCTCCCCCATCCATGCATCCGGCCCCCTAATCTACATGCAGGGCGCCGGACGCATGGAGTTCAATGGGGCTTTTTTTAACCATGTGATTAGAGCCAGAGGCTCTAATAGGCTAAAAAAAATAATTCGCTAAATATTCGCTATTATCACATGGATCCACCTCCTGGCCAATCAGGAACCGTTTCCCGATTGGCCGAAAGGAGAAGCCATGCCATTGGGCATGGAGGAGGAGGGAGGAGATGAAGAAGACTGAGGGGGAAGAAGCCGAGAGCACCGCCACCGTTTGCTGCTGCACATGTCCAGGCAGGGTGAGTGAGCCTGGGGGTCGTTCCTGCTGAGGTCCTGTTGTGGTCCTGGGGGGGGTATGGTGTGCGGCCTGGTGTGGTCCAGAGGGGGGGGGGGGTATGGTGCAGTCCGTCTGACACCCCCCCCCGGCCCATGGAGCACCAATTTTGACTCCAAAAACCACTACAATTTATTAGATATATATCAATGTGAAATCCAGTAAAACATTGAACATACAACAAAAATGTGTGAAAAATATCTATTTATAAGTTTATATATTTTTTTATGAAATGTTCAATATATTTTTGCTTATCAGATTTCACTTGGATATACGCTTACCGGCTACTTCAATAGGTACACCAATTCAATTGCTTGGTAACACAAATTGCTAATCAGCCAATCACACGGCAGCAACTCAATGCATTTAGGCATCTATTCTAGACGTGATAAAGATGACTTGCTGAAGTTCAAACAGAGCATCCGAATGGGAAAGAAAGGGGATTTAAGTGACTTTGAACGTGGCATGGTTGTTGATGCCAGACAGGCTGGTCTGTGTATTTAAAAAAACTGCTGATCTATTGGGATTTTCACATACAACCATCTCTAGGGTTTACAGAGGATGATGGGAAAAAGAGAAAATGTCCAGTGAGCGGCATTTGTGTGACGGAAAATGCCTTGTTGAGGTCAGAGGAGAATTGGCAGACTGGTTCGAGATTGTAGAAAGGCAACAGTAACTCACATAACCACTGGTTACAACCAAGGAATGCAGAATACCATCTCTGAACGCACAACACATCGAACCTTGAAGCAGATGGTCTGCAGCAGCAGAAGACCACACCAAGTGCCACTCCTGTCCACTAAGAACAGGAAACTGAGGCTACAGCTAGCACGGGATCACCAAAATTGGACAATAGAAGATTGGAAAAACGTTGCCTGGTCTGATGAGTCTCGATTTCAGCTGCGACATTCAGATGGTAGGGTCAGAATTTGGCGTAAACAAGATGAAAGCAATCCTGCCTTGTATCAACAGTTCAAGCTGGTGGTGGTGGTGTAATGGTGTGGGGAATATTTCCTTAGTACACTTTGGGTCCCTTAGTACCAATTGAGCATCATTTAAACGTCATGGCCAACCTGAGTATTGTTGCTGACCATGTCCATCCCTTTATGACTACAGTGTCCCCATCTTCTGATGGCTCCTTCCAGCAGGATAATGTACCATGTCACAAAGCTCAAATCATCTCACCACTGGTTTCTTGAACATGACAAGGAGTTCACTGTACTCCAATGGCCTCCACAGTCACCAGATCTCAATCCAATAGAGCACCTTTGGGATGTGGTGGAACAGGAGACTCACATCATGGATGTTCAGCCGACAAATCTGCAGCAACTGCGTGATGCCATCATATCATAATGGATCAAAAGCTCTGGGGAATGTTTCCAACACCTTGCTGAATCTATGGCACAAAGAATGAAAGCAGTTCTGAAGGCAAAAGGGGGTCCAACTCGGTACTAGCAAGGTGTACCTAACAAAGTGGCTGGTGAGTGTATATGTCTAATGAACTGTAGTGGGTTTGAAAACATTGGCGGCTAGTGAATGAAAATTTGGGGGGGGGGGACAAAACCAACACCCCCCTCCCGGCGGAACGGCCAGCCGGCAATCAGATCTACCACCCCCTCCCTCCCTCCTCCCCCCTGCCGGGACAGACAGCCAGCATCCTTACCTACTCCTTCCCCGAGCCGCTGTGAGTCTCCTCTGATCTTACGTCTCGCTTCTCTTTTTAGCCAATCAGGAAAGGGGTCTCACGACCTACTTCCTGATTGGCTGGAAAGAAAATCAGTGTGATATTAGCGAATATTCATTCGCTATTGTCATACAACTGGGTGGGCTCAGGGCACAGTGCTCTGCGCCCCAAGCCCACCCTTTTTTGAAGCCTATTAGAGCCTCTGGCTCTAATCACGTACTTAAAAAAAAAAAAAATCCCCTATTGGAATCCATGCGTCCGGTGCCCTGCATGTAGATTAGGGAGCCGGGTGCACGGATGGGGGGGCGGCGCCCCTGCGCCCCCAATGGACGGGCCGCCACTGTTTGGAAATCAAAATTGGAGATTAGAAGATGTACGTGTTTAATTCAACTGAATCGGGACCTTCATGACTGGATCACCAAGTGATATTTTAATAAAGGCTGCATATTTTAAAAAAAATGTAAAATTATTTGACATTACATTACCATGTTAAAGATTTGAAATTTTAATAAATGGGTTTACATATACTTTAAATGTACCCTACATATAATAGAATATTATCTATAATAAAACTTTTCATAATTTACATAGGCTCAAGCTTTTCTATCAAAGCATTTTCGCCTGCCCCAATCATGTTTTTTTTTTTTCTTTTATTCAACCTAAAATATCTTTGTAAAGAGGGAATTCCACACTCCGAAGTGTTTCTACAGTGTCAAGCTGAGTGGGCCTCAAGAAAACAGGGGATGTCTAGTCCTATCTGCACTACACTGATACGCATTATGAGTCCCTCCAGTCTTTCTAACCAACTATTCTCCAGGTATTGTAATTAATTTTCAGAAACCAGATAAGACCGTGGAAAGTATGAAGTCATGCAGCTCACATGGATGAAGCAGAAGTAGTTTCATTCTTTTTTTTTTTCCCTGAGACCTGAAAGTCTTAAATTAGTCATAGTCTCTCCTTGCTCTCATTTCTTTGTTCATTAGCATGTCGGAAAACCTATTAAAAGAAGAAAGCAAAATTAATTTAATTTGCAGGCCTGCCGTCTGATGTTGTGTGGCTTGAAATTGAGAGGCATAGCTCATCGTGTAAGTTAAAGGTAGTCCTTCGCGTTTTCGACTTTAAAAGCTAAATCGTTTTTGTTTTAGATCAAATGACAAAAAAAAAAAAAAAACCCTTTTCTATATCAGCAGCACTCTATTTAATAAAATGGCAACTTGAAAGAGGAGAAAGGGGTAATTATGCTGTTACATTAAAAGAATGAAAATTGCTTTATGGAATAAAAAATAGTGGCATTGAGCATTCTTTGACTTCAATGAATCCAAATGAGTGTCCCGCCGAGTGGAAGGCTTTGTGAGATGCGTGTTATTTTTTTGTGCAATTTTATGGTCAAAACGGTGTCAAATTGTTTCTTATCCAGGTCATATGCTTTTATTGCTGCTATTGTATTATTATTATTATTATACACTTGCAACCATGTGCTTAACACTTAACCACTTAATAGCCCCATGCAAGTGAATTATGTTGGGATATCACTGCTGCAGCGTTCAGTAAATAGTGCAAGCCACATTACACAGTCTGGGTAGATAGTGAGAGCAGACAGAGAGTCTGTAGCTTTCCCAAAAAATCATAAGCCAAAGTATATGTTGCCAACATACTATGGATCCTTGAAAAAAGTCCAAGCGTTTATTCAGTAATCGCATCGCAGCGTTAGGAGCAACGTTTCAGAGCCACACAGGACCCCTTTGTCCTCACATGCCTTATAAAAGGGTCCTGTATGTCCCTGAAACGTTGTACTTAACACTGTGATGTGATCACCAAATAAATGCTTGGACTTTAATTTAAAGGTGTTGTAAACCCTTGTTTTAATAAAAATAACAAACATGCCTATGCTTACCTGCTCTGTGCAATCTTTTTGCACAGAGCAGCCCTGAGCCTTTTCTTCTGGGGACCCCAGCCGGCTCTCCAGGTCCCTCCTCTTCATCGGGTGCCCCCATGGAAAGTTGCTTTCCCTGGGGGCACCCATGCGGGCTCTCTCCCGAGTCTCACTGCTGTGTCCATTGACACAGACAGCGGTACTCGGCCCCTGCCCTCAGCTCCTGTGTCACTAGATTTGATTGAGAGAAGCAGGAGCCCAGTGGCTCCTGCTGCTATCAATCTGTCCAATAAGGAGAGAAACAGTGGCTAGAACTTTCCCTGGGGGCAGCTATGCAGGCTTGCTCCCAAGTCTCGCTGCTGCGTCCATTGACACAGGAGCCCTGCCTCCAGCTGCCGTTTCACTAGATTTGATTGACAGCAGTGGGAGCCAATGGCTCCTGCTGCTATCAATCTGTCCAATAAGGAGAGAACAGTGGCTAGAGCTTTCCCTGGTCGCAGCCATGTGGCTCGCTCCCAAGTCTCACTGCTGCGTCCATTGACACAGACAGCGGGACTCAGCCCCACCCCCAGCTCCCATGTCACAGAATTTGATTGACAGCAGTGGGAGCCAATGGCTTCTGCTGCTATCAATCTGTCAAATAAGGAGAGAAACAGTGGCTGAAGCCGCTTTGCTCGTGCACATTGAAGGATAAGCTCGGGTAAGAAAAAGGGGGGGGGGGGGGTCTGGGGGCAGCAGTAGATTTTTTACCTTAATGCATACAATGGATTAGAGAGGCTTTACAACTACTTTAAGGACCCTTGGTATGTTGGTGACATATATTTGGCTTATGGCTTCAATCTGTAGCTAACAGTTGCTGCAGCACCCGCTTACTTCTTGCCTTTGCAGAGACGTGTGAGATGGAAATATTATGCATGGATGCCAAAAATCCAGACATATGAAGCTGAATACCTATATAAACACTCGACAAAATGTTGTGGGACACCATCAAATCTCTTTGAGTTTATTGTAAACCCCATTAAAAAATCATCGGCATTGATATAGACTCTCCCACCCCCACCTTGTAGGGCTATACCAGGCTTTATTTGTCTGGGAAGGCTTTTGTGAGATTTTGAAGTGTCTTTGTTGGAATTTGAGCCTGTTCAGCCCAAAGACTATTTGTGAGGTCAAGTACTAATGTTTGAGAATCAGAGTTCCAATTCATGCAAGGGTGTTCAGTAATTTTAAGGTCAGAGCAAGGGTGTTTTATTAAATCAGTGGGCCTGTGTGCAATATCATAAGTTGGGCCCCATTGCTCAACAGAAAAACAAACCTGGTGTGCTTAGTGCATTGTGGGCATGGGGCTTAATTAGGATGGTAAAAGACCTGAGGCACCCTTGTGTGCTCCAAGGAGAGTAGCAATGTGGCAAGCAGTGGGTGTGGTCAAATTGTGTTAATATTGGGAGAGGCTTAAAGGAGTGTGCAATGCACAGGGCTTAGAGCTGCACAGGGTGCAGGGCTCAGGAGTGTATATTGCACAAAGCACAGGGTTCAGAAGTGCATATTGCACGGAGCACAAGAGTGCGTATTGCACACAGCACAGAGTTTAACAGTGTGTATTACATAGAGCACAGGAGTGTATAACTAATAGAGTAGAGGGCTTTAGAATGCGTGTCATACAGTGCTCAGGAGTGTGCATTGCACAGGGCTTAGAGGTAAGTAACACCCTTGTCAGTGTCCAACAAAAATTGCCCCCTCCCTTTCCAGAACAGACTCTCCCCCTTAATTGCCACCACTACAAAGTTTTCTCCACTCCCAACTCTCTCCCGCCACCCCAAAATGCTCACCATCAGTAAAGAGCAGGTCTGAAGAGATCTTATAGCAAATTTTTGTAAATACCTGTAATACATATGGGCAGGGAGGAAGAACCGTTCCCGCATGTCGGTGAAAGACCCCAGGGTTCCCCCCGTCATTATATGTTTCAGCAGGAACACACCCCGCCTGCTCCACAGAGAGGAGTCAGGCAGCGAGCAGAACTCCTGAAGCGACCTATTGTGCCACAATGGGGTAAAGTCATGGAGGGAAGGGCCCTGGAGTCTGTGCATCACCACCTCCCAAACCCGGCTGTAATGGAAGAGCAAGGACGCAGGGTCCAGTCGCTCCACCGCCCCCCTAGTACCTCGCAGGATAGCAGTCAGTGGGTCTTGGGAGTGAGAAGTCCACACCGGGCACAACAAAGTTAGGAACCGTTCCCTGTCGGTCTTGTCAATGTGGAACATCTGGGAGAGCTGCGATGCCAGATAGTAAAGGTTGAAATCCGGGAGCGCCAGGCCCCCCAGATCTGTCGGATTTTTAAGTTTCCTCCAGGAAATCTTATGCCTGCTCGATCCCCAGACAAAGGCCTTGAGGAGCGACTCAAGTTGTTTGAAGTGCTTCAGGGCTAAATAAACTGGGGAGTGCCACACAGCATACAACACCTTAGGGAGGAGGACCATTTTGATCAGATTTACTCGACCCATAACCCCCAGGGGTAATTTGGACCACACCTGAATTTTGGATTTTATCAGAGGGAACAGGGGTTGGATGTTGTCCGCAACGTAATCTCGCGGACTCTTCGTCACCTGTACCCCCAGATATTTAAACCGGGGAACACATTTAAGGTCTGGGTTTGCAGGGGTCACCGCAGATGGGGCATCGTCGATAGGGAGTATTTGTGATTTGTCCCAATTGATCTGGAGTCCTGAGAATCTCCCGAAGCGTTCTATAAGGGAAAGGGCTGACAGCAGGGAGCTATCCGGGTCTTCCAGATAGAGCAGGGTATCGTCAGTGTACATGCTGATTTTTTCCGTGAGGGAGCCTCGACGGAAGCCACGGATATCAGGGTGGTCCCTAATGGCTATTGCCAGAGGCTCCGCGCCAGAGCATAGAGCAGTGGGGACAAGGGACACCCCTGGCGGGTGCCGCTGGAAAGGGAAAACTCAGACAAGGTCCAACCGTTAGCTAGGACCTTCGCAACCGGCGCACTGTAGAGTAGCTGTACCCATCTTGTAAATTTAGGTCCAAAGCCATACCTCCCCAGGCATGCCCACAGGAAGGGCCACTCAACCGAGTCAAAAGCTTTGGCCGTGTCCAGTGTCACCACAACCCTCCTCCCCGAGTTGTCATGATCGGCTTGAAGGTTCATGAAGAGGCGACGTAGATTAAAAGAGGTGTTTCTACTCGGCATAAAACCTGCCTGATCAGGGTGGATAAGGGTCATTATAACTTGATTGAGGCGGATAGACAGAATTTTAGCAAGAATTTTTACATCCACCTGGAGGAGGGATATGGGGCGATATGACTCCGGGAGGTGGGGATCTTTACCTGGCTTAGGAATTAGGACTATCAGCGCCTCTCTCATTGTTGGGGGGAGCTCTCGATCCTTAAAAAGTTGGTTAAATAGTGCCAGGAGTTTGGGTAAAAGGAGCTCAGAGTATTGGGCATAAAATTCCACTGGGAGTCCATCAAGCCCCGGGGACTTCGATCTAGGAAACCTGGACACAGCCTCCACAATCTCATTCTCGGTGAGCGGCGCCTCCAACAACGCAACCTGTTCAGGTGACAACCGCGGGAAATCGACCGCCTGTAGAAAAGAGTGCATGTCCGAGTGGTCAGCTGGGGCACGGGAGGTATAAAGGTCACTGAAAAAAGTGCGGAACTTGTCCGCCACCAGCGGGGGGTCAGTCAGGGGGGCACCAGAGTCCGACGTCAGGGAGATTACAACCGGAGGACGATCCTCACAGTGAACTAAATAGGCAAGAAGCTTCCCCACACGTTCGCCATGGGCAAACAGTCGTTGCTTCTGGAAAAATAACTTTGTCTTCGCTCTTTCATAATCTAACTGGGATACTAGTTTGGAGGTCAGTTTGTATTGGGATTCATTGGCCTGGGACGGGTCCGCCAAAAAGGCGTTCTCGGCCGTGGCAAGATTAGCCGTTGCTCGGGAGTAGGCCGCCGCAGAGTCCGCTTTGATAGCCTTGACTCGAGATTGCAGGGTGGTTCTGGCGTGCAACTTGAAGGCTTCCCACACCGCCCCCGAGGAGGCAGTGCGGTCATTGTCAGCGAAAAACTGACTCCAGGAGTCCTCGAGCTTGCCGTCCTCCACCAGCAGGGCCAACCACGCCGGATTGAGCCTCCATGTCAGTGGCGGCCTACTGTGGGGCAAAGACAACACCACCCAATAAGGACAGTGGTCCGACAGAGACCTAGGGGAGAACCCTGCCTTAAGTAATCTAGGAAGCAAGGCCCGGGACACCAGTATCAGGTCTATTCTGGACATGGTGTGATGGGAAGCAGAGAAGCAGGAGAATGACCTCTGGGAGGGGTTCAGCGCACGCCACGTGTCCTGGAGACCAAAGCTGTCTATCAGCCTGGCAAATCTAGTGCCACCGACCGGGGCCTGCGGCTGGAGTGCGGTGCCCATTCTATCCAGGGTAGGATCTAGAACATTGTTAAAGTCTCCGACCCACACAGCCGGCAAAGCCGGATACTGGGCCATAAAGGCAAAGCCCTCCAGCAAAACAGAGCCACGGAACGGCGGCGGTACATAATAGGCCAATATGAGCATAGGTTCGCCAAACACTGAGACCCGTAAGAATACGTATCTACCATGAGGGTCGACATGAGATCCCAGAAGCTGGAAATGAATAGGCTTCGCCACCAATACGGTCACACCTCGGGAGTGGGACGTGTGAGCCGAGTGGTATACCCACCCCACCCATGGGCGTTTGTCACGGAACCATGAACCAGTGTCAGTTACCTTGGTGGAGGCCGAAGTGCTGAGAGGGCTTCCCTTGCAGCTCGGTGCGGATCACCCCTGGTGGTGAAACAGGAGATGACACGTCCCAAGGAGCACTGGATGCGGATGGATCCCGGATGGATGGATGGTGATTCAGGACCGCTTCCAGGAGATCTATAGATGCTCAGAGAAAAGAGACAAAGGTTAATGCCAGGCCGAGGGTCATACACAGATAATCAGTCCGAGGAGATGAAGGTACAGAGGGCCGCACAAGAGAGAGAGTCCGTGGGATCCAAGCCAAGGTCGGTACACAGGAGATCCAGCAGAGGTGTCTTTTAGAGTAAGGGGTGGTCAGGCAAGCCGAGGTCAAACGAAGGAGAGATGCAGGTAAGTCAAAGGAGCTAGCCGGGATAAACAGGAACAACAGGCAATCGAACAGGTCACGGGTACAGGAGCTGATGATAAACCAGCACTGAAGCACAGCCAGTGAGTGTCTTATATAGGGCCAGGGCTGGGGAGATGGGCGTGGTGACACACCTGCTCTGCATCCAGCATTCTATTGTTGCTGAATGCTGATTCCTTTCCTGACAGTGCCCCCCCCGAGGGGCAGCCTCTGGATGCCCTCTGACCATGTTTTTCCGGAAATTTGCTATGAAATTCTCTCAGAAGCTTAGGAGCATGGATATTATCCAATGGTTCCCAGGAATTGTCCTCCGGGGGGTATCCTTTCCATTTAATTAAGTATTGAGTGCGATTGCCTCTCCGTCGGCAATCTAAGATAGTCTCAATCTCAAATTCAGGCTCCCCTTCCACTGCAACTGGAGGAGGTGGTACCTCTTCTCTCCCCGGGTATGGGCTCGGTATTGCGGGCTTCAGTAGCGAGGCATGAAACACCGGGTGAATTTTGAAAGAACCGGGCAAGACTAATTCAAAGGCCACAGGGTTCACCACTCTCTTGACCTCGAAAGGACCAATGAATCTTGGCCCCAACTTCTTGGATGGGCAAGAAAGTTTTAAATTAGTTGACGAGAGCCAGACCTTATCTCCCACCTTGTGTGCAGGGTTCACCTTCCGTTTGAGGTCAAAGAATTTCTTATAATCCTGTTGGGCTTTCTGAATATTGTCCTGTAGTAACTGAAAATTAGCTTTAATGGCAGCCAGACGATCCAGGACTGCGGGAACCGTGATTTCCTGGTCCAAGTTGGGCAAGAAAGAAGGGTGGAAGCCATAATTAGCCCAAAACGGGGTTTGGTTGGTTGCGGAGTGTACAGAATTATTGTAAGCGAATTCTGCGCATGGGAGCAGGGAGACCCAGTTGTCCTGAGAGCTGGTGCAAAAGCATCGGAGGTACTGTTCTAGAGTTTGATTTGTTCTTTCCGTCTGCCCGTTGCTTTGTGGATGGTAGGCAGAGGACAGGGACACTCCAACCGCCAAGGCCTTGCAGAGCTCCTTCCAAAATCTAGAGGTAAATTGAACGCCTCGGTCTGATACTATATTATTCGGAAGTCCATGTAACCTGACCACCTCTTTGATGAATGCGTTGGCTGTTTCCAAGGCAGAAGGAGTGCCCACCATGGGCAGGAAATGAGCCATTTTTGAAAGTCGATCTACGACTACTAGGATGGTGGTAAACCCTTCTGAGGGTGGTAGCTCAACTATAAAGTCCATAGATAAACCTTTCCAGGGCTGCTCAGGAATCGGTAATGGCCTCAACAGGCCCCATGACTTGACTTTTGCCCCTTTGCTCCGTTGGCACGTAATGCAGGAATTCACATACATTCTGCAGTCCTGGTGCAGTTGAGGCCACCAAAAGCGGCGTTGAATAAGTTCGTAGGTTTTTCTCACCCCAAAATGTCCGGCAAGTTTGTGGTCATGAAAGGTTTTGAGGACCATCAATCTCACTTGTGCGGGAACAAAATTTTTTTCCTGGTACCAGAGGAGTCCATTCCGTTTCTTTAGAGACTCGGCTTCAAGTCCTGTACATTGGGTAGAGGCTTGTTGAATTGAGGTTTGTAGGTCAGCGTGGATCAGGAAAAAGTTTTGAGCTGACAAGATGGTATTGGGCTCCGTTGTGCTGGGAGAGTCTGGAAACATCCGGGACAGGGCATCCGCTTTTCCATTCTTCGACCCTGGCCTGTAGGTGATATGGAAATTGAAGCGTGAGAAAAATAAAGCCCACCGGACTTGCCGAGGTCTTAGGCGTCTAGCGGCCCTGAGATATTCTAGATTTTTGTGATCCGTGAATATCATAATAGGGTGCATTGCACCTTCCAGCAGGTACCTCCATTCTTCTAAGGCACATTTAATGGCCAGGAGTTCCCGGTCCCCCACATCGTAATTCCTCTCTGGGGGTGACATTTTTCGAGAGAAGAACGCTACCGGATGTAGTAAGGCCTTTGGGCCTTGTCGCTGGGACAGGATAGCCCCTGTGGCTACTTCCGAGGCATCCACTTCGAGGATGTAGGGTAAAGCTGGGTCCGGATGTTGGAGAATAGGTGCGGTCACGAACAGGTTCTTTAACTCATCGAAGGCTGACTGAGCCTCCGGTGACCAGCGGAAGCGGATCTGCTGGCGCGTAAGTTGGGTGATGGGTGTAATAATTGTTGAAAACCCCTTCACAAACCTTCTGTAAAAGTTAGCGAAACCCACAAATCGCTGAACTCCTTTTTTGTCTGTGGGGGCTGGCCACTCCAGAATTGCTTTCACCTTCTGCGGATCCATAGATACACCCCCTGTTGAGATAATGAGCCCTAGGAACTGGATGGACTCTCTCTCAAATTCACACTTCTCCAGTTTCACATAGAGCCCATGTTTCCTCAGGGTGGCTAGTACTTTCTTAACGTGGATCCGGTGGAGTTCCAGAGTGGAAGAAAAGACCAGGATGTCATCTAGGTACACAATTAGGAAGTTGTCCAGAAACTCTCGAAAAATGTCATTCACCAAATGTTGAAAAGTGGCCGGGGCGTTACACAGCCCGAAGGGCATGACCATATATTCAAAGTGGCCAAACCGGGTCCTGAATGCTGTTTTCCACTCGTCCCCCTCTCGGATGCGGATAAGGTTGTATGCCCCTCGGAGGTCTAATTTAGTAAAGACCCGGGCAGTTCGGAAGCGCTGAAACAACTCTGGAATCAAAGGGAGAGGATAGCGGTTCTTGATGGTCACCTTGTTGAGCTCCCGGTAATCAACGCAGGGTCTTAATGTGCCATCTTTCTTCTCAACAAAGAAGATTCCAGCACCCGCTGGAGAGGATGAGGGCCTGATGAACCCCTTTTCCAAGTTTTCATTGACATAGGTTCGAAGAGTTTCCAATTCCTTCTCAGACAGGGGAAATATTCTTCCGAAAGGGATCTCTGCCCCTGGGAGAAGTTCAATAGGGCAGTCGTAGGGCCTGTGAGGGGGTAAAACATCAGCCTTTTTCTTGTCAAATACATCCCTAAAGTCCCGATAAGCTTCAGGAAGGTCTTCAAGGGGGTCTGGGCCCGGCTGGACGGCTAGACAAGCGGCAGGGGCATTGGGTCCAGGAGGGAAGCAGTGATCCTGGCAGTATTTGGATGAGAAGGAGATCTTCTTCTTTACCCAATCAATTTGGGGATTGTGAGCCTGGAGCCAAGGTAGGCCTAGGATTACCGGGAATAAGGGAGAGGACAAGACATCGAAGCGGATGAACTCTTGATGGCCCGGGGTTGTGATAGTAAGAACCGGATAGGTCTCTTTGGTCACGGGTCCGGAGCTAGGCAAGGACCCGTCGGCCAGAAAGACTTGAAGCCGTTGCTCCTTAACTTGCAGGGGGACTCCTAGTTTCTTAGCTAGAGTGCAGTCCAGGAAACAACTACAAGCTCCGGAGTCAATAATTGCCGTCAGCTGGATCCTCTCTTCGGCTACCTGTAGGGAGACAGGAAGGGTAAGGTGAGCAGGGGACGGCTCAGAGACCTGACAGTTCAGAACAGACCGTGAATAGCACTTACTAGGCCTCACAGGACAGTTGCGGAGAAAATGGCCAGGAGCTCCACAGTATAGGCAGAGGTTCGCCTGGCGGCGACGTTGTCGCTCTTCGGGGGTTAGGGAGGAACGAATTAGCCCAATCTGCATGGGTTCACAATCTGCAGAGGCATTGACAGCTGGTCCAGGAAGAGGAGAGGCAGCAAATGGAACCTTAGGCATGACCCAAGTAGCTCGAGCCCCCTGGAGGCGTTCTGAGCGTCTTTCCCGGAGACGCCTGTCCATCTGGATGGCAAGGGAGATTAAATCTTCCAAGGATGCTGGTGTCTCTACTCGAGCAAGCTCGTCCTTTAGAGCTTCAGAGAGGCCATGTCGGTACTGATACTTCAACGCTGCCTCATTCCAGTCCGTGTCGGCTGCCCACCTACGGAAATCTACAGTGTAGTCCTCGGCCGGGCGTTTGTTCTGTTGTAGGGCATGTAAGGCAGACTCTGCGGTGACCGTGCGCTGGGGATCTTCATATAATTGGGCCATAGCCTCAAAGAAGGAGCTTACGGAATTTAGGATTGGGCTCTTCTGTTCCAGGAGGTTGTGTGCCCAAGTCTGAGGTTCGTCAGCCAATAGGGAAATTATAAACCCTACTTTAACGGATTCAGAGGAGAAGGTCCTGGGCTGGAGAGCCAGATATAACAAACAGGCATTCTTGAAGGCCCTGAACTTCCTTCGCTCCCCACGGAAGCGTTCTGGCGTGGGCACCCGTGGCTCTGGTGGCGGAGCTGAAACTGAATGGGCGGAGCTAGTTTGATCCGGTTGGGACAGAGCCGGTAGCGAGCTAGTGGCAGGCTGAGTAGGGTCCGTCGGGGAGGAGGAGCCGGCTAGGTTAAGTACCCGACCTTCCAGCTGGAAGTAACCATCTTGTAGTCTTTGTACGGCCTGGGTCAGGGCTGAAACCTGTTGGCACAGAGCCTCGAGCGGGGAAGCACCTCTGTCGGCCTCTGACATGGCTAGTTTATGCTGTCAGTTACCTTGGTGGAGGCCGAAGTGCTGAGAGGGCTTCCCTTGCAGCTCGGTGCGGATCACCCCTGGTGGTGAAACAGGAGATGACACGTCCCAAGGAGCACTGGATGCGGATGGATCCCGGATGGATGGATGGTGATTCAGGACCGCTTCCAGGAGATCTATAGATGCTCAGAGAAAAGAGACAAAGGTTAATGCCAGGCCGAGGGTCATACACAGATAATCAGTCCGAGGAGATGAAGGTACAGAGGGCCGCACAAGAGAGAGAGTCCGTGGGATCCAAGCCAAGGTCGGTACACAGGAGATCCAGCAGAGGTGTCTTTTAGAGTAAGGGGTGGTCAGGCAAGCCGAGGTCAAACGAAGGAGAGATGCAGGTAAGTCAAAGGAGCTAGCCGGGATAAACAGGAACAACAGGCAATCGAACAGGTCACGGGTACAGGAGCTGATGATAAACCAGCACTGAAGCACAGCCAGTGAGTGTCTTATATAGGGCCAGGGCTGGGGAGATGGGCGTGGTGACACACCTGCTCTGCATCCAGCATTCTATTGTTGCTGAATGCTGATTCCTTTCCTGACAACCAGACGTACAACAACAGAAAGTGAAAATAAGAAGGCTTTATTGAAAATCAAGCTGTAAAGCAAAAGTCCAAACGGATGGCGAAACCGGGGCAGAGTCCTTGCGAAGCCAGAGGTCAGGAACCAGGAGGGTAGTCAGACGAAGCCAGGATCAGGAACCAGCAGGGTAGTCAGACGAAGCCAGGATCAGGAACCAGCAGGGTAGTCAGACGAAGCCAGGATCAGGAACCAGCAGCAGCAGCAGTCTTAGAAGCATGTGAACACAGGAGGACCAAGCAAGGAACTGAAGCCACAGACCTCCTATATATATGAGCTAGGCATCCAGCTCCTCCCAGTGGGAAGGAGGAGCCGCAGGGTGGGAGGCTACAAGAAACCCAGAAACCAAGATGGCCGCCAGCACATGTCAAACGAAGGAGAACAGCAAGAAGGTAAGACCATGACAGTACCTCCCCCTCAAGGGCCCCTCCTCCGCGGAGTAAAGAACGGTTTCTGAGGGAAGCGTGCGTGGAAGGCTCAGAGCAAGGCAGGAGCATGGACATCTGCGGAGGGAACCCAGGAACGCTCCTCTGGACCATAACCACGCCAATGAACCAAAAACTGCACCCGACCGCGGACCAGGCGTGAGTCCGGGATATTGCTCACCTCATACTCCTCACGATTGCCCACTTGGACCGGACGAGGCCGAGGAACCGAGGAAGTGAAACGATTACACACCAGTGGCTTCAACAGGGAGACATGAAACACGTTGGAGATCCGCATGCCAGGAGGAAGCGCAAGGGAATAGGCTACCGGGTTTACCCTGCGAAGCACTCGGAAGGGACCAACAAAGCGAGGCGCCAGCTTGGGAGTGGGCACTCGAAGGTTGAGGTTGCGGGTGGACAACCATACAAGGTCTCCGGCCAGGTAGGAAGGAGCAGGCGCTCGTCTGCGATCAGCCTGGAGTCTCTGGCGCTGCGCAGAGACCTCAAGGGACTTCTGGATCTGTACCCAAGAAGCACGTAGGACGGAAAGGTGATCCTCCACAGCCGGAATATCCTGGGGAGAGAATACCTCCGGTAACACGGCAGGTTGGTACCCATAATTGGCCATGAAGGGAGACGTCCCAGAGGAAGAGTTCACCGCCGTGTTCCTGGCAAACTCAGCCCAAGGCAGGAGGTCAACCCAATTGTCTTGGTGATTGGAGACATAGCAACGAAGGAATTGCTCCAAGGCCTGATTGGATCGTTCTGCGGCCCCATTGGACTGAGGGTGGTAGGCCGAGGAGAAGGAGAGATGAATCCCCAACTGGGAGCAAAAGGCGCGCCAGAACCTGGACACAAACTGACTCCCCCGATCCGACACAATCTCCTTGGGCAAACCGTGCAACCGGAAGACCTCCCTGGCAAAAATCGTGGCCAACTCCTGTGCAGAGGGTAACTTCTTGAGAGGAACACAGTGGCACATTTTGGAAAACCGATCCACAATCATGAGAATGACCGTATGGCCTCGGGATGCAGGGAGGTCCACAATGAAATCCATACCCAGGTGTGACCATGGGCGCTCCCCGGAGGAGATCTATACTTGCCAGGATTGCCAGGATTGGAGGATATATTTATCCTCCAATCCTGGCAAGTATAGATCTCCTCTCCAGAGTGTCCTTTGTACTTTGAGTTGAAAGGCTTAGGACAATAAGCCTAAGGATAGCGCTGTGGATACCAACATTTTTAACTCTAGGAATTTATTTTATCTGAAGATTATAACAAAATGAACTCAACAAGAACATATCAAGAGTAGTGTTGAGCGAACACGGACTGTATTATTCGTGTTCGTACCGAATAATTGGATTTTTTGTACCCGAACACGGACACGGACACTTTACTGTATGTTCGGGTAAAAATCCGTGTTCGGTCGTTTTATTTCCGGGTTTTGCATGCTTTGGCGCTCTTTTCATGGCGGGCTTTCAACAGCCAATCAACAATCGTTTAACTGGTGTGCCTTAAGCCATCCCAGCCATGCCTGCAAATGTCTCAGTAGCTGTGATTGGCCGTCTGAAGCATGTGACCAAGTCTTTATAAGTTCGAGGCAGCCGCAGCGGCGTCATTATGCTGCTTAGATTCAGGGACAGAGCACACATCAACGTGCTGGCTGCTGATTAGGGAAAGATAGGCAGGAAAAAACCATTTGTGTCCGGATAGAATTGAGGGACAGGTCGGAGTGTTTAGGCAGGGCGAGTTGTAGGCATTTTAGGGATAGAGTCTGCTGAATTATATAGGGTCAGTGTCTTCTACAAACTACAATCGATATTGCTGTGTGGGGGGTGGGGTCTGCACTCAATCCTGATCTACGATCTCTTCTCAATCCTGTTAGGGACAGAGTCTGCTGAATTTTAGGGAAACTGTGTTCTACAAACTACAATCGATATTGCTGTGTGGTGTGGGATTGGAGATAGGCAGGTGTCAGTGATCCACATCCATTTTTCTGTGTGTGAGCTGCAGTGAACACAATCTTTTTGGGCTGCAGTGAACACAATCTTTTTGGGCTGCAGTGAACACAATCTTTTTGGGCTGCAGTGAACACAATCTTTTTGGGCTGCAGTGAACACAATCTTTTTGGGGTGCAGTGAACAAAATCTTTTTGGGGTGCAGTGAACACAATCCTTTTTGGTGTGCAGTGAACACAATCTTTGTGGGGTGCAGTGAACAAAATCCTTTGTGGGGTGCAGTGAACACAATCTTTTTGGGGTGCAGTGAACAAAATCCTTTTTGGGGTGCAGTGAACAACATCCTTTTTGGGGTGCAGTGAACACAATCTTTTTGGGGTGCAGTGAACAAAATCCTTTGTGGGGTGCAGTGAACACAATCTTTTTGGGGTGCAGTGAACACAATCTTTTTGGGGTGGAGTGAACAACATCCTTTTTGGGGTGCAGTGAACAAAATCCTTTTTGGGGTGCAGTGAACAAAATCATTTTTGGGGTGCAGTGAACACAATCTTTTTGGGGTGCAGTGAACACAATCTTTGTGGGGTGCAGTGAACACAATCTTTTTGGGGTGGAGTGAACAACATCCTTTTTGGGGTGCAGTGAACAACATCCTTTTTGGGGTGCAGTGAACACAATCTTTTTGGGGTGCAGTGAACACAATCTTTGTGGGGTACAGTGAACAGAATCTTTGTGGGGTGCAGTGAACACAATCTTTGGGGGGTACAGTGAACACAATCTTTGTGAGGTGCAGTGAACACAATCTTTGTGGGGTGCAGTGAACACAATCATTGTGGGGTGCAGTGAACTCAATCTTTGTGGGGTACAGTGAACACAATCTCATACTGAAGGTTTGAGGGTGCTGCCTGTTCCATACTCCCCCTACTCCTCATCTAGCCTTTTAGGGGTACAAACAATAGTAATTGGGGCCTAGTGTGGTTGTGTACGTGTGATATACATACACTTTTTTGGGATCATATTTTCTATTCCGCTATTTAATCAAAAACCTTTGGGGATCAGTTAAATTGGGGGATAGTCTGTGTTGGTACGTGTGAGAGAGATCCACCTTTCCAAGTTGTTGGGGTTCATCTCATACTTCTGAAGGTTTGAGGGTGCTGCCTGTTCCATACTCCCCCTACTCCTAGCCTTTTAGGGGTACAAACAATAGTAATTGGGGCCTAGTGTGGTTGTGTACGTGTGATATACATACACTTTTTTGGGATCATATTTTCTATTCCGCTATTTAATCAAAAACCTTTGGGGATCAGTTAAATTGGGGGATAGTCTGTGTTGGTACGTGTGAGAGAGATCCACCTTTCCAAGTTGTTGGGGTTCATCTCATACTTCTGAAGGTTTGAGGGTGCTGCCTGTTCCATACCCCCCCTACTCCTAGCCTTTTAGGGGTACAAACAATAGTAATTGGGGCCTAGTGTGGTTGTGTACGTGTGATATACATACACTTTTTTGGGATCATATTTTCTATTCCGCTATTTAATCAAAAACCTTTGGGGATCAGTTAAATTGGGGGATAGTCTGTGTTGGTACGTGTGAGAGAGATCCACCTTTCCAAGTTGTTGGGGTTCATCTCATACTTCTGAAGGTTTGAGGGTGCTGCCTGTTCCATACTCCCCCTACTCCTAGCCTTTTAGGGGTACAAACAATAGTAATTGGGGCCTAGTGTGGTTGTGTACGTGTGATATACATACACTTTTTTGGGATCATATTTTCTATTCCGCTATTTAATCAAAAACCTTTGGGGATCAGTTAAATTGGGGGATAGTCTGTGTTGGTACGTGTGAGAGAGATCCACCTTTCCAAGTTGTTGGGGTTCATCTCATACTTCTGAAGGTTTGAGGGTGCTGCCTGTTCCATACTCCCCCTACTCCTAGCCTTTTAGGGGTACAAACAATAGTAATTGGGGCCTAGTGTGGTTGTGTACGTGTGATATACATACACTTTTTTGGGATCATATTTTCTATTCCGCTATTTAATCAAAAACCTTTGGGGATCAGTTAAATTGGGGGATAGTCTGTGTTGGTACGTGTGAGAGAGATCCACCTTTCCAAGTTGTTGGGGTTCATCTCATACTTCTGAAGGTTTGAGGGTGCTGCCTGTTCCATACTCCCCCTACTCCTAGCCTTTTAGGGGTACAAACAATAGTAATTGGGGCCTAGTGTGGTTGTGTACGTGTGATATACATACACTTTTTTGGGATCATATTTTCTATTCCGCTATTTAATCAAAAACCTTTGGGGATCAGTTAAATTGGGGGATAGTCTGTGTTGGTACGTGTGAGAGAGATCCACCTTTCCAAGTTGTTGGGGTTCATCTCATACTTCTGAAGGTTTGAGGGTGCTGCCTGTTCCATACCCCCCCTACTCCTAGCCTTTTAGGGGTACAAACAATAGTAATTGGGGCCTAGTGTGGTTGTGTACGTGTGATATACATACACTTTTTTGGGATCATATTTTCTATTCCGCTATTTAATCAAAAACCTTTGGGGATCAGTTAAATTGGGGGATAGTCTGTGTTGGTACGTGTGAGAGAGATCCACCTTTCCAAGTTGTTGAGGTTCATCTCATACTTCTGAAGGTTTGAGGGTGCTGCCTGTTCCATACTCCCCCTACTCCTAGCCTTTTAGGGGTACAAACAATAGTAATTGGGGCCTAGTGTGGTTGTGTACGTGTGATATACATACACTTTTTTGGGATCATATTTTCTATTCCGCTATTTAATCAAAAACCTTTGGGGATCAGTTAAATTGGGGGATAGTCTGTGTTGGTACGTGTGAGAGAGATCCACCTTTCCAAGTTGTTGGGGTTCATCTCATACTTCTGAAGGTTTGAGGGTGCTGCCTGTTCCATACTCCCCCTACTCCTAGCCTTTTAGGGGTACAAACAATAGTAATTGGGGCCTAGTGTGGTTGTGTACGTGTGATATACATACACTTTTTTGGGATCATATTTTCTATTCCGCTATTTAATCAAAAACCTTTGGGGATCAGTTAAATTGGGGGATAGTCTGTGTCGGTACGTGTGAGAGAGATCCACCTTTCCAAGTTGTTGGGGTTCATCTCATACTTCTGAAGGTTTGAGGGTGCTGCCTGTTCCATACCCCCCCTACTCCTCATCTAGCCTTTTAGGGGTACAAACAATAGTAATTGGGGCCTAGTGTGGTTGTGTACGTGCGAGATACATACACTTTTTTTGATCATATTTCCTATTCCGCTATTCAATAAAAACCTTTGAGGATCAATTGAATTGCGGGATAGTCTGTGTCGGTACGTGTGAGAGAGATCCACCTTTCCAAGTTGTTGGGGTTCATCTCATACTTCTGAAGGTTTGAGGGTGCTGCCTGTTCCATACCCCCCCTACTCCTCATCTAGCCTTTTAGGGGTACAAACAATAGTAATTGGGGCCTAGTGTGGTTGTGTACGTGCGAGATACATACACTTTTTTTGATCATATTTCCTATTCCGCTATTCAATAAAAACCTTTGAGGATCAATTGAATTGCGGGATAGTCTGTGTCGGTACGTGTGAGAGAGATCCACCTTTCCAAGTTGTTGGGGTTCATCTCATACTTCTGAAGGTTTGAGGGTGCTGCCTGTTCCATACCCCCCCTACTCCTCATCTAGCCTTTTAGGGGTACAAACAATAGTAATTGGGGCCTAGTGTGGTTGTGTACGTGCGAGATACATACACTTTTTTTGATCATATTTCCTATTCCGCTATTCAATAAAAACCTTTGAGGATCAATTGAATTGCGGGATAGTCTGTGTCGGTACGTGTGAGAGAGATCCACCTTTCCAAGTTGTTGGGGTTCATCTCATACTTCTGAAGGTTTGAGGGTGCTGCCTGTTCCATACCCCCCCTACTCCTCATCTAGCCTTTTAGGGGTACAAACAATAGTAATTGGGGCCTAGTGTGGTTGTGTACGTGCGAGATACATACACTTTTTTTGATCATATTTCCTATTCCGCTATTCAATAAAAACCTTTGAGGATCAATTGAATTGCGGGATAGTCTGTGTCGGTACGTGTGAGAGAGATCCACCTTTCCAAGTTGTTGGGGTTCATCTCATACTTCTGAAGGTTTGAGGGTGCTGCCTGTTCCATACCCCCCCTACTCCTCATCTAGCCTTTTAGGGGTACAAACAATAGTAATTGGGGCCTAGTGTGGTTGTGTACGTGCGAGATACATACACTTTTTTTGATCATATTTCCTATTCCGCTATTCAATAAAAACCTTTGAGGATCAATTGAATTGCGGGATAGTCTGTGTCGGTACGTGTGAGAGAGATCCACCTTTCCAAGTTGTTGGGGTTCATCTCATACTTCTGAAGGTTTGAGGGTGCTGCCTGTTCCATACCCCCCCTACTCCTCATCTAGCCTTTTAGGGGTACAAACAATAGTAATTGGGGCCTAGTGTGGTTGTGTACGTGCGAGATACATACACTTTTTTTGATCATATTTCCTATTCCGCTATTCAATAAAAACCTTTGAGGATCAATTGAATTGCGGGATAGTCTGTGTCGGTACGTGTGAGAGAGATCCACCTTTCCAAGTTGTTGGGGTTCATCTCATACTTCTGAAGGTTTGAGGGTGCTGCCTGTTCCATACCCCCCCTACTCCTCATCTAGCCTTTTAGGGGTACAAACAATAGTAATTGGGGCCTAGTGTGGTTGTGTACGTGCGAGATACATACACTTTTTTTGATCATATTTCCTATTCCGCTATTCAATAAAAACCTTTGAGGATCAATTGAATTGCGGGATAGTCTGTGTCGGTACGTGTGAGAGAGATCCACCTTTCCAAGTTGTTGGGGTTCATCTCATACTTCTGAAGGTTTGAGGGTGCTGCCTGTTCCATACTCCCCCTACTCCTAGCCTTTTAGGGGTACAAACAATAGTAATTGGGGCCTAGTGTGGTTGTGTACGTGTGATATACATACACTTTTTTTGGATCATATTTTCTATTCCGCTATTCAATAAAAACCTTTCTAGGGCAAGATCTTAAATTACAGAAATATGAGGAGACCGTCAAATAAGGGCCGTGGCCTGGGTCGTGGTGCTGCTGGTAGAGCTCCTGTTGCAAGGAGAGGACATGGTCGATCTGTGCCAGCTACACGCACAAGTGAAACACCTTCCTCAAGTGTGAGTAGGCGACAGAACCTGCATCAGTATTTGGTAGGGCATCAAACGCCCCTAGAAGTGATGAGGCCAGAACAAGTTGAGGCGATAGTAGATTGGTTTGCTGCTGACAGTGCCTCCAGTTCCTTCACATTGTCTCCCACCCAGTCTACTGCAGAAAGGTCAGAGTTGGCACCTGCAGCCAATGTCCAACCGTCTTTCACCTCACCCCCTTGCAAATCAGGCCAGCAGTCTGAGCCCCAAGCCATACAGCAGTCTCTTATTCTTTTTGAGGACTCTGTCAGCAGGGTTTCCCAGGGCCATCCACCTAGCCCTGCCCCAGAAGTGGAAGAGATTGAGTGCAGCGATGCCCAACCACTTATTTCTCAAGATGAGTACATGCAAGGATCATCGCAGCACGTCTCCGATGATGACGAAACGCAGGTGCCAACTGCTGCGGCGTTCAGCATTGTGGAGACCGACAAGGAGGGCAGGGGTGAAGACTGGGTGGAAGATGATGTGGAGGACGATGAGGTCCTCGACCCCACATGGAATGAACGTCATGCAGGTGAACTGAGTAGTTTGGAGGAAGAGGCGGTGGTCGCACAGAGCCACCAGCACAGCAGAAGAGGGAGCAGGGTGCAGAAGCGGAGCGGCCGTGCCCTAGACACTACGCCCGCTACTGCCCAACGCAGCAAGGGAACGAGCGCACCAAAGTCAGCTCAAAGGAGTTCTCTAGCGTGGAAGTTCTTTAGAAAATGTGCTGATGACAGGACACGAGTGGTTTGCACCCTGTGCAATCAGAGCTTGAAGCGAGGCATGAACCTTCTCAACCTGAGCACAACCTGCATGATCAGGCATCTAAGTGCAAAGCACGAGCTGCAGTGGAGTACACACCTTCAAAACCAAGAAACGTCTCTGGCTCATCCTGCTTCCTCTTCTGCTGCAGTCTCGGCCGCTCCAGCCACATCTGTAGTGATACCGGCACCTGCCACCCCGCAAACAGACGATCTGTCAGCAACACCACCACCTGGGTCACCAACAACCATCTCCACAATGTCCCGTGGAAGCGTTCAGCTTTCCATCTCCCAAACACTTGAGAGGAAGAGGAAGTACCCCCCTACCCACCCGCGATCCCTGGCCCTGAATGCCAGCATTTCAAAATTATTGGCCTTTGAAATGCTGTCATTCCGTCTGGTGGAGACGCACAGTTTTAAAAACCTTATGTCGGTGGCTGTCCCACAGTACGTCGTGCCCAGCCGCCACTACTTTTCCAGGCAAGCCATCCCTTCCCTGCACAACCAAGTGGGGGAAAAAATCAGGTGTGCACTGCGCAACGCCATCTGTGCCAAGGTCCACCTAACTACGGATACGTGGACCAGTAAGCACGGTCAGGGGCGTTATATCTCCCTAACGGCACACTGGGTAAATGCAGTGGCGGATGGGCCTGAGGCGGATAGCAATTTGGCGCATGTCCTTCCACCACCGAGGATTGCAGGGCGCTTCAGTTTGCCTCCTGTTCCTAACTCCTCCTACTCCGCTTCCTCATCCTCTACCGCCTCCTCATCCGGACAGCGTAACACCTTCACCACCAACTTCAGCACGGCCAGGGGTAAACGACAGCAGGCAGTTTTACAACTTGCCTGTTTGGGGGACAAACCACACACCGCGCAGGAGTTGTGGAGGAGCATGGAACAGCAGACAAATGAGTGGTTGCTGCCAGCGAGCCTCAAGCCCGGCCTGGTGGTGTGCGATAACAGGCGAAATCTCATAGCAGCTCTGGGCCTAGCCGGTTTGACGCACATCCCTTGCCTGGCGCATGTGCTGAATTTGGTGGTGCAGAGGTTCCTTAAAAACTACCCCGATATGTCAGAGCTGCTGCAGAAAGTGCGGGCCGTTTGTGCGCACTTTCGGCGTTCTCACCCTGCTGCTGCTCGCCTGGCAGCGCTGCAGCGTAACTTCGGCCTTCCCGCTCACCGCCTCATATGTGACGTGCCCACAAGGTGGAACTCCACCTTGCACATGCTGGAAAGACTGTGCGAGCAGCAGCAGGCCATAGTGGAGTTTCAGCTGCAGCACGCACGCGTGAGTCGCTCTGCGGAACAGCACCACTTCACCACCAATAACTGGGCCTCCATGCGAGACCTGTGTGCCTTGTTGCGCTGTTTTGAGTACTCCACCAACATGGCCAGTGGCAATGACGCCGTTCTCAGCTTAACTATCCCACTTCTATGCCTCCTTGAAAAAACAATTCGGGCGATGATGGAAGAGGATGTGGCACAGGATGAGGAGGAGGAGGAGGATGAAGAGGTAACATTTCCAAGGCTTTCAGGGCAGTCATTCGCAAGGGGCTCCGAGGGTGGGTTCCTGCACACGCAAACGCCAGGGACGCAATTGTCCAGCAGGGGCACAGTTCTGGAGGATGAGGAGGATGAGGAGGAGGAGGAGCTGGAGGAGGAGATGGAACCATGTTCACAGCAGGGTGGCACCCAGGCCAGCTCATGGCCATCACTGGTGCGTGGCTGGGGGGATACAGAGGACACGGACCATACACCTCCCACAGAGGACAGCCTTTCGTTGCCTCTGGGCAGCCTGGCACACATGAGCGATTACATGCTGCAGTGTCTCCACAACGACCGCCGAGTTGCCCACATTCTAACTTGTGCTGATTACTGGGTGGCCACGCTGCTGGATCCCCGTTACAAGGACAACGTACCGTCCTTAATTCACTCACTGGAGCGCGATCGCAAGATGCGCGAGTACAAGCGCACGCTGGTAGACGCCATGCTGCTGGCATTCCCATCTGACAGCGGGGCCACAGTGGAAGCACAAGGCAGAGGAGGAGGAGGAGGAGGTCGCCAACGCAACCAGGGCACCGCCAGCACCTCAGAAGGCAGGGTTAGCATGGCCGAAATGTGGAAAAGCTTTGTCAGCACGCCACAACAAACAGCAGCACCAGCAGCTCAGATGGAACGTCTTAGCAGGAGGCAGCATTTTACCAACATGGTGGAGCAGTATGTGTGCACACGCCTACATGTAGTGAATGACGGGTCTGCCCCCTTCAACTTCTGGGTCTCCAAATTGGGCACATGGCCTGAGCTTGCCCTTTACGCCTTGGAGGTGCTGGCGTGCCCTGCAGCCAGTGTATTATCTGAACGGGTATTTAGCACGGCTGGGGGCGTTATAACAGACAAGCGCAGCCGCCTGTCCAGAGACAATGTGGACAAGCTCACGTTCATTAAAATGAACCAGGCATGGATCCCACGGGACTTTTCCGTACCTTGTGCAGAATAGCAATGGATACCGACCTTACCCACCCATTGTTCCATTTTTGCTCTTTCTCACTCTTTTGGGGTGTACCCTCATTTAAAATTTGTGAAAAGAAGCAGTGTTGGCTACCTCGTCCTCCTCCTCAGGGCCAGATTAATGTAGGGGCTATTGGAGCTGCAGCTCCAGGCCCCTACCTTTTATATAGGCCCCCGGGTTGGCCATATTCACTGTTACCGCTCTTCTGTCACTTGTAAACACAGAAGTCTAGCTTCTATGCTCACTTCCCCAGGCAGCACCCTCAGAACCTCCCCACACAGCGCGAAGGCCGGACAAGGAGGGACAGTTGGCGATGCATGGATGTGTTTATGGGCTTCAGAGACAGCATCCCATGTTGAATTAGGCATGCATGGCTGCACCCTTCCTCCTCTGGGTGCATGGCAAGGCACGGCCCTAAGGCCCTTCAAAATCCTCAGCACCAAGCCCATGATGCTGTTAATCCGGCCCTGGTCCTCCTCCACCGCCGCTTCCACCTACACCGCCCATAGGTGTGCGCAGCCTATTGCATTAAGGTGTGCACCCCAAAGTTGAAATACACATGCATGTGTTTGCCAGCAGGGAGAGTAATGTATCGGGGCCATGTACCTGTAGGCAAGGAGAAATAGAGCAGAGCAGGTCCCAGGGAGATCTTTCCCATCTCCTCACTGGCAATGCTATGTGCCCTAGGTGATTAGGGTGTGCCCAGGCACACCCAGCACACCCTGTGCGCACGCCTATGTCACCGCCACATCCACCACCACCTCAACCTCCCTCCTACTCCATATGGGCCTCGTCCTTCAGAGATGAAGAAGAACATTGTTTTATTTTTCTGTTTTTTTTTGTTGTTTTAAGTTATTTCCCTATCCACATTTGTTTGCAGAGCACTTGCCATGCTCTTAATTACGTTTTGCTGCCATTTGCAGCACTCTAGCCCTTTCCTTTGGTGTTTTAGAGCCATTTTAGTGCCTTAAAGTTCGGGTCCCCATTGACTTCAATGGGGTTCGGTGTCCGGGAAAAGTTCGGTAAAAGTCCGGGACACGGACCCGGACTTTTTTTTAAAGTTCGGCCGAACCCGTCGAACACGGACATCTAGGTGTTCGCTCAACCCTAATCAAGAGTAAACATCAGATCAATCAAAATGGGGGATCATTTGATGTGCTGATCTTAACACTGCCATAGTGAATGAACCAGAAATGCTGACAATGCTTTATAGATGGATGACCACACTATGCTCCTCTGTTCAAATCAATCAATCAGTCTTTCTCAACTAAATGGCAATTCAGTTCAGGTGTCTGGTGCAGTTTATGCTGAACGGAAGTCCTGATTATATATCAGATTTTGGTCAATCCGGAGAGGTATTACCTGGAATTCGTTCACCACATTGTGGAATATATCCCATATAAGGCGTCCCTTTTGCCATCCTGTGGTGAGTTTTTACTACCTAGGGGGGCACGTACTTTGAGGTGTGGTGACGGTGGTCCACCTTAACAGGAAGCACCATTGGGTGTTCATGGGCTTGCACTCCAGGACCCCACTCAGTATATGAACTGTATCACCTAGCATTTATGGACATTACTCACTTTGCATGGACATCATTTACAGAGAATAATTTTTTTGATGTATAATTTTATAATTTTTGATGTATTGTTTACATAAGTTAATATAATTAGCGCTGCTAGTGTATGTGAGCTTCCTCCATTTCTCATTATACACCTTTATGAAAGAAATAAGAGACTCGAGCTCCACTGGTAGGTCCTTAGCTGCAACCTCATCCTTCAAGGCATCCGAGAGACCATGAGAGAAAGCAGCGACCAGAGCCTCATTATTCCAGCCCACCTCTGCTGCCAGGGTACGAAACTCAATGGCGTATTCAGCTACGGATCGTGAACCCTGTCTGATGGACATAAGGAGCTTCGCAGCAGAGGCAGCACGAGCCGGCACATCGAATACCCTCCGAAGAGAAGCAACAAAACCGGAAAACTCGGCAACCACCGGATTGTTGTTCTCCCATAAAGGGCTGGCCCAGGCCAAGGCCTTGTCCGAGAGCAGCGAAATTAAGAAGCCCACCTTTGATCTCTCAGTAGGAAAGGCATGTGGCAGCAACTCGAAATAAATGCCCACCTGGTTAAGGAAACCTCGGCACTGAGTTGGCTCTCCCCCAAAGCGCTGTGGAAGGGGGGCAGAACCGGTCATACCCCGAAACACCGCAGGCGCAACAACAGGTGTCGGGGTAGACTCTGGCGCAACAACCGGAGCGGCAGTAGGAGCGGGCCCAGCGACAACCGACCCATCGGCAACGGGAGCGAAATGAGCCGTGCGTTCAGCAGGGTTTGCAACGCCACGGCGAACCGACCCAACAGGTGATCCTGCTGATCAAGTCTGGCAACCAGCGTGGGTAGCGAGGATGGCCCTGTACCGTCAGAATTCATGGCTTGGTCCTAATGTCACGGAACCATGAACCAGACGTACAACAACAGAAAGTGAAAATAAGAAAGGCTTTATTGAAAATCAAGCTGTAAAGCAAAAGTCCAAACGGATGGCGAAACCGGGGCAGAGTCCTTGCGAAGCCAGAGGTCAGGAACCAGGAGGGTAGTCAGACGAAGCCAGGATCAGGAACCAGGAGGGTAGTCAGACGAAGCCAGGATCAGGAACCAGCAGGGTAGTCAGACGAAGCCAGGATCAGGAACCAGCAGGGTAGTCAGACGAAGCCAGGATCAGGAACCAGCAGCAGCAGCAGTCTTAGAAGCATGTGAACACAGGAGGACCAAGCAAGGAACTGAAGCCACAGACCTCCTATATATATGAGCTAGGCATCCAGCTCCTCCCAGTGGGAAGGAGGAGCCGCAGGGTGGGAGGCTACAAGAAACCCAGAAACCAAGATGGCCGCCAGCACATGTCAAACGAAGGAGAACAGCAAGAAGGTAAAGACCATGACAGCGTTTGAGTGACAGCTGCATGCGGCCTTCCAAATGTGTCTCGACCAAGACCAAGATGTCAGCCCGCTGTTGCTTGAGGGTGCTGAAGACAGCCGTCCTCTTAATCCTATCCCGCATACCCCTTACGTTCCACGTTAAAATTTTCAAGGTGGCCGCACCCATTGAACCAGACAAAGAAATATTTGAGCCTCCGGGATCTCAGTCGGAACCCTGACATACGGAAAAAAACAACTGTAGATAGAGAGCCACAGAGGGCACATCATGGTTATGACAAATTTTTCGAAAGGTACCTTAGTATAAACATTAATGACATGTCCGTACTTGTATATATATAACAAAAAGTGCAGCGCTATCAAATATGGATTATGAAGAAGATATCGAGGAGAGCAGTCCACAGGTGAAAATTATGGTGAAGCATGCACAAGATATAAACATTCAGTGCTCTTCAATGTGCTGGTAATCCTCCACCCAGTCTCATTAGCCTCTCACCTCACACTTAGCCCCTGTGTCACCAGACGGGCTAGTAAGACAAACTTTCTCCAAGGATATCACAAATATAGATCAAATCAGTATTCCTCTTCATCAGAAGATAAGGCTCACAGGTAACAGATCACAGGTCCATAAAGCG
Organism: Pelophylax lessonae; assembly: GCF_965119305.1. Lineage (NCBI taxonomy): Eukaryota > Metazoa > Chordata > Amphibia > Anura > Ranidae > Pelophylax > Pelophylax lessonae. Next base: position 188,976,426 of record NC_138777.1, on the reverse strand, counting down.
GGTCACAGGTCCATAGGAAAACAAAGGTCCGGACATAGTGCATTACCGCAATAAATTACTTTATTGAACATAGCATAAAATCATAAAAATTACCTTGTAAAGCACTATACAAGTGCATGTGATGAGCAGATTGTATTACACACAGCGGTCTCGACCGCAATGGATGGCGGGTGACGTCACCGGCCCCTCCCCCTTCGCACGCGTTACGTCCCACTGCACGGGACTTCCTCAGCTATTGGTAAGGGAGAAGGACAGGGCTACTTATAGTCACTCATAGCCATCAGACCCGGAAGTGCAACCAAGAGAACACCTCACACAGGAAGTGAACCCCTCACACAGGAAGTGAACCCTTCACACAGGAAGTGAACCCTTCACACAGGAAGTGAACCCTTCACACAGGAAGGGATACTCTGTTGCCCCGGGGACAGCCAAATAAACAATAAAGACGCCAGGACTCTAAATGCAAGCTACAAAGCAGATATACAGGAATCAACTGGCGGTGATCACCTTCTATGAGCACATATAAACATATTAAAATAATGGCTAATTGCATATACATAACTGATCAGACCTGCTGAATCAGATATAATATTTTAAAATTTTAAAAGCGAATTACTTTTATAAAATAGGATTTCATGGGCTGATCTCAACTGAATAGTTTTAGAAACACAACCCAGAATCTGCGGGAAAAAAGGGGCCAGGACCTCAAAACCAGCCATCCATATAACACAAATAATACACCACATACAAATCGGTAATAATGAAAAAAATAATAAATAAAATAGGATTAATATATATAAAAATAAAACAAAAACAAAAATGCAAATACAGATACTAACGGTCAGAAATAAAACAGTTTAGATCGAACTCCACGTTAAGACCTCTGGGGGCAGACACCTTAGTTTCGTTCGGGGCATCGAACACGTTAAACCTCACTGGCGAGGAGGGAATTTTATACGCCAGTTAAGCCGACGTGAATCTTTTTGGATTCACGAAACTAAGGTGTCTGCCCCCAGAGGTCTTAACGTGGAGTTCGATCTAAACTGTTTTATTTCTGACCGTTAGTATCTGTATTTGCATTTTTGTTTTTGTTTTATTTTTATATATATTAATCCTATTTTATTTATTATTTTTTTCATTATTACCGATTTGTATGTGGTGTATTATTTGTGTTATATGGATGGCTGGTTTTGAGGTCCTGGCCCCTTTTTTCCCGCAGATTCTGGGTTGTGTTTCTAAAACTATTCAGTTGAGATCAGCCCATGAAATCCTATTTTATAAAAGTAATTCGCTTTTAAAATTTTAAAATATTATATCTGATTCAGCAGGTCTGATCAGTTATGTATATGCAATTAGCCATTATTTTAATATGTTTATATGTGCTCATAGAAGGTGATCACCGCCAGTTGATTCCTGTATATCTGCTTTGTAGCTTGCATTTAGAGTCCTGGCGTCTTTATTGTTTATTTGGCTGTCCCCGGGGCAACAGAGTATCCCTTCCTGTGTGAAGGGTTCACTTCCTGTGTGAAGGGTTCACTTCCTGTGTGAAGGGTTCACTTCCTGTGTGAGGGGTTCACTTCCTGTGTGAGGTGTTCTCTTGGTTGCACTTCCGGGTCTGATGGCTATGAGTGACTATAAGTAGCCCTGTCCTTCTCCCTTACCAATAGCTGAGGAAGTCCCGTGCAGTGGGACGTAACGCGTGCGAAGGGGGAGGGGCCGGTGACGTCACCCGCCATCCATTGCGGTCGAGACCGCTGTGTGTAATACAATCTGCTCATCACATGCACTTGTATAGTGCTTTACAAGGTAATTTTTATGATTTTATGCTATGTTCAATAAAGTAATTTATTGCGGTAATGCACTATGTCCGGACCTTTGTTTTCCTATGGACCTGTGACCCGCTTTATGGACCTGTGATCTGTTACCTGTGAGCCTTATCTTCTGATGAAGAGGAATACTGATTTGATCTATATTTGTGATATCCTTGGAGAAAGTTTGTCTTACTAGCCCGTCTGGTGACACAGGGGCTAAGTGTGAGGTGAGAGGCTAATGAGACTGGGTGGAGGATTACCAGCACATTGAAGAGCACTGAATGTTTATATCTTGTGCATGCTTCACCATAATTTTCACCTGTGGACTGCTCTCCTCGATATCTTCTTCATAATCCATATTTGATAGCGCTGCACTTTTTGTTATATATTTGTTATTGGGACTTTTGGTTTATTGATCCTTTAGTGCATAGCAGCTTTCTATTATATTATTTTATACAGTTGCGCTGAATTTTTATCTATTATTACGTACTTGTATATAGGAGACTGTTGTACTAACTGCAAAACTTCAACCCCCCACCCTGCCCTGCACAATCCCCAACTCGTGCGGGCTTGGATCCCCCAAAAAACCCAACTAAAAAAAAGTCCCTGAGACAGCCCTAACACAGCATTTAGACAAAAAAAAGGAGAGTGTCCGAGTCCAGCCGCCCGTCAAACACAGCCCCCCGGAGGGTGCTGCGCAAAAAGGGACAGCAGGTCCAGCTACAAAAAGGGGCACACTGGAAGGTAAAAAAAGATGAATCAGGGAACTTACACCTGATACAACAGGTGCAAGGGGCGAAAAAAAATTTGCTGGGCAGCACAGTCCGTGAGAGACGTCCACTCCGCAGGAGGCGTAGACGGTGAAGATAAAAGTAAGGATAAAAAACAAAAGAAGCATAGGAAGGGAAAAAAAAGGGGAAGGTAAGGGGGAGAAAGAAAATCAAAAAAAAGGGGCAAACTTGGTGTTGCGATACTCCGCCGGGACATGCGACTTGATCATGGGTCCGCTAGCAAAAACCGTGGAAACACTGAGCGGCTATGGCGGATCTTGAAGGCAGATCGGTGGCTCACCGAGAGTGACCAGACAGCAGGCGCAGTTCACGGGAGACAGGTGACATGGTAATGTTATACAGTTCCTCAGGATGCGATGCAGGATAGTCCACTCAGGGAGAATCAAGGCAATAGGTAAAGCAGTGTAAGGCAACCGGGTAGCAGCACAGAGGAAGATCGGGTAAGTAAGACAGCAACCCCCTCATCCGCGGGTCTCGAGGTGCTACAGCCAGGTGATGACAGACTCTGGGTCCTCGAAGAAGTGCACCCTATCTTCTCCCTCTACACGAAGACGAGCCGGGAACATCATGGCATATTTTAAATTCTTAATACGCAGTCTGCGTTTGGCCTCCTGGAAGCTTTTACGCCGCCTCTGGACCTCCGCGGAAAAATCCGGGAAGACCGCGACTCTGCCATTACCAATCGGGATGTTCCCCTTCACCCGTGCCAGTCACAGGATAGCGTCTCTGTCCTTGTAGTTGAGGAATTTCGCTATGAACGTGCGAGGCGGTGCACCCTGGGGCGGCGGGCGGCCCGACAAACGGTGAGCGCGCTCCACCACAAAGGTGGGCGAGAGGGAGTCTCTGCCATATGTTTGGATCAGCAGGTTTTCGAGGTAGGAGGTAGGATCTGCGCCTTCCGATCCCACAGGCAAGCCAATGAATCGTAAATTGCAGCGCCGCAGCCTATTTTCCATATCGTTTTGTTTCTGTAAAATTTGGTGTACCTGTTGCTGCAGCCTGTCTGAGGAGTTCTGCAGGGGGGGGGGAGGGAGTCCTCAAGCCCGCTGATCCTGTGTTCAGTGTCAGTGACACGCTCCCTGAGTTTCTGCATATCCTGCCTAATCAGGGATATGTCCACCTTGACCTCCTCAATCTTAGCGGTGAGGGTCGTCTGGCAGACCGATATTGCCTCCAGCACCCTGGCAGTGTCTTGTCCCGCCGCCGCTCCCGCCTCGAGCCCCTGGGCAGGGCCATTTTGAGATGAAGTGTCCTTCTCCTGGCGGCGGAATTTGTCCAGCTTTGCCACCGTCTCCGTGGACTTTTTCGGCGGGGACATGTTGCCGCGGGTGCCCGGAAGGTAGGTGAGCAGAAATCAGGGTGTGCAGCGGCCGTGGGACCCCAGGATACGAATTCAGGATAATAGTCCGGCGGAGCTCACTTCACCAGCGTCTCACTGCACCAGGCCACGCCTCTTATAGCACATTTTTACATGCTGTGTGTGACTTGCCTCTTGTACCCCACTGTCTGGTACAACCTTCCTGTTTCAAATGTCCATTTTTTTTTTTTGGCAGGAGGACAGAAGCCTGTGAGCCATTCATTTCTGGATACGGCAAGTCCATCAGCTTCTGTCAGCTTACTGCTCGCCCTTTACAAGCCTGATATATGGATGTTAATGGGTAGCCGAGCCAGGATAAGCTATGGATCAGGTACAGTATATATTGGGCAGGAGGGGCAGGGGTACTTTTGCTCTCCTTCTCCCCCCTCCATTCCTTGGCCGGCTCAATTCTCCTTGTATAAGCTTGCCATTGCTAGGCACAACAGAGGATGGCTTCCTTCACAGACTTCATTTGCAGCTGATAAGTGCAGGTCACAAAGAATCAAACCTCAAATAAAATCTGTAAAGGAAGACTTCCTCTTCTGTGCCCAGTCATCACACACAATGCAGGGGCACCCAGGAGCCGTGAGCAGTAGCACTACAGACTAGCAGCGGGCATACTGCACAGCACTGATAACCAACCTCTGCCCCCAGAAGTCACCACTTCCTCTGTCTCTGAGCCAAAAAAAAAAAGGTCCATCACTGATCACTGCTTTTAACTTTTGTGCTCCTCTTATCGAAATCAAGGGCCCAAGGAAATGTTATGGACCAACTTTTACATACTCTATGTGCAGTGTCTGTCAGGGCACATTGGGCCCCCCTTCCCTGAGGGCCTGGTGTGCCCCGCACACACTACACACATGGATGATACGCTTCTGGTCAGTGCTCTGTGCAGACCTCTTAAGAACATTTTTACTCTTTTTGTCTTTTAAGACATGGCTTTGTGCACAGGGGTACAGTCATGCTAGAATAGAGGTGCCTTCACCTAGAATAGAATAAAGTGCCTTCACCAAACTTGCTGCAAGGTTGGAAATGCACAGTTGTCTAAAATGTCTGCATGCTGTAACATTCATAGTAGTCCCTACTGGAAACACCTCAATAATTTCCAAGGGGGGTCCACATACGTTTGGCCATGTTGCATGTGTAACTTTAGAGGTTAACTTAAACAATAATTATACAAAATTATGGATATCCTTTAACTCACTTCATATACTACTGTACAGTCCATTACATGTCTATTTCAAATTTCTGTAGGACACGTGTTCTTTACCCTTTTCTCTACAGGAGGTAAGCCTCTTTATTTCAAGCATTTGAATAATGACCTTGAAGCAACTGATATCTTTTTATGTGATTGAAACAAAAGCAGCTCCAGACATTTTGTGTTTATTAAAAGTTAGCAGCTAAAAGGGTAGCTGCTGCCTTTAAATAAACATACACTCACCTGTCCTAGGATCCAGCGATGTGGCTGCCCGAACCGTCAATTCTCTCCCTCTCCTCTCCCCATCACTCGTATTACAAATGTGGGCTGTGAAAGACTTTACAGCCGGATAAGCACTGCACATACACAAGTCGCGATTCGCCTCCTGAAGGGTTGGGCAATCTTCTGGGACATGTGACATGGCAGCGAGGGGGAGAGGAGAACTTCTGTTAGGTGATCTGAGTGGAAGTGGGAGCAGGTACCTGTCAAAACTAGGTACCCCCCCCCCCCAAAAAAAAATAATGACATGCCAAATGTGGCATAGAAGGGGAAGGGTGCTTAAAGCGGAACTTCCCCTTTTGGGTGCAGCTCCACTTTAAAGAACAGGATCTTTGTCAGAATGTCCAGGTGGGAAAGGTAAGGCCAAAGAGGAAACAGGTTGGCTGAGCTCTGTTCACCTTGTGTTAGGAAACCCAACTACAAGCATTATTGTAGTTGGGTTTACATAGTTGGGTTGTCATTGTTTCTTCCATGCAGAGATGTAACTATAACCTTCAGGGCCCTGGTGCAGGAAACCACGAAGGGCCCCCCCTGGGCCCCAGCCAGACTCCTCAATCTCGATCTTTGCAGCCTCAGCAGCACAGGATGAATTGACAGGAATAGCTCTGTACAGATCTTCTTGTTCATTCATAAACTGAAGCAAAGTAAACAGTTTATCATGCATCAGCTATGAGTGAAAAAAAAAAGAGTCAGTGATCATTACCATTCACTCACTCTGTTCATTAAGATAAGGGGGGCTGGTAAATGACACATTTTACTGCCTCCTTCACAGCTCTCCTTAATGACAGTATCCCCTGCAGCAGCCGACGGGAGATGTGAGGGGAAAACCCGGCAGCACTGCAGGGGGGACAGGGGAGCACACAGGGGCCTGGGGTAGCAGGACAGAGATAGGGAGGCGGTGAGGGAAGGGAGGGCATGTAGAGCAACTGATGCCCTCCAGTTCCTTCCTGCAGCTGCTGAAAGCGGGCATTGATTGGCTGCATGGAAGAATTGGTTTCACTACATGCCGCCGCCCCTGCTGCCCTTCCTATCCAGGTGTTCAGAGGAGCTGCTTGGGCTCCGTGGAGCATGGAGACTGGTCGCAATCATGACCCCTTTACGTACGCCCCTGCTTTCATTAATTATCTCATTGATTGCTATACATTTCCATTCAAGGATCTTTTGAATAAAAAGTTCTGTTGATTGGAAATGTAATTTCATTGGTTAGACATTTCTGCAGTCAGATATAAAGACTGAGTTTCCATGTGGGAAAAACTACTACTTGTCACCATATAATCTTGGTTTATGATCCACATTATTAATTTGTTTAATAGAAAACCAAGATGTTAATAAGGAAGGATGCCCTTGTTAATGTGTAAGTGTTCTGTAATGGTCCTGTACTTTGAATCCTCTGACAACACCCAGGGCGTAACTGCAATAGCTGTTTTTCTTGAAGAAGTAAACAAGTGATAAAGTCATAAATAGATTAACTAATGTTCTCAGGAGTTCAGGCCTTGGCATCTGAAAAAAGTTCATGGAAATGATGGCAAATTTGAGTATTTCTAGAAGAACTCAAGCTAAGTTGGTGGGTTCAATCACCCTGCAATGCCTTATACCGCCAGGGAACTGCCTGTACCTGATGTCTTAGGTCTAGTCTCCCATAGTGATAAATAACAGTTGCATTTATAATAAAATATTTTTCAGGGATTTATCAGAATTAAATATATGTGCAAGAAGATTGAAGTATTATTGGAGGGTACATGCATTTTAAAACAGATGTCTTCTATCGAAACCAAAATAAACAAAGGAAGTTGGTAGAATTTTTAAAGCTTAACTCCAGGAATTTTACTCCATTAAGTTAATTGCATGTTTTTGTAGGGGATGAGATCAAAAAAAGTACGACTTACCTAAAACCATGATCCTGTGGTCTTCCTTCTTGGTTGCAGTTCCCTGAAGGTTGTAGACAGGTGCAGTCTACTTTCTGCACTGCAGGTGCGCTCTTCCGTAGTCAAGAGGAACAGGATTCCTCTGTGGTTTCCAGGTTCACTGGGGAAGCTATTCCATCGGATACCACCACCCTATGTGACTCTAGCAGCTATCTTGGGTCAGGCAGAGCCTTTTTAAGGTATGTAAACTTAAAAAAAACAGTCAGCTCCTGGTCCGATTAGTCTCTTGACAAACCGCCTATTTAAGGCCCGGCTCCCAGGTTTGGAGTGCACTTTGTGAGTTCGTAGAGTAGGGACAGGTACGTACCCCGCCTGGTAGGGACAGAACTAGCAGCAGGAAAAGGTTACTGGTGAGTAGGGAAAGTGTAGGGCTCGCAAGTTCTCTGGACATCTGCCTGCTTGGGCAAAAGATAGCTTGGTTGCAATCTAACCCTCTCCACAGGTGCTGTCAATTTGGCTAAATCCTGCTCTCTACACGCTGATGGAACTGTGAGTCCCCGTTCACATTAGGTCGCTCCGACTGTGACTTTGGCGCGACTTGCATGGACTTCATCTAATGAATGTCTATGCACGTCGCCTCCAGGTCGCCCCCCCCCCCCCCGAAGTAGTACAGGACCCTTTTTCTAAGTCAGAGCGATTTGTGTCGCTCCTATTAGAACCGGTCCTGTACTACTCAATGGACCCGATGGTGTGCGACTTGCCAGGCTGACCAAGTCGCCTGGCAAGTCGTAATAGTGTGAACCGGCTCTGAGTGTTCCCAGCTGAGCTGCGTTCCCACTGGGTTATTTGTGAACTGTTTCTGCATTATTTCAATACAACCTCTTTCATTGTACTGGGACTGAATGTATTATTGCTGCTGCACCCCACTTACAAGCTGCTTTTATGTTGGTTTTGTTGTGCATGATGTTGATGGAGTACCTTCTCACAATAAAGCACTGGAGAGAAGACTGTGCCACCAACTATTGTGGGATCCTGGATTAAGTTATATATCTCTTTTATCTCATCCTCTAGAACAAAATACCTATTCAATCCTTTATCAATTGGGATACTTGGAATTTCAGCTTGTGAATACCTGAAGCTCAACTTTGAAGTAACATGTAACTTTAAGAATGCTTCGAAAACACTCGGAAAGACTACCCAACTGTACATTTTCTTGCCCAGATACTCATGTATTGCTGCATACATTACTTCTGTTTTCTCCACTACCATCTATGTACCCTCTTCAGCACATAAATACTAGTACTCATGCAAATGCTCCGATACCTAAAACCCATACCTTTGCGGTGAGATTTGACCCCATACAAAATAAATGGACTTAAATCGCACTGCAAAGAATCACGTGTGGGCACCGCTCACTTCTGACATCACCTGATGTCATGTGATGTCACAAGGAGCAGTGTCACCGGGTGACTTAGACGGGTGGCCTCGCCCCTTGCCTATATAAGAGCTGTCAAAGCAGAGAGAAGGCAGACGGCGGGAGGCCTCCCAAGAGGCGGAAGCGTATTTTTTTTCCGGGTGCGGCAGGCGTCGTGATTGACTATGGATTTACATTGACATGGGGACAAGGTGCTTTGGGGGGTCTGGTAAAGATTTTGGGGGGGACCCCACGTGCTTTTTTTCTAAATCTGGCGTGGAGTTACCCTTAAAAACGATACAAGACGCAAAGGGACTGGTATTGATTTTGGAGGGAACCCCACACTGTTTTTTTTAATTTTGGTGTGGAGTGCCCCTAAAATCTATACCAGACCCTAAGAGCCTGGTATAGATTTTGGGGGGGACCCCACGCTGTTTCTTTTTTTTTAATTCTGTCATGGGTTCACCTTAACCACTTAAATACAGGGCACTTTCACCCCCCTCCTGGCTAGACAAATTTTCAGCTTTTTAGTGCTCATTGGCATCTATGGGAAATATTGGTCAGCTTGACATGGCACTGCTCCCCATCTTTAACATTGGCATCTATGGGAAATATTGGTCAGCTTGATATGGCACTGCTCCCCATCTTTAACATTGGCATCTATGGGAAATATTGGTCAGCTTGATATGGCTCTGCTCCCGATCTCTACCATTGGCATCTAAGGGAAATCTTGGTCAGCTTGACATGGCATTATTCCCGGTCTATAACATTGGCGCTAATGGGAAATCTTGGTCAGCTTGACATGGCATTGCCCCCGAACCATAAGTGACAGGGATACAAAACTTAGGGAGCACCAAGAGGGGACCCAGGACTACAACATATCCATATATTTTAAAAGTGGAGTATGCCTGTACACTACACTGACTGCACTAACCTGACTGAACACACTATCCACTAACTACCTGCCTAATCACCATTGTCACACACTAAGCACGGCTGGCGTGTAAGCAGCAGCCTTATTTAGTGTGGGCATGGACACTCTGCCTTTGGTCAATCATGGACTTACAGTACATTGTGCTGTGTTTGGCCAAAGCATACAGGTCAGGTGCATCAGCAGTAAATTCACCGCAGGAGTGCATTGCATTATGGGGCTCCCCATTTGTTTGTGTGTTCAGCAACGCACAGCCCATCCCTACTTTTCATTAATCCAACATTTCTGTATTAAAAATACTTTTTTTTTTATTGGTCTTATGTAGTATTCTAATTTTCTGAGATACTGAATTTTGAGTTTTCACTAGCTGTAAGCCATAATCATCAAAATTAAAAGAAAGAAATGCTTGAAATATATAACTATATAAAATGTATGAATTTCACTTTTTGAATTGAATTACTGAAATTAATAAACTTTTGATGATATTCTAATATTATGAGATGCACATATATACCTCTATGTTGGAAATTGGGCTTGCTAGGCTCTCTAGAACCCCATCTAGTGGACATTCCTGTGGGAACCTATAGCACCCTCTTGTACTCCCCTAGCTAAACATTCCTTTTGGACGTTGCTCTCCTTTGGCACATTGGGGTTGATTTACTAAAACTGGAGAGTGCAAAATCTAGTGCAGCTGTGATTAATAGCCAATCAGCTTTTAACTTCAACTTTTTTTTTTTTAAGGCCCCTTTCACACTATCCGTCCGTCGGACGGATTCCGTTTTTCTCAGCGGGGGATCTAGCCGCCGATCCCCTGCTGAGCAGAAGGATGACAGCTGTGTGTCCACGCTGTGTGCGGAGACACCGCTGTCAGTTCCCCATGCATCTCTATGGGGGAAATCGGATAGGAACGGACCGTCGGTCTGTTCTCATCCGATCCCATCCGAACCTATCCGCTGGACGGATTGAAAATAGGGTTTCCATCCGTCCAGATTTGAAGGAACGGATGTCAGCGGACATGTCTCCGCTGACATCCGATCCCCCATACAGATGCATGGGGGGACCATTTAGATCCGCCAAAAAAACGGACAGGCGGATCTGAACGGTCCGCCTGTGTGAAAGGGGCCTTAAGCTTTGTTAATAAAACTGGAAGCAGATTGATTTTTATGCAGAGCTGCACCAGATTTTGCTCTCTTCAGTTTTAGTAAAAAAAAAACATTGTGGCATTCAGCTGTATCTTACAATAAAGAAAGTTCTGTATGTACAAGTTATCGACCATCATGTACCCCTGCCCTGATGAAGATTTTCTAAAAATTGGAATATTGGGGTTTCATCTACTTACATGTGGTTGTTTCTTGTAGATGTGAGGATGGTCTCTGTATAGATCATTTTGTGGTTGATCAGCTGCTGATTTTTTATGAATGTTTTTAATGAAATTGTATTAATAAATTTATACTTTTATAATAAATGTTGCATAAATTCCTAAAAAGTCGCTAATTCTAGCTAACTGTATACTAAAAGTAACACTAATTCATAACTTTGGGGAATGGAAAGGTATATATTACCAGGGATTTCTCATGGCACTTGGTTCAAATTATTCCCACAAAGTGAGAGATGAAAGCATAAGAGAAAGTATCAATGATTTGGTGTCGATGGGTCCATCATACTCTAGGGTGACCAGACGTCCCCGGATTGAGGACACTGTCCCCGGTCCAAGTCTGTCCCCGGTTTTGTCCCCGGATTCAGGGCCGGATTATTTTAGACAGGGCATCCCATGCTGGCAGAGGAACAGCCTGTTGGCTCAGATGCAGACGACCCCTGCTGGACGATCTCACTGCCGCTCCTGTGTATTATGCAGTCCTGTGCCCAGCCCTCTGTGTATTATGCAGTCCTGTGCCCAGCGCTCTGTGTAATATGTAGTCCAGTGCCCAGCGCTCTGTGTATTATGTAGTCCTGTGCCCAAGACTCTGTGTATTATGTAGTCCTGTGCCCAGTGCTCTGTGTATTATGAAGTCCTGTGCCCAGCGCTCTATGTATTACGCAGTCCTGTGCCTAGTGCTCTGTGTATTATGCATTCCTGTGCCCAGCACTTTGTGTATTATGTAGTCCTGTGCCCAGTGCTTTGTGTATTATGCAGTCCTGTGCCCTGAGCTCTGTATAATATGCAGTCCTGTGCCCGGTGCTCTGTGTATTATGCAGTCCTGTGCCCAGTGCTCTGTGTATTATGCATTCCTGTGCCCAGTGCTCTGTGTATTATGTAGTCCTGTGCCCAGTGCTCTGTGTATTATGCAGTCCTGTGCCCAGTGCTCTGTGTTTTATGCAGTCCTGTGCCATTTGCCAATAAAAAAAATATATATATGTCCCCGGATTTTATTTAAAAAATCTGGTCATCTTATCTTACTCTGCATGGCCAGCTAAAAGGACAGGTCCGACCCCAGTAACATTTGCACATATATTTTGATTATTTTAGATTATGTATGTTTGAATTCTTCTTTATGTCAAAACAGCTATTTTGTTGTGTACTGTAGTGTATACGCTGCTGGTGTTCTGTGAAAACAGCAACTCATCGAAATCTACAATGATTGCTGCTGGAGAGTCTCTGGAAGTGAAGTGGTTGGAGATTTTGGTGAGTTGGAGTTTTTTCGGCAGAACACCAGCAGTAGCTCTGGCTCCGTCTCCCCCTTTAATAGGCACTGGTTGCTAGAGCCGCCTGGCGTCTAGCAACCAGTGGCATCACAGCTGAGACTTCCTGCCCTAATGCAGATGGAAACCTAGGTGGCCCCAGCATGCAAAGCAGAGAAGGATTTAACTTCCTCCTCCTCTGCGCCTAGTGCTCTCTGCAATCTCTCCACCCCCTCTACCTTCTTTGGGCCTCCAGCATACTCTGAGAGAAGAAGGGACCTAAAGTGAAAGCTGAGGCCCAGCGCATGCAGTGTCATCATGAGGGAGCAGGGCACAGACACTGCAAAGCCAGTGACCCAAAAGAGGAGGGATTCTTGCTGGAACTTGTAGTTTTTCACTTTTGGGGGGATGTGACCCAACATTAGCCCCTCAGAGCTGAGGATGTGACACCCCCTTTTTCCCACCTAACTAGTGAAGGACTACAGGTCCCAGCATGAACCCCTGAGATCTAAGGGGCTATATCCTTAGAACTCAGGGGTTCATGCTGGGACTTGTAGCCCTTCACTTTTGAAGGAGGTCACATTCTTAGATCTCAAAGGTTAATGCTGGGACCCTCCCAAAAGTGAAGGACTGTAAGTCCCAGCATGAACCCCTCAGAGATGAGGACGTAACGACCCCCCCCCAACTAGTGAAGGACTACAAGTCCAAGCATTAACTCCTCAAATCTAAGGCTATGACCCCTTAGATGTCAGGGCCTGTGGTTCATTCATGCTTGGACTGCATAGCCATCAGAGACCCCACATAGCTACCAGAGACCCCACATAGCCACCAGAAACCCCACACAGCCACTAGAGACCTCACATAGCCACCAGGGACCCCACACAGTCACCAGAGACCCCACATAGCCACCAGAGACCCCACATAGCCACCAGAGACCTCACATAGCCACCAGGGACCCCACATAGCCACCAGAGACCCCACATAGCCACCAGAGACCTCACATAGCCACCAGGGACCCCACATAGCCACCAGAGACCCCACATAGCCACCAGAGAAATCGCACAGCCACCAGAGATCCCTCACAGCCCCCAGAGACCCCACATAGCTAGCAGAAAGCCCACACAGCCACCAGAGACCCCGGCACAGCTACCAGAGACCCTGTACAGCCACCAGAGACCCCACATAGCCACTTGGGAAGGAAGGGGTAGAACAAATTTAGGAGGGAAGGGTGGAGGAATGTGACTGGCCTGCACAGAGTTCTGACTACAACCTGATAGAACCCCTTTGGGATGAATTGGAGCGGAGACTGTGAGCCAGGCCTTTTCGCCACACTAGTACCTGACCTCACAAATGCGCTTCTGGAAGAATGGTCAAACATTCCCATAGACACACTCCTAAACCTTGTGGACAGCCTTCCCAGAAGAGTTGAAGCTGTTATAGCTGCAAAGGGTGGGCCAACTCAATATTGAACCCAACAGAGTAAGACTGGAATGCCATTAAAGTTCATGTGCGTGTAAAGGCAGGCATCCCAATACTTTAGTTAATATAGTGCGTATGTCCAACTTCCCCATAAAAAAATACAGTGCGGTGCGTTTTGAAAAATACAAATCTATTTTTGATGTGTTTCAGTGCGTTGAGAGGCCCATAGAAGTCAATGACAGAGCAAAAAGTTACATATTACCTGCCTATTGTTGTGTTGGCAACAGGTAATAATAGAGAAGTCCATCTATTATACCATGTTTTATGTTACCCATTTTTAGGTTATAGAATGAAACATTATCACAGTCTGCAGTCCCCCCACCCTTAAACCATCCCCTCATCTCTTACAGAATCCAGGTGTTCTCCTCTCCTCCACCTCCTGCCATCATCTGAGTTTGGTATGACTATGTGTGTGAGCCCCCCCCCTCCCCCTCTCCCCATACATCCACGTCATTTGTCTGAGGATTCAATGAATAAAAGACAACTACAAGTCCCATCTGCCACCTTGACAGGGGGACTGTAGTTCTCAATGGAGTACAAGCAGGGGCTGACTGGCAACTTTTGTCCCTAGGGGCAAGCAGAACCCTGAGGCCCATAGTGCAGCAACTCAGCCTCCCTCCCACTCTCCCTCTTCCCTGCCTCCTTCCGACCCCATCCCAGGTTGAAGTTCCTCTGCAGTTCCTCTCTGCTCACCGGGTGGGTTAGGGTCGAAAGCGTCTGCTACAAAGACAAACTGGCCAGCAGGGGAGAGCCGGGGTGTCTCGGGTTGGCTGGCTGGAGGAGGAGAGCCCCTGGCAGGACATGGAGCCAGGCTCTGCTCAAACATGTCGTACAACATCCATGCCGAGGGGGCGGCCTGCGCCCTGTCCTTGTCCTCATCCTATCCTCATCCCGCTTTAGGTAGTATACCGATGGGGATTTTTTACTTCTCTTCACCAGAAAGCCTTTGGGTGTGTCTGTGGCTGAAGTGGTGCAGCCTTTTTATGGGGTATCAGAGTTGCTCAGAAGGTTGTGGCCTAGCGTCTCAGGGTGGCTGGGTGGAGAAGGAGAGCCCCCGGTGGGGCACGGAGCTGGGCTCTGTTCAGACATTTCGTACGCCATCCATGCCAAGGGGACGGCCTGCGCCCTGACCTTGTCCTCATCCCATCCTCATCCCACTTCAGGTAGTATACCAGCGGGGACTTTTTACTCCTCTGCACCAGGAAGCCTTTGGGTGTTTCTGTGGCTGAAGTGGTGCAGCCTTTTCACTGGGCCTCAGAGTGGCCCAGAGGGTTGTGGCCCAGCGTCTCAGGGTGGCTGGGTGGAGAAGGAGAGCCCCCGGTGGGGCACGGAGCCGGGCCCTGCTCAGACATTTCGTACACCATCCATGCCAAGGGAGCAGCCTGCGCCCTGTCCTTGTCCTCATCCCATCCTCATCTCGCTTTAGGTAGTATACCGGCAGGGACTTTTTACTCCTCTTCACCAGGAAGCCTTGTCTGTGACTGAAGTGGTGTAGCCTTTTTACGGTGTATCAGAGTGGCCCAGGGGGCTGTGGACTTCTGCCCCTGACTACAAGTGTGGTGACATTCCTGCACTTGTATTCTATTGATACTTCTCCGAATCCCATAACTGAAAGTCCATTTCTCGGTCTGGATGTGCTGCTGGAGGAACAGTCTGCACGAGGGAGAGCATTGCACCTGTGATGCTCCTATTGCCGTTGCAATGCTTTGCAGGCTCAAATGCAAATAATAATTGCACAATTTTTCATTAATAATATAGGGGCATTTATCATTTTTCGGTATAATAAAGCCTCGTACACACGCAACGAATTTCCACCGACCGGTCGTCCATCTTTTGTCCAGAGTTGTGTTTTGTTGGTTGGAATGTGCCTAGACTGCACACGAATTTTCCTGCATGACAGAATTCTACTTCAGAAGTGATGTCATGTGTTGGTTTGCTTTCTTTGTGTTCTTTCTTCTCTAAGCATGCCCAGTCTTGCTCATAAGATTTTTCCCTGTTGAAATCTGTACTGACTGCACGAAAATCGGCCGTGTTTTGATGGAGGACAAAAATTTTATAGTCTGCACACCAGATTTTTTTCGGCCGAAAAGTTGGAGTCGGTTGTCGGAAGCATCATACTAACAAGCCGAAAATCGGCAGATCGGACGTCGGACGAAAATTCCCTACCGATTTTCGACACGTGTGTACGAGGCTTAACATTACAAAAAAACACACTTCTACGCACAGACATATATATAAAAAGGCACTTAAGCATTTCAGTTGGTCTCTGTGTGTGGAAGTCTAAGGATTAGACATTAGGGGGCAGTGTTTTTCAAAGCTGACACATTCATTTGAAATTATTAAACAAATCAAGTGATCATTCATTACCGGTTTGCAGGAATTCCCAGGCCTGCTGTCTCTTTGGGACTTCAGTCGTTAACCCTTTCTTGTATTCGCAGTGCCAAGCAGTGAAATGTAGGGGCTTACAGCTCTTCGTTTTATCAAGAGCTTAATAAAAAAAATAGGAGCTAGGTATTCAAACAGATTGTATAAATTCTTAACACTGTAGAGAAAGATACTAAATATAAATTAATAATCATAGAAAAAATATGTTTCAGTAGCTTTATAGATTTAGGCTCGGTTCACACTATTGCGATGCGGGAAGGCTGCGAATTCGCAGCCTGTTCCCGCATCGCACACGCACCCCCGGCAGTTCACACTGCCATATGCGATCCGCTGGGGGTGTCAATGTAATCTTAACGACACCCCCAGTTTGATCGCATATCGCAGTGCGATCGTGCAGTTCGCACAGGATCGGATCGCACAAGTGTGAACCGCTGTGCGATCCGATCCTGATGCGGCAGCAAAAATGCCTCCTGTGCGTCTTTGCTGCGGGTGCGGTGCGAATTTAGCCATACAAACTGTATGGCTAAACTCGCACCGCACAGCTGATCGCATGTCATGTCGGAGCAGTGCGCTCCGACATGACATGCGAACCCGGCACACGCAGAAGTGTGAACCGGCTCTAAGATATATTATTTAACCACTTTTGGACCAGAAGGATTTACTCCCTTAATGACCAGGCCATTTTTTGCGATACGGCACTGCGCTACTTTAACTGACAATTGCGCAGTCGTGCAACGCTGTACCCAAATAAAATGTATATCCTTTTTCCCCACAAATAGAGTATTTGATGACCTCTGTGATTTTTTTTTTTTTTTTTTTTTTTGCGCTATAAACAAAAAAAGAGTGACAATTCTGAAAAAAAAAAAAAAAAAAAAAAACCAACACATTTCACTTTCTGCTATATAACATTCCCAATAAAAAAAAATAAAAAAATAAAAATTTTTCATTATTTTAAGCCAATATGTATTCTGCTACATATTTCTGGTAAAAAAAATCCCAATAAGAGTATATTTATTGGTTTGCGCACGTTATCGTGTCTAAAAACTAGGGGAAAGATTTATGTCATTTTTATTTTATTTTTTTTACTAGTAATGGCGTTCAGCGATTTTTAGCGGGACTGCGACATTGCGGAAGACAGATCTGACACCTAACTGACACTTTTGAAACTTTTGGGGGGGCCAGGGACATTACCACAGTAATCAATTAGAGTGTGAGGCACTCTTGTGTGTGTGAACTCGGTCTGTTCTGTCCATTCAAGGGTTGATAATTCAATTGTGTGCAGATAATACTGCTGAAATACCCATCATGGACTCAAACGACCTTACTACAGTAATCAATGCTAAAAATATGCACTGTTACTGTAATAATGACACTGGCAGGGAAGGGGTTAACACCAGGGGCGATCAAAGGGTTAAATGTGTCCCTAGGGGGTGCTTTCTAACTGAGTGGGGGATGTACTTATGGAATGAACACAGGGATCTGTGTTCCTAAATAGGAGGAACACAGGAGCCCTGTGTTCATTGCTGACAGAACAGCGGTCTGCGATGTTTACATCATCAGACCGCCGTTCTGTCTACACGGGGAGCGATCGCGAGTGCCCGGTGGCAATTGCAGTTTCCAGACCCGCAGATCAGCTTCCCATGTTCCCTCACTCGCAGTCCCACGAAGCGATGTACAGTTACGTCATTTCCTGGCACAGAGCCGACCTGCCACATTATATGTACTGCTGGTGGTCAGTAAGTGGTTAATGTTAATGTTATGTATTTGTTATCGATTACTTATTTGTTTAACCACTTCTGGACCGGAAGGATTTGCCCCCTTAATGACCAGGCCATTTTTTGCGATTCGGCGCTGCGTTATTTTAATGGACAATTGCTTGGTTGTGCGACGCTGTGCCCAAATAAAATTGATGTCCTTTTTTTCCACAAATAGAGCTTTCTTTTGGTGGTATTTGATCACCTGTGCGATCTTTTTTTTTTGCGGTATAAACAAAAAAAGAGCGACAGTTCTGAAAAAAAAAAAACAATATTTTTCACACTCTGCTATATAACATTCCCCGAAAAAAAATGTAAAAATCAAAAATTTTTAACATTTTAGGCCAATTTGTTTTCTGCCACATATTTTTGGTAAAAAAAAAAATAGCAATAAGCGTATTTTGATTGGTTTGCGCAAAAGTTATGGCGTCTACTAACTACGGGAAAGATTTATGTCATTTTTATTTATTTTCTTTTCTTTTTACTAGTAATGGCGGCGATCTGCGATTTTTAGCGGGATTGCGACATTGCGGCGGACAGATCGGACCCCTAACTGACATTTTTGACACTTTTGGGGGTACCAGTGACATTACTACAGTAATCAGTGCTAAACAAATGCAGTGTTACTGTATTAATGACGCTGGCAGGGAAGGGGTTAACACTGTGGGTGATCAAGTGCATAAATGTGTACCTAGGGGAGTGATTCTAACTGTATGGGGGCGGGGCTTTTGAAATGATCACAGAGACCTGCGTTCCTATATAGAAGGGTTTACAACAGCTGACCGTCCTTCCCTCTCAGTGGGTAGCGATCGCGGGTGTCAGGCAGCAATCAGAGCTGCCAGCCCCGTGCATTGGAGTCCCCACTGCCAAGTGGGGGCGAGAGCGCCCCGCCGGCGGCACGCGCTCGCCCCCTAGCTAAAGGCGCGTGACCAACGTATCGCTACAAATCACATGCAATGCCTGTGCAATGCGAATTCGGACACAGCTCGCACGGGACCCTTTTATGGGTCCGCAGCAGAATTGGATCGCATGGTGGTTCCCACCTATGCGATCCGATTCATGTCCGAACTTACAGTTCGCACTGCGATATGCAAACTGATCTGGGGGCGTCATTAACTTTTTATTGACACCCCCCAGCGATCCGCATATGGCAGTGTGAACTGCCTGCGATTTGAATGCGATGCGGGAACCCGCAGGGGATTCACAGGGTTTCCGCATCGCATATATGTGAACTGGCACTTACAATGTAGATGCAGCTTATGAAGATGCAGTGGAGTTAATTTACTAAAGGAAAATAAAGTATCTATTTTGCAAGGGAAGTTGCACTTTGCAAGGGAATTTTCCCCAAAGCTTAGTGAATGAGGCTCTGCTGACTTCCATCAACCAATCATGTAAAAGCACAAATGTTTTTTTTTTTTTTCTTTCCTTGCCCGTGATTGGATGTTCTTTGAAAAGGGAAATTTCAGTACATCTACAAAGCACTGGGGAAAATTCCCTGGCAAAGTGAACAGCCTATTTGCCTTTAGTAAATCAAACCCCTGTATTTGAGCGTTAGAGCGCCAGTCCAACAAAAGTCACCAAAAGGCATCTGTTTCCTCTCTAATATTATTCGTTTTATAGGCCTGCCTTGCACAATCACTGCTACAATTATTAGTCAGGTTAATAGATTTTAGACCATTTATCTTTAATTCCCATCAAGAATGAATAAATCTAGCAAATTAATTACAGGGGAAAGTTCAAGGTATTGTACAATGTTCCTTTAATCAGGGATTGGCTGCTGTCCTGTTCTTCTAGACTTTCATTCCTCAGGTTCTCATGGTCAGCTAACATATGATTACGGCTTATATTTGCAGTGTATAAATTGATTTGTTAATTAGCAATACGTGCAAATCGCAGTCATTGCAAGCATCCATATGCAGTGTTACAGTACAGATATATTGTTCTTAGGACCATACAGCTTCATAGAGATAAAGAATTACCAGGTCCAAGCATGTATTTGCATAATTGTACATGCAATGTTAATACAAGAAGGTAAAGGTACAAGCACAGGGACATGGGAGGAGATGTGAGGAGCTACATTAACCACTTCTGGCCCGGAAGGATTTACCCCTTTAACCACTTAAGCCCCGGAAGATTTTACCCCCTTCCTGACCAGGGCCTATTTTGCGATTCGGCACTGCGTGACTTTAACGGACAATTGCACGGTCGTGCGACGCTGTACCTAAACGAATTTGATGTCCTTTTTTTCCCACAAACAGAGCTTTCTTTTGGTGGTATTTGATCACCTGTGTGATTTTTTGATCATGCGCTATAAACAAAAAAAGAGCGTCAATTTTGCAAAAATAACAATATTTTTCACATTTTTTTATATGAAATTCCCAAAAAATTTTCTAACATTTTAGGCCAATTTGTTTTAGGCTACATATGTTTTGTAAAAAAAAATCGCAAAAAGCGTATTTTGTTTGGTTTGCGCAAAAGTTATTGCGTTTACTAACTAAGGGAAAGATTTTTGTCTTTTTTGTTGTTTTTTTTTTTAACGAGTAATGGCGGCTATCTGCGATTTTTTTTGTGGGACTGCGACATTGCGGCGGACAGATCGGACCCTTGACTGACATTTTTGACACTTTTGGGGTTACCAGTGACATTACTGCAGTAATCAGTGCTATACATAGGCACTGTTACTGTAAAAATTACACTGGCAGTGAAGGAGTTAACTGTATTGGAGAAGGAGGGGTTAAGTGTGTCCCTAGGGGCGTGATTTTTACTGTGATTGGCTGTGGCTACTAGTGTAAGAACATAGATCAACGGTCCTACATAGTAGAACCGTGTGATCTCCATTCCTACACAGGGAAGAATGACAGGCGGCTTGTTTACATTAGCCGTCTGCCTTTCTTCCGGTGTAACGGACGATTGCGAGTGCCCGGCAGACATCGGGTCCGTCGGGCAAACGCGCAGGGGGGGGTGCGTGACCACACGGGAGTGGGAGCGCGCCTCCGGCGGCACGCGCTCAATCCCTAGAGCCTCACAGGCTAGCGACGTAGCCCTACGTCGCTTTGCCTGTGAGGGGCTGACCGCCGCAGTAAATAGCCGTGCGGCAGTCGGCAAGTGGTTAATGACCAGGTCATTTTTGTGATTCGGGACGGCGTTAATTTAACTGACAATTGCGCGGTCGTGCAACGCTGTATCCAAATAAAATTGATGTCTTTTTCTCCCCACAAATAGAGCTTTCTTTTGGTGGTATCACCTGTGCAACCTGTGGTATCACCTGTGGGACTCTGACATTGCGGAGGACAAATGCCCCTGGGGGTCTGCCTGGAGAGAGGGGACCACTCCGGTGAAGGTCGTAGGGATCCAGGAGCTAGCTAGCCAGTGCAGGAGAAAGTGTAAAGGGGGTGTCAGTGTTGACCCTGAAGAGCAAAGATGGTGCCAGTGTGTGGACCCTGAAGTGTAGAGGGGGTGCCTAGTGAGAGGACCCTGAAGTACAGAGGGGGCGCCAGCGGTTGGGCCCAGCGTACAGCGTGCAGTGTACAGTGTTGAGAGTTGCAGCAGCAGAAGCAGTATACAGAAGCTACCTCAGTCAGGAAGGACTGGAGGAAGCAGTGTTCGAGACTTTTGAGCTAACCAGAGTGTCAGAAGTCAAGTTCAAGTACAGTACAGCAAGTCAGTGTTTTTCAAGCGCCAGCAAGCATTGGTCGGCATCCAGCCGGCGTCAAGACAGCTCTGAAAGGCATTTTTACTTCAAAGTGCCCCAGTTGTACCTAGTTGAGCCAGAGGAGTATCCCACTCATTCCCTTCTCCCATCAGCATTATCAAAAAACAAAACCAACCAAAGATGTCGGACTGGTCTTTGACTCCAATCTTACACTTGGGTATTCAGCTTAACCACTTTACCACCGGAGGATTTTGCCGTCTTACGTCCGGGCCACTTTTTGCGATTCGGCACTGTGCGAATTTAACTGACAATTGCGCGGTCATGCATGTATGTCTTTTTTTCCCCACAAACAGAGCTTTCTTTTGGTGGTATTTGATCACCTGTGCGATTTTTACTTTTTGCGCTATAAACAAAATAAAAGCGACAATTTTGAAAAAATAACAATATTTTTCACATTTTTTTAATATGAAATTCCCCCCCAAAAAAATGTAAAAATCAAAATTTTTTATCATTTTAGGCCAATTTGTTTTCTGCTACATATTTTTGGTAAAAAAAATCGCAATAAGCGTATTTTGATTGGTTTGCGCAAAAGTTATTGCGTTTACTAACTAAGGGAAAGATTTCTGTCATTTTTGGTGTTTTTTTTTTAAACGAGTAATGGCGGCGATCTGCGATATTTTTTTGCGGGACTGCGACATTGCGGCGGACAGATCGGACCCTTGACTGACATTTTTGACACTTTTGGGGGTACCAGTGACATTACTACAGTAATCAGTGCTATACATATGCACTGTTAGTGTAAAAAATGACACTGGCAGGGAAGGGGTTAATTTTTATTGGTGATCAAGGGGTTAATGTATGCCTGGTGCTTACTAACGTGTGTGGGGGGAGGTGACTGAGTGACACAGGGACAGATCGCAGGTTCAGCTATGCTGAACCCTGCAATCTGACCCTGCCTGTCACTTTGGAGATCCGTCCGCTTTGTTTACACAAGCGGGCGGATCTCCAAACTCGATTCCCCGACGATCGGGGAAGAGCAGCGGTGATTACCGCCGCTCCTCCCCTGGCCCGACTCCCGCTGTGACTGAATACTGCGGGAGCCGAGAGAGGGGAATGTCTGGCGACGTAGGTCTACGTCATCAGACGTTATCGAGCCACTTTGCCGCAGTAGCAGCTCAGTGAGCAGCGGTAAAGTGGTTAAAGGGGCTGCTGGCGTTTCCGGTAACCATGGCACACCCACATCAGGCCCAATGCCTGGAAATCCTGCTACACTAAATAAGAGGAACACAGGATCCCTGTGTTCATAATTGACAGAACAGCGGTCTGCCATGTTTACGACAGCAGACCGCCATTCTGTCTCCACGGGGAGCGATCGGGGGTGCCTGGTGGCAATCGTGGCCGCTGGAGCCGCTAATCAGCTTCCCCTGTTGCGAATGGGCGTGCCATAGCAGTTCCACAAAGCAACATACAGGTACATCCACAACCACAAATATAATCCGCTAAGCCTGTGCGCCCCTTGTTTCTTGTCTTTGCAGCTAATATAATCAAGCTCCTGCCTCTAGGTAAATCTCCCTTTATGTAATGATGATTTACTAAACATGAACATTTTATACCTGCATGATGCTCACTTCTAATGTGCAGGAAAAGTTTCATTTAATTTTTTTTAAGTTTCCCTGACTATGATTGATTATTGGAACTGATCACAAGCTGGAGGACAGATGAGTGTAGGTAAATCCCTGGATCTCTTTGTGTGTCCTTCACGTCTCTGGATGTCAGGGGTCCTGTGTGTTTCTTTGTGTCAGAGCATATCGGCCATATCATCCTGCCTGTCTTTCTGTTTTCAGGGATATCAGCCTGCATGTCTCTACATGTCCCTGGATATTAGCCGGCGTGTCTCCAAGTGTCCGTGTACATGAGCCTTTATGTTCCTGAGTGTCTCAGCTTATCAACCGGCATGTCTCTATAATGCAGCCGAATACCAGCTTGTCCATTTCTCTGTATACATGGACAGTAGCATGTATGCCTTCCTGCGGCCACATCTGTTAGTAGGCATCATGTCTTCCTGTGTAGCAGTCTCTGTATCAGTATGGTGCGGCTTGTCTGCCGATATAGATTAGTGGGTCCCCAGGTATTGGCCTGCATGCAGGTCTGCCATCTAAAATACTAAAGTCCCATTAGTAGGATTTCTTTCTGCCGCTACCTATACTTTAGTGCTTGTCTGCCTGGCCATTACATTGGGGTCCACAAATCATCAGTGTACAGCAGGGTCCCTCTTGGTCAGTGTACAGCAGAACCTCCCAGACCCAAGTGTCAGTGTTAATCAGAACCTCTGAGACCCAAGTGCCAGTGTATAGTAGAACCTATAAGCCCTAAGTGTCAGTGTACATCATAACCTCCCAGCCCTAAGTGTCGGTGTACAGCAGAACTTCACAGACCCTAATGTCAGTGTTAATCAGAACCTCTGAGACCCAAGTGCCAGTGTATAGCAGAACCTATAAGCCCTAAGTGTCAGTGTACAGCAGAACCTCTCAGATCCAAGTGCCAGTGTACAGCAGAACCTTCCAGATCCAAGTGTCAGGGTACAGCACAACCTCCAAGCCCCAAGTGTCAGTGTACAGCAGAACCTCTCAGATCCAAGTGTCAGTGTACAGCAGAACCTCTCAGATCCAAGTGTCAGTGTACAGCAGAACCTCTCAGATCCAAGTGCCAGTGTACAGCAGAACCTCTCAGATCCAAGTGCCAGTGTACAGCAGAACCTTCCAGATCCAAGTGTCAGGGTACAGCAGAGCACCCCCAGTCCCAAGTGTCAGTGTACAGCAGAACTTCCCAGATCCAAGTGTCAGTCACAGTGTAAAGCAGAACATCTTTGACCCAAGTGTCAGCGTACAGCAGAACCTTCCAGCCCCAAGTGTCAGTGTACAGCAGAACCTTCCAGCCCCAAGTGTCAGTGTACAGCAAAACCTCTAAACCCTAAGTGTAAGTGTACAGCAGAACCTTCCAGCCCTAAGTATTAATGTACAGCAGAACCTTCCAGCCCTAAAAGGACATACATTTTATTTGGGTACAGCGTCGCGCGTCCACACAATTGTCAGGTAAAATAACACAGTGAGGTATCGCAAAAAATGGCCTGGGCATGAAGGGGGTTAAACCTTCTGGGGGTTAAAGTAGACTCTAATAGTAACTATGGTCATGTAGCCAAATCCCCTAAGGGGATAGTGATAAATACCAGAAACCCCTTGGGGGATATCAGCTTGGCCATGATGCTGTACAGTGATAATTAAGGTGTTAGCTCGACATGTTTTGCGATGCTGCTTCTTCAGGAGAATATCTCACCACTGAACTTAGTAAAAGGCTGGTAGATAAGGATGGTTGGTGCGTACAATGTGGATCCACCAAGGGAATGGTATAGCCTAAAGGACTGATAACTGTATCATGAATGATTAGATATAGTACTCGGGTCAGTGCTGTATCTTGGCCTAGGCCAACAAGGCCCAGGCCTAGGGCAGCACTTTGCAGGGGGGGGGGGGGGGGCAGCAAAAAAGCTGCACCCCGCATGGAAAAAAAAAACAGCCTCCTTCCAGCTCCCGCACGAAAAGGGTCCCCGCCAACTTGTGCGACACTTTTAGTATAATGCCAGTCTTATGGGGCAAATTGGGCCAGAGGGCAAGGTCCAGGAGGCAAATCAGTCTGGCATCTCCATAAAGCGGTCACACTGCTACCTGCTGGTATGATAATGATGTGCTGCACTGATGGGCAACTGATGTGCTGCACTAATGGGCAACTGATGTGCTGCACTAATGGGCAAATGATATACTGCACTGATGGGCACGAGGTGGCACTGATGGGCAACTGATATGCTGCACTGATGGGCACGAGGCGGCACTGATATGCTGTCCTGATGGGCACTGATATGTTGCATTGATGGGCACTGATGAGGCTGCACTGATGGGAACTAATGAGGCTGCACTGATGGGAACTGATGAGGCTGCACTGAAGGGCACCACTGATAGACTGTGGTTGTGGTCTGTGGTTTACAGATGACAGGGCGAGTAACAGGAAGGGGTGTGGCCTTTACAGGAAGGGGTGGGTCATATTTAAATTAGGGGGTGCCCAAGTATAGTCAGGCCTAGGGCAGCACAAAACCTAAATACACCACTGACTCAGGTACAAAAAGCATAATGCCCAACCCTAGTAAGTGGACCTGTAATGTTCACATAAAAAGGGAAAAATCCCAATAAATATCAGAAGTTCCCGGATATAAGTATTTCTTGATAAGGGCTTCTAGATAGTGTTGCACATATGCTGAAAGCATGGTCAATAATTCCAATGTGCGAAGGGATCGGACCGGGTGAAACCAGAATTATTTTTTATTGAAAACGTTTCTGCAATTACAAGGACATGAGTGAGGTATGATGACCTTTTAGTCCGGTGGACAGCAACTGCTATTCTGTTCATACATACTATTACATATCTATATATATAATAATATCAACATTTTCATATACATGAATAACGTCCTCATAGAAAATAATAACCAATTAACCATGTGCTGATATGTTGTTACTCCTCCTGCATCACAGTGGTCTCATAATACAATCTAATATGAGATATAAAAACATAACACTATAAAAACCACATTCCTGGTACACTGTAGTCATGTGGCGAAACAGTGTGACCCACTAACAATTGTGCAGTGTTATTTAATCACACAGTAGTGACAGCAGCCTTTACTGATCACAGAGATGTAAATTAAATCAATTTTGCCCTGTTTATTGCCTTAAATATACTCCTTCTTACCTGCAATTACAAGGACATGAGTGAGGTATGATGACCTTTTAGTCCGGTGGACAGCAACTGCTATTCTGTTCCCCCAGGAACAAAAGGTCTAACTTTTAGTTCCTCCCATGCCTTGCTTGCAGTTGAACTTTGTGCTGCCATCTACTGGTGATTTCATAGAAATGCCATAAAACGGAAATGTGTTTTTTTTTATGGGGTACCTGACATCCCTTACAATAGCATTAATCTCCACAAGCATCAGGAGTACTAATTTTGGTATTCCAAGGAAGGTCCCAGTGTAGAAGGGTATTAGATCCATAGGGTAATAATATGAATCTGATGGTACATCCACAAAGCGCCGCCATCCGATGCTATGGGGGAGCCGCCGCCAAGTATGTGTAAACCATATCTGGCCGATTTCCTCTGGGAGTTGGAACTCACCGAAATAGACACTGCTACTCCAGTGATCTCCACTTGCTTTCAGGTCATGTGCTGAGAGACTGCCCTGCTGCATTGTGATCAGAGGAGGCCAGCTGCTCGGCATGAGTGCCATTCAGAGAATGCTTTGCATAACCTGAAATAATGCAAAGCGTTCTCTGATTGGACGAGTGTTCTCTGCAAAGCGTTCCCTGATTGGACATTGGCATTCCCTGAATGGTGCCTGTGCCATAAGGCTGACCTCCTGTGTTCAGAATGCATCAGGGCAGCTGTATGGAACAGGACCCAGAAGCTAGTGGCTCCAGGTTAGGCCATTTCACCAGGACTGAAACTACTGAGAATTCAACTGAAGTTCAAGTAATCTATTGCCAGCTTTAAAAAAAATTCTTAATACCTGTCCTTCTGAACATCTGCAACAGTGTAGGCAGTGTCACCCAGTGCACTGTAAGCTGCAATGTGCAGGGCCCTTCGATTCCTCCTGTCAGTGCTAGGACAAGGTCACCTAGAGCTCAGGGCGAACAAGACAATTTGCGCACCCCTCCCCCCCCCCAAGATGTATGATTATGTGTCAGCAAAAATCCCCCCCCCCAAAAAAAAAGAAATCGAGCACTAAACTAAATGCTTGCCCCTGAAGCAAAAATCCCCCCTTCCTCCCAGTACAAATCCACCCCCCTGCTGAAATCCCCCCTCCTGGTGCAAATCTTTGCCCCCCATCCCCTCCCCAGCTCCCCCCCACATACCCCCAGCACAAATCCCCCCCCCCCCAAAAAAAAAACTTTCCCCTCTTAACACAAATCCTCTACCCCTCAAATTTCCCCTCTGAGCACAAATCCCCCCCCCATCACTCCAAATACCCCCTCCTAACACAAATCCCCCCCCCCCAATTTTCTCCTCCTAGTACAAATCCCCCCCAAAAAGCCCCTCTTACCACAAACCCTCCCCCCCCCCCTACCATATTACTTTTTCTAGCACAAATCCCACCTCCTAGCACAAAACCAATTCCTTCATCCTCTCTCTCAACACAAATCCCCCCCCCCACAAAATACCACTCTTAGGACACCTCAAATCCCCCCCCCCCCCCTTATAATAATAATAATAATTTGTATGCACTGCACTGCCTGCTCAGCATGGGCTCTATTCGGAGAATGCTTTGCATTTTCTCAATGAATGCAAAATGTTCTCCGACTGGATAAGGTGGAGCGGCAGGGAGGTAAAGTCATACTCTCCACCTTGTCCAATCAGGAATCACATTCAATTTTTTGAGAACATGCAAAACATTCTCTGAATGATACCCATGCTGATCGGCCAATCTCCTGTGTGCAAAGCGTTTCCTGATTGGACCCCTCTCTACCTAGTCCAATTATCATGCTTTGCATTGACCCAGAATGTGCAATACATTCTCTGAATGCCATCTCAGGAAATCTCCTGCCGACTCAGCTGAGACATAGATAAGAGGACGCATCTACAGGAAGCCGATCAACAGATGTCCTAATTGCAACCACTTAGCACTGCGGATAGGAAGACTCCAGACAGATCCTTGCTATGCCCATGTCACATTTACCAAATGTGAGTGCTTTTATACTTTTAACCTAATAAATACTCAGAGCCTACTGCACTTAGAGGCGCCTTGTCTTTTTATCATTCTCTGAATGGTGCCCGTGCAATGTGGCTGGCCCTCCTATGTTCAGAATGCAAAAGGGCAGCTGCTTAGTACAGGACCCAGAAGCAAGTGGAGATCCCTGAAGTAGCGATGCCTATTCCATTGATTTCCAGGTTCCACTGGATCCCACAGTTATAGTATATACATAGACGTGCGGAGGTGGTGTGCCAGATGTGCCTGGGCACACCCTAATCACTCCCTGAAAGGGCCGATTCCCCCGTGTTGGCTCCCCCGCCCTGCAGTGCTGCTGGCTTTCCTCCTAGCCTCTCCCCCTAGGTGCTGCGGGGGATGTTTCAAGATGGAAAGAGGGGGAATGGGCTAGTAAATATGTCATTTATCAGCGCCTTCCTTTTTTAAATGAACATAGTGAACATACTCACTGTGTTCTTCCACAGCTGAAGCATAGTAAACTGTGTTTACTATATTTCAGTTTGTGAATTAACAGGAAGCTGCTCAGCACAGAGCACTTCCCATTCATTCACTGTCCAGTGCAGCTGAGGCTGCAGAGACAGGCGTGTGTGTTTGAGCTTTGGGGTGCACACCCTAATCTAATGCAATGGGCTGCGCTAACCTATGGGTATACATTAGTTGCCAACATTTGGAAAAAATTTCCAGGGACACTTTGCAGCACAGCTATCAATTACTTACCACACCCACTCCCATGAAGCTCCGCCCACTCCACATAATTAATCTCCACCTACTTATCTTCAGATTATAGGGTCTACTCAATAAAGAGAGAGTTACAGGAAATTGAAAAGGAAATTTTAAACGTAAGGCCAAAGTAAGCAGAGTTGGAATAATTCTCCCATTCAGCCGCACTACTTCGGCCTAAAGTTTAAAATTCTCATCACAATTCCCTGCAGTGCCGGTTCACACTTCCGCGATTGCGGAGATCGCATGTAATTCAGAGCGCACTGCTCCTAATTACATGCGATCTGATGTGCGGATGCGAGTTCAGCCATACACTTTGTATGGCCGAATTCGCACTGTATCCGCACCAAACACGCACATGAGGCTTTTTTTGAGCCGCAGTAGAATCGGATCGCACAGTGGTTCACACTTGTGCGATCGGATTCTGTGCGTACTTGCAGATCGCACTGCAATATGCGATCGCAACTGGGGGTGTCGTTAACTTTTAATTGACACCCCCTGCGTATCGCATATGGCAGTGTGAACTTCCAGATGTGCGGATGCGATGTGGGAACACGCTGCATATTCGCAGCGTTCCCGCATCGCAGGAGTGTGAACCGGCACGCAATTCTAAAGTGTCAAATGTGCTCAGGTGTGACCATACAAAAAATGTAATTATGTAAGTATAAATAAAGTGTAAATAAGTACATTAAGAAAGTACAAAGTGTAAATAAGTACATTGCCGGGACAATATAAATTACCCGGGACAGCCTCCTATTTGCCGGGACTGTCCCTGCAAAAACGGGACAGTTGGCAAGTATGAGTTACATTAGTCTGGACCAATGTAACATTTAAAAAAATATCATAATTAGAATTCTTCTTTAACCTTCCCTACGCTTACCAAAACTACAAAAAACAAAAAAGTTTTTAAATGAGATATTGAAAAGATTTTTTTGGCATTGAGATTTCACTGCGTACTCTTTACACATGACAACTTTCATTTACATAGAATAACAGAGTAATTCACTCACTGCTGAAATTTTGCAAGTACATGCAGCATATTCTATAATTTAATTTCTGAAATCCAGCTCTACCTCTGCAGACTTCACTCTAGGATTATAAAAGAAAGAAAAAGATCATATCTTTAAGAATCAAAATGACCTAGTTTGTATCTCTTAACTCTGATAATGCTTTGTTCTTGGAAATATCTATTGCCAAAGTCTACAGACTGAGCACAACAATAAAAAGCATTAGATTAGAAAGCAGTTTGCACTAGTTACTACTGTACAAAGTTTTACATGTTGTAAAGTGAAAAGTTTCTTTAACCCCTTTTGATAGGCAGGAAGAAAGATACATCATGCACCTGTTTTCTTTACTGCTTCAGGGACAGCAAAAAAAAAAGTAAGATGATAAAAAAATAACAAGGTAAAAAATACATTTTTTTTTTTTTTTCATAAGAGAGTTAACACATTCCTACCACCGTACAAGCGGAAGCTTAGACAAAAAAAAACTGGAAGCTGATTGGTTTCCACGTAGAGCTGCACCAGATTTTGCACTCTCCAGTTTTAGAAAAACAACCCCTCGGTGCGTTGGCTGGAGTTGGGGATTAACCACTTCTGGACCGGAAGGATTTGCCCCCCTTAATGACCAGGCCATATTTTGCGATTCGGCACTGCGTTAATTTAACAGACAATTGTGCAGTCGTGCGACGCTGTACCTAAATAAAATTGATGTCCTTTTTTTCCCACAAATAGAGCTTTCTTTTGGTGGTATTTGATCACCTGTGCGATTTTTATTTTTTGTGCTATAAACAAAAAAAAAGCGCGGCAATTCTGAAAAAAAAAACAATATTTTTCACTTTCTGCCTTTATAACATTCCCAAAATAAAATGTTTAAACATTTTAGGCTAATTTGTTTTCTGCTACATATTTTGGTAAAAAAAATCGCAATAAGCGTATTTTGATTGGTTTGCGCAAAGGTTATCACGTCTACTAACTACGGGAAAGATTTATGTCATTTTTATTGTTTTTTTTTTTTACTAGTAATGGCAGAGATCTGCATTTTTTAGCGGAACTGCGACATTGCGGTGGACAGATTGGACCCCTAACTGACATTTTTGACAATTTTGGGGGGTACCAGTGACATTACTACAGTAATCAGTGCTAAAAATATGCACTGTTACTGTAATAATGACACTGGCAGAGAATGGGTTAACATGTGGGTGATCAAGGGGTTAAATGTGAGCCTAGGGGAGTCATTCTAACTGTGGGGGGGGGGGGGGCATGGCTTGTGAAATGACCATAGAGACCTGTGATCCTATATAGAAGAATCACATGAGCTCTGTGATCATTCCAGGGAGAAGAATGGTCAGCTGTGTTTACAACAGCTGACTGTTCTTCCCTCTCAGCGGGGAACGATCGCGGGTGCCAGGCGGCAATCGGAGCCGCCTGCCGCGTGCATCGGCTACCCCGCTGCCGATTGGGGGGCGTGCTCGCCCCTTAGCTGCCTGCGCGCGACCGACGTAGGTCTACGTCAGTTCGCGCAGGAGGGCCGCACTGCCACAGTAAAAAGGCGGCGGGCGGTCCGGAAGCGGTTAAGCTCCCGTTCACATCGGGCCGATTTGACATGTCAAATCACATATCTAATCGACGCCGTTTAACGGCAACTTCAGTGTCCCAATCTGTGCAATGCCGACTTTGCGGCGCCGCACCGATTACCAAAAGTAGTTTCTGCACTACTTTTGGCGACTTCGGGGGTGATTTCAATAGACATCTGTGCAGGAACCCAAACAGCACTTTTTCTAATCGCCCCCGAAGTCGCACTGACATGCGGGTTTGAAATTGTGCGAGTTCAAATCCAAATCCACCCTCAGTGTGATCATGCAATGTGTAATTACAAATTCTCCTTATAATAAACCTCCATTCTTTCTACAAACCAATATTTAAGATCATGCTGATAGTGAAGCTCCCTACACAGCAGAAAGTATATACAGTAGCTGCCTTAGAAACCACAGCAAACGCAGGGTCACAATGGAAGTAAATCTGCCCTGTTGGGATCTCTGCGCTGTAATGCAGCCTGCCTGATTTTAACTGCATTGTTGTTTGCTTTACAGGCCCATAGAAATGAATAGCAATGCACTAAAACCCATGTAGAGGGCATTTGCTGCATATGAATGCCATGAAACCAGCATACAGAGATTCTTGGTTAATTTTCTCAAGGAAGAAACCTAAAACTATCCGAAATAACAAGTACAACATTTTTTCTTTTTTCTGTATTTGTACAGAAAAAATCAGGTGACCAAGACCATGCATGCTCAGAAACGAAAGAATAAAATACCATTCATTATATCACTTCCGAAGTTGGATTTTGTTTTACAAGAATTTTCGTAACTTTAATAACCTATTCTTTTTGATATGCAACTAGCACGCAAAAAAAAAAGAAAAAAAAATGGACAATAATTCATCCAATATACTCATTGTGTGTACTAAGCCTAACCCCTTAACGCCGACGTAACGCAAATATGTGTCGTTCGGCTTAAGGGGTTGTACCAGGGCATCACCCCGATACCATTTTTTAGAGTGGAGGGTCGGCTTTCTTGTGATAACAACCAATGTGGCTAAGCAGCCGCTCAGCCGTTATCACAAGCAGTGGGAGCGGACGTACCCCCCCCTCCCGCCACCTTCTGCCGCACCGCCTGCGTCTCCAGTCCCACTGGGAGACTCCAGTGACCAGCATGTCCGCCGGCTGGCTGAAGACCCAAACAAAGCCAGAATCGGCTTTGAGCGGGTCTCAGTTCTAGTAACCCCCGAAGCGATGTCCTGACATCACTTCCAGTTACTAGAGCCTTAGGCCCCTTTCACACATGGTAGTCCGTCGGCGGACTAGCGTTTTTCTCAGTGAGGGATCGATCCGCCAATCCCCCGCTGAGCAGGTGGATGGCAGCTCTGTCTCCGCACTGTGTGCCGAGAAAGACCTGTCAGGTCCCCATTCTTCTCTATGGGGGAATGGAATGAGAATGGACCGTCTGTCCGTTCTCATCCGATCTGATCCGCCAGACGGATGGAAAATAGGGTTTCCATCCATCTGGATTTGACTCATCGGATGTCAGTGGACATGTCTCCGATGACATCCGATGCCCTATAGAGATGCATGAGGCATCCGTTCAGATCCGCCTGAAAAAGGGACAGGCAGATCTGAACGATCCGCTTGTGAGAAAGGGGCCTTAAAGGCGCTAAATTTTTTTAAAAATTACAGCATTCAAGACAGCCAATCATGGCCTTTATATTGGGGTAATTATAGACCCCAGATACCTCTATAAAGAGTACCTGCCTATTAGACCGCATTCACATTGATCCGACTTGGACCACGACTTGTCAGCCTGACAAGTCGCGGTCCGTCACGCTCCCATTGTGTAGTACAGGAACCGTTCTAATAGGAGCGACACAAGTTGCTCTGACTTAGAAAAAGGGTCCTGTACTAGTTCGGGCGACCTGGAGGCGACTTGCATAGACATTCATTTTATGAAGTCCGTGCAAGTCG
Source organism: Pelophylax lessonae (assembly GCF_965119305.1). NCBI lineage: Eukaryota > Metazoa > Chordata > Amphibia > Anura > Ranidae > Pelophylax > Pelophylax lessonae. The sequence goes on along the minus strand of NC_138777.1, from coordinate 188,942,848 downwards.
CGCCGAAGTCGCGCTGCACACGGCTTCACAGGTCGTCCCCTAAGTCGGAGCGACCTAGTGTGAACCGGCACTTACTGTCACAGCAATAAAAGTTAAAATAAATAAATAAATAAAGGTACAGTGTAAAAAATAAAATAAAACTGTAAGATAAGAAAAAAATTAAATAAATTTAAAGTGCTCACGCACATACATAAGTCATGCCTGTAAATGTAAATGTTCAAACCACACATGTAGGTATCGCTGTGATTGTTAGAGTGTCCTGGAGAGCCGAGGCTCTCATGCCCAGCGCTGGAGGAAGATGAGGGTCAGGTAAGTATTAGAGGGAGCTGCTGCACAGAGAAGGTTTTTTTACTTTCACACATATGTAGCACTGCCCCCTAAAGAACTGCTGAGAATTGCACTCTCTGGATTTCCCTGGGTTACCCTGAGCAACCGACAGCAGACAAATAGCATTAAAAGTCCTTGGCTAAGTCAATAATCAATCCAGGGGATGTTGGTTTTGTGTTTTTATTTAGAACTGGTACAGGAGAAGGGATGAGTGGGGTACTCCAACTTTGAACTATGCACAATCTTGAGGACAACTAGCTGCAGTGTGCGGCAAGGCCGCTGCTTCACCTTGCCACTGAAGTGAAGATAGATAATGTGATCCTGTTTGAATTGTTCTTCAGGGTTCTAACTTGGCACCCCCTTTCTCACTTGCTGTGTGCACTGACACCTGTCCAGTGGCTCTCCACTGGAGCAGTCACCTTCCTGGGCAGACCCCTGGCAAGCTTCCCAGTACTCACGGACAGTGTTTTTCCTACGGTTTCTCTGTCTCCAACTCCACTTGTCAGCTTCCTGGACCTCCTGGCTCAGCACCACACTCTTGGCTCACAAGGCCAACCGCCTGTGACCACCTTCCACAACAGACAGGAGGAGAGACAGCCATCACCCTCCTCCTGGGACCTGGCTTCCTGCCCCAAGACACCCTGTCACATGTGCCTTTGGCTTTTATAACATATCCCAGGATGCACCACTGTTTGTGCCAACCCACTGGGATAGTCATAAAAGCCTGTGTGTCACTGGCTGGGGTTCCTCCACTGTCCAACAGGCTCCCCTATTGGATACAGTGGGGACACTCCCTCAGCCCAGATGAATCACACCCTGAGCACGTGTAACAGGCCTAACTACTGATCAGGCTCCCCTGATAAGCAGATGGAGCAGACTATGATTTGCCTGCTACTCCCCTGTTAAGCAGGCAGAGCAAACTATTCTCCTTGCCTAGCACCTATCTAGGTGGGTGCTGCACATAGAATGTATTAAGGTAAATAACCTTGAGCCTTTAGAATCACTTTAATTGATCAGTCCTCTTTTATTAAATTATCCAAAGAGTGTCATTTATCAGGCTCTATCTTTAGTTAAAGTGAACCTGTGCCCAGATCATGCACACTAAGGTATTTATGTATTCTCAACAAGAGGTAAAATCACTTTAAAGCAAGCCCACATTCTCCACTGTATCTATAACCATTGTGGAGAAATTAAAGCTGAAGTTTAGCTAAAAAATATTTTTTCTCTACAGCTTTAGTTACATATTTCTAATGAAGTATGCTCCAAAGGTTCAGGTTGCTGGATTCTGTAGAGATCTTCGCTACAGGGCTTCCCTGGCCTCTTCCTGGACTTGGGCTTGCTAATGAGAAATGAAAATGAAAAAGAGAAGGCAGAGGTAACATGTATACAGTATATTATAATTATTATGACTTTTTATGTATTTTTACTGGAAATTTTCTGTAACCTTTTGTTTATTTTGCCCCTCATTTTTATGTTTTATCAGTATAGTTTTTTGCTGTGAAGACACAGCTGGCGTACAAAGAGTTATCCGAATCCTAAAGACATTTCTGATGGGCGGAAATACGCTTCAACCTATATTTTATGTGTTTTTTCTCGCAAATACAGGACCACTTCCAGCACTTTAAACCTTTTTATTTGAAGCCATCTGACACTCCATAACAATTTATTACGTTTCATATAAGTTAATAAATGGCCCTCACTATGATTTAATCTAATTTAAATTTTTATTTATTCTCCTCAAAGCTATTTCTGTTCATTGTGGATCCTGAAGATTACATTTATGGTAAAAAAGAAAAAAAAAAAATATGAACAAGGATTTGGCGATTTCCCTGCTGATGCCGCACTTACGAATTCCCTGGTAGAGAAGACATCTATTTCAATCAGTTGCGTTCTTTTATTTTTTCTTCCCTTTTAATTAAAAGCTCCTTTGGTGAGGGGAATAAATAGACAAGCCTTTTTAAATATTTATTGGTCACTGGCTTTCGAACCGTAAGCAAGAAACAATTGTCAATGCTCTTTGGGGTGGAACATGCTCTATCAAATAATACTATTTAATGGGATTGTCTATGTGTTGTAAAAATCATTGTATTATCTCCATCCCTAATAGATCAATAAAAAGTATTATTTTGACATCTTGTTTCAGTTTTTAACAAACCAGAATATGGATCTTAAAGCTGAACTCCGGGTATAAATTCTATAGCATAATACTTTCCCACCACTGCAGGGATCACCTGCTCAGCACCAGCACCTTTCATGGAATGCCTAGCCCTTTTTTTCAATGAATGTATCTGTAGAATGCTGGGTTGATGGCAGCCATACTATTAGTACAGACTGTGAAGTTGTTAGAATATAGGCAGAGAGCTAGCACTTTGTCTAAGCCAACCTTAACCCCTGCCTGTACACATACTGCCCACTGAAGTGGGTATTCTTCGGGGGGGGGTTGAGTGGTAGGTGTCCCGGGAGCGGCACATCAAGTCCAAACCTGCTAGTGGATGGCAGTCTCAGCCTGGAACCCTCCAGTCCATGCCCCCAATGCGTTTCACTCCGCCCACCGGAGATAACTCATTGGGGGAGGCTGCATATATGCGTATATGTGTTTGTGCTGGGACAGCGTACTCCCAGCACAGGGACCTGGCTCTCACTGGGAGCCACACGTCTTCTACTAACCTTCAAGAACCTGGACCTGATTGATGTGATAGCCTCTGATTATCTGATCAGTCACTATACAGTCTGCTCCATTGGTGCTTTCCTCTCTGAATGGAGAAAAAGATGCACTGTATCTTTTTCTCCCTGCCGGAGGAGAAATATGTAAACAAACAAAAATGTGTAAAAAAAAATAAATAAAAATAAAATAATAATGAAAAAAGATAAAATAGTCAGATCAGAGTTTGATCTAGGTCAGTTTTGGGGTCAGGGTCGAAGGTCAAGGGCAGAGTAAGTATAATTTAGGTGGGATTATAAAAACAAGATTTTTTTTTAAATACAGTAAGTAGCAGTGCCAGTTATTGCCAGTGCCAGGCCCTACTACAGGTACAAACAACTGTATCTTTTTCTCCCTGCCAGAGGAGAAAAATGTAAACAAACAAAAATGTGTAAAAAATAAAAAATAAAAAAATTAAAATAATAATGAAAAAAGATAAAATAGCCAGATCAGGGTTTGATCTAGGTCAGTGTTGGGGTCAGGGTCGAAGATCAAGGTCAGAGTCAGTATATTTTAGGTAGGATTAAAAAAAAAACAAGATTTTTTTAACAATAAGTAGCAGTGCCAGTTAGGGTCAGTGCCAGGCCCTAGCCCTACTACAGGTACAAACAACAAATAACATACACATACAGTGCTTTGCGAAAGTATTTGGCCCCCTTGAACTTTTCTACCTTTTGCCACATTTCAGGCTTCAAACATAAAGATATAAAACTGTAATTTTTTGTGAAGAATCAACAACAAGTGGGACACAATCATGAAGAGGAACGAAATTTATTGGATATTTCAAACTTTTTTAACAAATAAAAAACTGAAAAATTGGGCATGCAAAATTATTCAGCCCCTTTACTTTCAGTGCAGCAAACTCTCTTCAGAAGTTCAGTGAGGATCTCTGAATGATCTTTATGTTTGAAGCCTGAAATGTGGCAAAAGGTTGCAAAGTTCAAGGGGGCCAAATACTTTCGCAAGGCACTGTATGTGGTATCGCTGTGGTTGTCAGGACTCAGAAGAAGGAACATTTATTTTGGGTTTTCTTGGCAGTAGGTTATGATAATAGGAAAAAAATCTAAAGAAAAAAAATTATATTGTTTTACTATTTTGGGCCAGGAGATATCCATTACCATTTACCACCAAATGCCCAAGGCCCAATTTGTCCTGAAAAAAAAAACAAGGAATAATTCACCCGGGGTGCACTAAGTACTTGTGAAAAGAAAAAGTACAGGTTTACTAACAAATGTCAAAGCTGCAAAACTGTGCTCAGGTGTTAGGATTTGTTTTACTTTCATCATGTAGGTTGGAAGGTATGCCTTAGGTCCTTCTTTCACCTATCAGAAGGTTGGAAGGCATGCTCTTGGTCTGCTTTTCCTCTGCTAGAAGATTGGGAGGTATGCTTTAGGGAGGGAGTTGCACCTCCATCAGAAGGTTAAAGGATTTGTAAAGGCAGGAAGGTTTTTTATCCTAATGCATTCTATACATTAAGATAAAAAGCCTTCTGTGTGTAGCAGCCTCCCCAGCACCCCTAATACTTACCTGTGCCAATAGGTGTGCGCAGCCTTTTGCATTAGGGTGTGCACCCCAAAGCTTAAACACACATGCCTTTCTCTGCAGCCTCAGCTGCAAGGGGCAGTGAATGAATTGGAAGTGCTCTGTGCTGATTGGCTTCTTGTTCATTTACAAACTAAAGCATAGTAAACACAATTTACTATGCTTCAGCTATGAATGGACACAGTGAGTAAGTGTGTTCACTGTATTCATTTAGAAAAGCATCCCTCACAGCAGCCGGGGGTAGAGGAGACAAGGTAAGCCAGCAGCACTGCAGGGCGGGGGGGGGGTCACATGGAGAGGGGGAGTTCAGGAAGTAGGGGGAAAAGACCACACCTGGCACACCCCCTGCACACGCCTATGCCTGTCCCCCCTCTCTGTCCAGTGATCTCAATGAGTCCCTCGGCTGTCTGGGACTCTCCCTCCTGATTGGCTGAGATACAGCTGCGGTGCCATTGGCTACCTCCGCTATCAATCAAAGTCAGTGAGCCAATCAGAAGAGAGAGGGGGCAGGGCCAAATGGCAGCTCTGTGTCTTTATGGACACATGGAGCTGCAGCTCGGCTCGGGTGCCCCCATAGCAAGTCGCTTGCTGTTGGGGCACTGGGCAGGAGGGAGGGGCCAGGAGCAGCAACGAGGGACCCATGAAGAGGAGGATCCAGGCTGCTCTGAGCAAAACCACAGAGTTTGTTATTTAAAAAAAAAAACACACAAAAAAGTGAGATTTTACAATCACTTTAAGAAGTATGCTCTTGTTCTGTCTTTCACTACCAGAAGGTTAGAAGGTATTTTTCTAGGTAAGAGTTAGCATATCCCCTATCAGAAGGTTGGGAGGTATGTTTATGGGGAAGGGGTGGCATACCTCCATATCAGAAGGTTGGGGGGTATTCTTTTGGTCCATCATTTCCATACTAAACAGTTGGGGGTGTGCTCTTAGGGAGGGGATAGCATACCCCCTATCAAAAGACTGGGAGGTATGCTCATGGTTTGTCTTCCCCTACAAGAAGGTTGGGAGGCATGCTTTTAAGTAGGGTGTAGCATACTCCCTATCAGAAGGCTGGGAGGTATGCTCTTGATCTGTCTTTCCGCTACAAGAAGTTTGGGAGACATGCTTTTTAGGAGGGGGTAGCATACTCCGTATGAGAAGTTCGGGAGGTATGCTCTTGATCCTTTTTTCACCTACCAGAAAGTTGGGAGGTACGTTCTTGAGGAAGGGTGGCATACCTCCCTGTAAGAAAGTTGGGAGGTATGCTTTTGCTTCATCTTTTCCATACTAAACAGTTGGGAGGTGTGCTCTTGGGGAGGGATAGCATACACCCTATCAAAAGGTTGGGAGGTATGCTCATGGTTTGTCTTCCCCTACAAGAAGGTTGGGAGGCATGCTTTTAGGTAGGGGGTAGCATTACCATACTATAAGGTTGGGTGGTATGCTTGTGCGCTGTCTTTTCCATACTCGAAAGTTGAAATATGCTGTTAGGGAGGGGATAGCATACACCCCTATCAGAAGGTATGCTTTTAGGATGTCTTTCCCCCTCCTAGAAGGTTGGGAGGTATGCTTGTGGTCTGTCTTTCCCATACTAGAGGGTTGGGTGATATGCTTGTGGTCTGTCTTTCCCATACTAGAAGATTGGTAGGTATGCTCTTGGGGAGGGGGTAGCATACCCCCCCCCCCCCCATCATAAGGTTGGGAGGTATGCTCTTGGTCTGTCTTTCCCATACTAGAAGGTTGGAAATATGCTCTTGGTCATAACATCCATCTAGGTCAGGGATCCTCAAACTACGGCCCTCCAGCTGTTGTGAAACTAGTCCAGAGATGTATAGTAACTAAGTAGAACTACTTGACTACTGTACTTAAGTACGGAAAGGCGGTATCTGTACTTTCCTAGAGTATAATTTTTTTCTCCTACTTCCACTTTTACTTCACTACATTTTTTCGATGATTTCAATACTTCTACTCCGATATATTTTTTTTGTTCTGCATAGTTACTCGTTACAATTATAAAAATTACCACTGCCAGAACAGTAGATGGCAGGTTTCATGAAGCTCAAAACATGTGTATTATCAGCGCATATGAAAATAAATGCTACTGTATGCATAAATAAAAGCTGCATTTGAAATAATAAAAAACAATATGATGTTCAAACTTTTGACTTCTTTCTTTAATAACTACATAACACAGTACTTGTACTTTTACTTTCAGTACTTGAGTAGCAAATTTTTTAAAAAAACTACTTGCAATACTTAAGTACAAAAAATGTTGAATACTTTAGTACTTCTACTCAAGTCACTTTTTGATTGAGCACTTCCACTTCTACTCAAGTCACTTTTTGATCGAGCACTTGTACTTTTACTCAAGTATGGGTTTCGAGTACTTTATACAACTCTGGAAACTACACATCCCATGAGGCATTGTAAAACTCTGACATTCACAGACATGACTAGGCATGATGGGAATTGTAGTTCCTGAACAACTGGAGGGCCATAGTTTGAAGACCCCTGATTCTAGGTTGAATCTTTTCATGTAATTCTAATCTATGATGGCCAACTTTGTGTGGCTACCTTTGCTTCTTTGGGCTGCAGTCATACTTCAGTTTTATGGAAATTAGCCATGTGAAATGGGAATGAGTGGTGCAATGATGCTGAAGATAAATGATATGTTCGAGGCAGTATTGCAATATATTTTTGCACTAGTTTATGTGACTGAAAGCTCTTGCACTGACTTTTTTTAATATCTGGCTCATTCCCAATTTTGCTTTGTGGTGTTCACTGAGCAGAATAATCTGTAACGAAGCTGTGATAAACTCTCTGCTGGACCTTTAATCTGTGTATGGCCTCAGTCTGCTGGAAATGTGGAGACAGGAGGAAGCATGCTGCGAGTGACTACAACTAGTGAATGGAAAGTTGAAAAGATCATAGTGGTAATACCATAAAGGAACAGGATGATGTCATTGAATTGTCTCCTGCTTTTCACCTATTCATTTACAGCCATATAAAGGTTCTCATTGTGAAGAGATAAAGCAAAGTCCAGCTTAGCCTGTAACGACATATAGGGAGATGTGTTCTGGGTACAAAGGTCATTGTGGTACGCTCCAATAATAACATGTTTAACTGTGTTTGGTTTACTGCATGCAATCCTTTCTAGAGCCATGTAGGACAGCTTGGCCCCAAACTGAACTGTTCTAGCTGTGTTATAATTGGAATTCTGCAATCTTTATTGCACCTGTTATCATAAACCATTAACATAACTGACTACAGTTTAAAATAATTTAGATAAAGCTAAGCAGCATTCTCCATGTACATATTTTTTTTTTTTTTTTTTTAATTGGCATTTGCTTTCCTGTTAGGTTAAAGTGACCCTACAGGGTCAAAATAAAACTGAATTTTTCCTATAGAAAGAAGTACCTTTCCAGTAGCTTTGGTTCCTCCTGCTGGTTTGTACATGCTATAGTAACCTAGAAGCCAGGGGAAGAAACCAGAGCATGGAGAAGGAAGCAATTATTTGACACACCTGGAAGTGTCAAATACCTTCACTGGCCAAAGATCAGCAACACAGAATATTTTTAAAACACTAGCCAGCAAAACTTTCCTTTTAACAGGGATGCTATGGTTTTTCATTTGACCATGTGATGACAAGGTCACTATAAAGCTGATGTACAAACCAACGACCAAAAATGTAACATATTGCGGAATATCAGTCATTGGATGCAGTGGCTGCATTCTTTTATTTTTTTTTTTTTTTTGGGAAAAGTACATTTATAGTAAGTACAGAAAATACCTGTTGACCAGAAACCATGTCCATGTCACTTCATGTAAGTTGACCTGAAAACACAAACATCCTCTCCCTTCTTGTGTGAACTACTAGTCCCATCAATCTATCATGTAATGGAGATGAGCAAAGGAAGACATGGCCAGGGTGAGAACCATGGTTCCCTCTATAATTACATTTGAAAAGTAAGAGTAACAGGTAAAAATAAAGAAAAATAAAGGAGGATGAATGCAGTCGCCTCATCTAAGGCAGGCCATAGATGGTGCAAATTTCTTTCCTGCAACCACGGGTCGCAGGAAATAAATTTGCACGATTCCCCCATGAACACAGATAATGTTGACAGGGGAATCCCTCCTGCCAAACAATTGTCTTCTCCTGGCAGGGGGGGGGTGGGAAGCCGTCCCCTCTGGGAAAAGACAGTGATTATCATTAGCGGCTATAGCAGCCGCTTACGATAATCGCAAGCATATCTGATAGACTGGTACATTCAGCCTCCCCATTGATGATTCGGACCTCGGCTGGTTCCTGCTGAGCTGGTTAAGATTTAAACCACAAAGTTAAAGGTTGGTAAGTGGCAATGTGTTTGTTTTTTGGGTTTACATACTCTTGAACCCTTAGGCAAAGAGCTAAATACATGTTAAATCTTATAATGACCTGATAAAGAGAGGTACCTAGGTTTTACAGATATAGGGGAGCATGTGGCTCATTCCCTTTCCTCCAGCATGACCGCACCAATGCTTGGTGATTGTCCTTTCACACTCCCAGAGCTGTCACATGGGGCAACAAGTCCTCTGCCCTACTGCCCAACTCTCCAAATACCAATGATCAGCAATATGGACATCATGGGCCATATATGTACTTAAAACATTCATTAACAAAAAGTTATTAGTGTACATGACATATTTATGACAGTCATCAGGCTAAACATTTACTGAGAGCATGTTTGACACACTGTACATGACTGCTGAAGAGCATAGGCCTAAAGATCCAACACCACCATTCAGTAACTCCCCTCCCCATTCCACCACCACAAAAACATATGTAGAGCAAATAAGTTAAGTGCAAGACCATATTTTTATTAAAATTTTCCAATAATAACAATTTCCATCGTAAACGCTTAATCAGTGCCAGTCACAGTCATCCTGTGAGCATGCTTGAACATTAACGTGACCGAGTTTAAAGGGCCTGTCTTTACCATGAGCGCTGGATAGACTTTACGCTGACCCAACTTCCAATCAAGGGCATAGCCCACTAAGACAACCTTTAACCCTGGCAAGGTCACAAACTGCTGAGAAAGCTGCGACAAACACCATAGACAGGGCGGGAGGGCAAGCAATTCTTCTCGGCTGTGGTTCCTGAAGGCTCATATGGTTACCTCACATGGATGGATCTAGCCTGTCTTATGTGGAGGTGCAGTAAAAAGTGTCAGGGGGCAGAGGATGGAAGTTCAGCAGGGCAGTATACAGAAACAGGAATCGGTAGTGCAGTGTACAGGGGGTCAGCAGGGCAAAGGACAAGAGGGAGCAGAGCAGTGTGTAGTGGATCAGCAGGGCAGAGAATGGGAAGTCAGCAGGCGAGTGTACAGGAGTCATCAGGGCAGAGAATAGGGGTCAGCAGGGCAGTGTACAGGGGTCAGCAGGCAGGAAATAGGGGTCATGGAGATGGGGACAGAGGTCACAAGGGAGGAGGACTGGGGTTAGCAGCTGTGGTGGCTGGTGCTCCATCGGTCGGGGGGCTGTAGATGGACCTGACCAGGGACTCCCCCCCTGTCGCTTCAGCCTGCACCTCGCACCATAACCACCCTCCCCCCCCCCCCAGTCGCAGGCTTTTTCACCCAGTGCTTTCCCTGGACTGACATGTGGAGGCAGCGGCCTCCCCCTCAGTCTCCTTCGTGTCCCCCCTCCGTCGGTCAGACTTCCCCTGCGTTTCCTCGGCATCTCCTCCGTCCTCCTTCACCAATAGGATGACTTCTCCTTTTGGCCACTCGGGAAACGAGTCTCAGGACCCACTTCCTGATTGTCCTGGGAGGAGAATCAGTGTGACAATATTATTTCACTATTATAACACAGCTGCGTGTCAGAGAAAAAGGGTTTGTTGTATGGGCGCTTCCGTGGAATACAGCAGGCTTTAGGTGAGACACTGCACTTCGGCAGCACTGGAGAGGAGAAGCTGCTCTGAAAGTGATAAAGATAAAAAGACAAGGCGCCTCTAAGTGCAGTAGGCTCTGAGTATTTATTAAGTTAAAAGTATAAAAGCACTCACATTTGCTAAATATGACATGGGCATAGCAAAGATCTGTCTGGAGTCTTCCTATCCGCTGTGCTGAGTGGTTGCAATGGGGACATCCGGTGATCCGCTTCCTGTAGATGCGTCCTTTCGTCTGTGTCTCAGCCTCAGACTCAGAGTCTACTGCACTTAGAGGCGCCTTGTCTTTTTATCTTTATCACTTTCACAGCATCTTCTCCTCTCCAGTGCTGCCGAAGTGCAGTGTCTCACCTAAAGCCTGCTGTATTCCACGGAAGCGCCCATACAACAAACCCTTTTTCTCTGACACGCAGCTGTCAACCTGTTAACATCTGCAAAAGACTTGAGACTGGGGCGGAGGTTCACCTTCCAGCAGGACAACGACCCTAAACATACAGCCGAATATAAAAAGGAGACACCCTAAATGGCCTAACTATATTTATACCATCAAAGTGAAAGAGTATAATGTCAAGAAATTATATAAAATCATACAAATTTTAAAAACAATTTGATTAAAATGATCCCCCGGATTCAGGAGAGGGGATGTCTGCGTCCTTTGATCGCACTGACTGCACCTTATCAATCTTCTACTGACCAGACTGTGTCTGGCTATACACGTCTTTCTCCTCCTGAGTTGCTATCCCCCAGGTCTTGCTGGACCTCACTGGTGTGGCTGCTACAGTGCCTCGCGAAAATATTTGCCCCCCTTGAACTTTTTGACCTTTTGCCACATTTCAGGCCTCAAACATAAACATATAAAACTGTAATTTTTTTGTGAAGAATCAACAACAAGTGGGACACAATCATGAAGTGGAACAAAATTTATTGGATATTTCAAACTTTGTCTCCCAGGTGGCTTGTGGCAAACTTTAAACAGCACTTTTTATGGATATCTTTAAGAAATGGCTTTCTTCTTGCCACTCTTCCATAAAGGCCAGATTTGTGCAGTATACGACTGATTGTTGTCCTATGGACAGAGTCTCCCACCTCAGCTGTAGATCTCTGCAGTTCATCCAGAGTGATCATGGGCCTCTTGGCTGCATCTCTGATCAGTCTTCTCTTTGTATGAGCTGAAAGTTTAGAGGGGCGGCCAGGTCTTCCTAGATTTGCAGTGTTCTGATACTCCTTCCATTTCAATATTATCGCTTGCACCGTGCTCCTTGGGATGTTTAAAGCTTGGGAAATCTTTTTGTATCCAAATCCGGCTTTAAACTTCTCCACAACAGTATCTCGGACCTGCCTGGTGTGTTCCTTGTTCTTTATGATGCTCTCTGCGCTTTAAACGGACCTCTGAGACTATCACAGTGCAGGTGCATTTATACGGAGACTTGATTACACACAGGTGGATTCTATTTATCATCATTAGTCATTTAGGTCAACATTGGATCATTCAGAGATCCTCACTGAACTTCTGGAGAGAGTGTCATGGAAATGGCCATAGGAGAACTGGCAACATTGCCAGTAATAGAAATGGACGCTCCTGACTCAACTGACACAGCCCTCTGCTGGCCTGTCAGGGAAATGGCCATAGGAGAACTGGCAACATTGCCAGTAATAGAAATGGATGCTCCTGACTCAACTGACACAGCCCTCTGCTGGCCTGTCAGGGAAATGGCCTATAAAAGGTGGCCATAGGATCAGACTCATTGCTGGATTATCTCTCAGCTTCCTGTGTTTCCTGTGCTTCCTGTTTCCTGTTTGGATTTCCTGTTGTGACTTGGCTTGTTCCTGATTCTGTTTGATCTCCTGCTCCTGGTTTGACCCTTGGCTTCTCCCACTGACCTTGCTTCCGTTACCTACTGTGTATGACCCCGGCTTGCTTCAAGACCTCGGCTATTCTGGTTGTCTCCTGTGCATGACCTCGGCTTGTACCACGGTTTCCGCTACTAGAGACTATTCCTTGGCACAAGGTAGCCCGGCTGCTTCAGAGCCTTGAAGACTCATACCCTGCTGCGATTCCAGCCTGTTCCAGTTCGCTCTCGGATTGCTCTGGTTCTACCTACCTGCCTGCAGCTGGTAACCCGTGCCACTTGGGACGCAACACCCTTTGTACCATCTCCAGGGGTGTGCCGCACTGAGCCGCAAGGGGAGCCCTCTCAGCACCTCGGCCTCGGATCAGGTAACCCTGACAGAGAGTTTGCTGCACTGAAAGTAAAGGGGCTGAATAATTTTGCATGCCCAATTTTTCCGTTTTTTATTTGTTAACAAAGTTTGAAATATCCAATAAATTTCGTTTCACTTCATGATTGTGTCCCACTTGTGGTTGATTCTTCACAACAAATTACAGTTTTATATCTTTATGTTTGAAGCCTGAAATGTGGCAAAAGGTCGCAAAGTTCAAGGGGGCCGAATACTTTCGCAAGGCACTGTAAATATTGAAAATACATCCTTTCCTGGGCCAACGTGATAGATATCACTGTTTGTTTTTAATAATTCTGTGGCTACTGTATGCAACTTTTGTCAACATAGGTGATCTGTTATCATTATAAAATATACACCCTCGAAGAAAGAGTGAACTTCTGAAACAGGTCGGGTGTTTTTCTTCCCTATTCTGCCATGGTGTATTCATCATGGTAGTCCAGGGTTTTATACAGATCTATATAAATTTGTCTGTATCATGTTGACTTTTATATACACCAGCCACTATTGCTGTCTTTTTAAAATCAAATTGTTAATAAAGCTTGTATGATTTTATATACTGTCTTGACATTATACTCTTTCACTTTGATGGTATAAATATCGTTAGGCCAGTAAAGCCCCCCCTTAGGGGGTTTCCTTTTTATCTTCTTCTATAATTTTGGGATGTAGGCCTTACCCTCCGATCAATCATACCCTAATTTTCCTGAATAAACTTACAGATAGAGCTACAATGCAATGGTTTAGATCAAATCATATTAATGTGTTAGAATGGCCCAGTCCAGACCTAAATCCAATTGAGAATCTGTGGCAATTTGAAAATTTCTGTGTTCGCAGCAATTTACATATACATTATACATTCACATTAGTCCCTACCCTCAAGGAGCTTACAATCTAAGGTCTTTAACTCACATTCATACATACACATACTAGATCCAATTTAGTCGGCAGACAATTAACCTACCAGCAGGTCTTTGGAGTGTGTTATTTTGGTATGATGGGTGTTAATGGGGTGTACAATCTCATGACTCAGTCAAAATCCAGACCTAAATCCAATTGATAATCTGTGGCACGACTTGAAAATTGTGGTTCATAGACGCTTTCCATCCAATCTGACAGAGCTTGAGCTTTTTTGCATAGAAGAATGGGCAAAAATGTCAGTCTCTAGATGTGCAAATCTGGTAGAGACATCCCCAAAAAGTCTTGCAGCTGTAATTGCAGCAAAAGGTGGTTCTACAAAGTATTGACTCAGGAGGGCTGAATACAAATGCATGCCACACTTTCAGATATTTATTTGTAAAAAAATTGAAAACCATTTATCATTTTCCTTCCACTTCACAATTATGTGCCACTTTGTGTTGGTCTATCACATAAAATCCCAATAAAATACATTTATGTTTTGGTTGTAGTATGACAAAATGTGGAATATTTCAAGGGGTATGAATACTTTTTCAAGGCATTGTATATAGCAGTGTGTGATAGGCCTTGTCTAGATTTGCACTTTTGACTAGGGTGACCAGACGTCCCCGGTTTCCGGGGACAGTCCCCGGATTGAGGACACTGTCCCTGGTTTTGTCCCTGTATTCGGGGCCAGATTAATGTAGACAGGGCATCCCATGCTGACTGAAAAACAGCCTGGTGGCTCAGATGCAGACGCCCCCTGCTGGACAACCTCACTGCTGCTCCTGCTACCGTTTAGTGGAGAAGGGGCAGAGCCAAAAATTGGTTGTGGGGAGGGCTGAGAACGGGAGATAAGAAGATGGGGGGGGGGGTCTGTTTGTACACAGGTGAGGGCAGTGGGGGAGCAGGGGTCAGAGCTGATGCAGCTGCAGAGTTTAGCTATTGGATGGAGAGTTTAGCTGTTGTGGGGGGAAGGGCTAGGAGGTGGCTGCAGAGATAATCTGTGAGAGAAGGGTACAGAAGTGAGCTATGGATGTGGGAGCAGAAGAGTCCTCTGTGCATAGCAAACCTCTGAACCCTGTACTATATGCCTAACACCCTCCTGTATACTATGTAGTCCAGTGCCCAGTGCTCTGTGTATTATGTAGTCCTGTGCCCAGAGCTCTGTGTATTATGTAGTCCTGTGCCCAGTGCTCTGTGTATTATATAGTCCTGTGCCCAGCGCTCTGTGTATTATGTAGTCCTGTGCTCAGCACTCTGTGTAATATGCAGTCATGTGCCCAGTGCTCTGTGTATTATGTAGTCCTGTGCTCAGCGCTCTGTGTATTATGCAGTCCTGTGCCCAGTGATCTGTGTATTATGTAGTCCTGTGCCCAGCGCTCTGTGTAATATGTAGTCCTGTGCTCAGCGCTCTGTGTATTATGCAGTCCTGTGCCCAGTGCTCTGTGTATTATGTAGTCCTGTGCCCAGCGCTCTGTGTAATATGTAGTCCTGTGCTCAGCGCTCTGTGTATTATGCAATTCTGTGCCCAGTGCTCTGTGTATTATGCAGTCCTGTGCCCAGTGCTCTGTGTATTATGCAGTCCTGTGCCCAGTGCTCTGTGTATTATGTAGTCCTGTGCTCAGCACTCTGTGTATTATGCAGTCCTGTGCCCAGTGATCTGTGTATTATGTAGTCCTGTGCCCAGCTCCCTGTGTAATATGTAGCCCTGTGCTCAGCGCTCTGTGTATTATGCAGTCCTGTGCCCTGTGCTCTGTGTATTATGCAGTCCTATGCCCAGTGCTCTGTGTATTATGTAGTCCTGTGCTCAGCGCTCTGTGTATTATGCAGTCCTGTGCCCAGTGATCTGTGTATTATGTAGTCCTGTGCCCAGCTCCCTGTGTAATATGTAGCCCTGTGCTCAGTGTATTATGCAGTCCTGTGCCCAGTGCTCTGTGTATTATGTAGTCCTTAGCCCAGCGTTCTGTGTATTATGCAATTCTGTGTCCAGCGCTCTGTGTACTATGCAGTCCTGTGCCATTTGCCAATAAAAAAAAAATATGTTCCCAGATTTCATTTATTTTCATTTAAAAAATCTGGTCACCTTACTTTAGACTTTAAAACCTACATACTGTATATTGTGCACACAGCGATCTTACACAGCGAGCAGATCCAAAGCCTGAGCAAACACATGCCGTTCAGTTATGAATCTGATATTACACTTTGTTTAAACTATATTGTATAATCTCATCACTGACATTTCCGTAGGCTGCCGGCTCTTCTGCTGGTTTTCCAGACGCTTTGCAGAGTTACATAGTGAAATCTCCACCGTTGCACTGCAAGCAGATTCATGTCGATGCTAATTTCTGTCTGCGTTGTTCTTATCATTTATGATAATCTCAAATGTCAACTCATTTGTAACACATTTAGCAATGCATCGATCAGAAAATTCAATACACTTTTTATTCTGCATGGTATTTGTCATACACGCAGTTCTATCCAGCAGTTCTATCCTGGAACAAGATGAAGAATTGCTCATCTGCCTAAAGTGGGGTACACACTATAAGAAAATCGGGCGAATGATTGTCCGATTTTCCTCGTTGTTTCACAGCAAATTGGAACCAATGAAAGAATTTTCGTACTAAAATTTGTACGAAAATTCTCGTACGACAAAGGCTTTTTTTGTTGTTTATTGTTTCTGATCATGCGCAGTCTTTCTTTTCTGATTTTTCTTGTACAAGAAATCTGAATTGTCTGTAGAAAGTTCTGTGCACACTATACGAAAATTGTACGAAAATTATTTGGATTAAAATGTTCGCCCAATTTTCTTATAGTGTGTATGAGCCTTTAGGATAGTTCTCTTTCGATATTTGGAACTTAAAGTATAACTAAAGGAAACTTGACTGCTGAGGCGCATAGGCTTAGGCAAACCAAACTATTAACATAATAAAACCAGCCCCTTGCCCTGTATAAGAAATCCCACTTACAACCATTGAGTTGGGTACAGTTTGGGTACAGTGTCGCATGACCGCACAATTGTCAGTCTATAATAATGCAGTGCCGTGTTGCAAAAAAAAGACCTGGTCATGAAGGAGGGTAAATCATTCGGAGGTCAAGTGGTTAATGCGGTACCTTATTGCCCACCCCCCATGTTGTTGTTTTTTTTCCTTTCTTTCCCTCTTACCTGTAGCACTGAATCCTCTTAAAAACACATACTCACCCACACAATGAATCCTGCATTGTCCTACTGTTATTCGCTGTACGTCATCTTAGTTGTCCTTGAAATCTGTTACACAGTGGGGGGTCTTCTGCCCTGTCTTAAGGCTCCAGACGGCTCCATTGCTCTGTGTCTGGCTATTGTGTACATTGATTGTCCCCTGGGGCTTCTGTCTCATTACACATAACAGTCCTTATAATCAAGCTATCGGACCAATCCCTGCTGACTCATTTTAAAGTCCTCATTTGCATGGCTAAGGAGGACCTGAAGGAGGACTACATGTACTTTACAATTGACCAATAGGAAAGCGGTTGTTGGGGGCGGGATGTTCCAAATTCTGTATAAAAGTGTGTTGTGTACTTCCAATAAAGGTCTTCCTGTTTGAACTTACATCCAGCCTGCCTGGTGTTTGTTCTAATGGATTCCGAAGGGCACATAGCTGTAGTTCGGATCCCGGAGCCTTGGATGAGCGACCCATCAGACGTTGCAATCTGCAAGCTGACTCACTAGTAGCAGAAGAGTGTCGGGAGAGCGGAAGTGAGCGAGCAAAAGATGCAATTTTGCTTGGGGTGGGGGTAGGGGGTGGTTGGTTTTAAACGGAACTAACTCCCTAAATGTTGAAGGCGTATCAAACCCAGAAGTGAACATTTATTATTTTGCAGCTTAGATCTTTTAGATGAAAAAGATGGGGCAGACTCAAAAAACCATTTGGCCTTTATTCTGCCATCACTTCACTCTGTACTCTACAGGGGTTGGACAAAATTATGGAAACACCAGGTAAAAGAGCAAAATCATTACATAATATTGTTTTGCACCACCTTTGGAATTCAAGACACCTTGAATTCTCCTGGGAATTAACAAATATAAGTCTTGGACGGTGGATAATGGAATCTGATATCACTCTTTATGCAAAAATCATTCCAGTTCTTGCAGAGATGCTGGAGGCAGAAAACATGCCCAAACCTTGATCTCCAAAATTGGCCATATTGGCTCTAGGATAGTGAGACTGCAGCACTTAGGGAAGGCGAGAGACTTCAGTTTCATACTCACCAAACCATGGTTTGACAAAACCAGCTGTGTGAATCGGAGCATTATTGTCTTGGTAAATGGCGCCGGCAGTGACTTTACCTTTCAAGGTGATGATGGGGCCTGCAGAATACCAAGATATGGCTGACCAAACCATGATTTCTCTGCCACCATTCTTTACTGTTGGCACAAGACAGTCCTGGTGGTCAGCTTGGAATGGTGTTCGCTGAACATAAACATGTCCGATTGTTGGGAACAGTGTGAAGCTTGATTCATCGGACCACATGACAGTCTTCCATTGATTGATAGTCCATGATTTATTGGTCTTTAGTGGTTTGGCAATTGCAGCTTGCTCGTGAATGTTTTGCTTCTGTAGTTCCCTCAGCACAGTTTTATTGGACATGGGCTTTGGAAGACTGAGATTGAGCTCTGCAGTCAATTTGGAGCAGTTGTTTTCTATTTCCAGGTCACAATCCTGTGCAAGAAAAAAATGAGGTTGAAGGATTATAAGAGGTGCATGGAAGTCAGCCAGCCCCCAGTCTGATGTACTCACCCTCCAGTCTGTCACCAACCAAGTAGACCTGTCTCATGATACAAAGAACAGGGGTTTAGTTGACACACATTTACAAACGCATGTGTAAGCTGCAGAGCCACTTCACGGCACCCTGTTTTATCTGCAGTCCTAACACTTCCTAATTTAGTGTCTCCACACTGGGAGCACATGGCTGCTAATGGATGGATGGGGGAACAGGTGGGAGGGAGACAGCCCAAACCTCCCCCAACCCACCCCCATCCATGACTGGTCTGTTGTCTCAAAACTCAAATAACTAAGTTGTAACGATGGTACAAACTGGAAAGGACCAGCTGAGAAGCATTACAATCCTGTGCAATGTCCTTTTGTCTCCTTCAGTCAGTTGACCATGTGGACCGTTGCAAATAAATTGGCAACTTCAGCCACATAGGCACCAGCTAAGCAGGTACCAACAATTTTCCCTTGTTGAGGCTTAGTAGGCTCTGACATGACTCCGTATTACTAGCAGCGCATGCAGTGAATGACGAAAATGAGGCTTCCCACCTGTTAGCTAGGTATCTCTTCACAAAGTGGATGCAAATTAATGTTACATCACCCCCGCTTTCAACGCGAAACATGTCCTCACTTACACATCCGCAAATCATGTAGTGTTTCCATATTTATGTCCAACCCCCCTGTACATCTCTTCTGAGGGTTCTACACTTTTCCCAGTACAATAACCTTTATTGTTGATTCCCACCTTCTGGGACACACCGACCATTCCCACGATACGTCAATGGCTACGGAAGGTAGATATGACATTCCAATTAGAGGAACTTACTTTCATAGCCCGTGACAAACTGGACCGTTTTCACTCTGCCTGGAATCCTTGGTCTTCTTTTAAAAGCACTTCATCCTATGTGGCCCTGGTCACTGAGGACACCGCCACTAGTTTATCACCTTCTAATGTAATCCTATCTGATTAAGGTTTTTATTGTGTGGTACATAAGTCACCCGTGGCCTAATTCGCCCCCCCCCTCCCCCCCTCACCTCTTGTCCCCTTTCTTTCTAGCTGCTCTTTCCTTTTCTTTCTCTTTCTTTTATGCTCTTCGCTATCCCCTCGTTTTCCTCTGGGCTCTCTCCGACATTGGTTCTATTATACAAGATGCTATGTTATCATTATGCCTTTTTTGGACTTTTTATGACTAGGTGTGCTTGGCATACACTGTGATATTCATGCACTCATTGATACTGTTCCATGGTTCCTTACCGTATTTCATGTCGGATTGTACGGTCTATGTTCTGTTTTTCTTTGTCTTCTTGAAAAATGTTTCAATAAACAGAAATTAAACAAAAAATAACCTTTATTGTGAGGCATATTAGTAAAGCAAATGTGATTTCGCTGCTGATTGTGTGTCATGACTGCATTTATAACCTAAGCATCCGAGGTCCAAGAATGCATCTAACATGGAGAAGAGCAAAGTAAGATTGGAGAGTCACAAGTCTCAAATTTGTTGGTAAATTGCACAGTGGGGATATATGATAGAAAATCCATAGCATTCGCTTATACTTGGCACAGATTACAAAAGGAGACGTTTAAGGATAGTATGCCTTTAAGCAATCAAGCATTGTCAACACAGTTCACTTGTCCTTAGGAAGCCCCCGTCGGACATCATGTCACCTCTAATCCATTTATCTCTTCCTTGGGTGTATTGTATTTATGCTTTTTAGATTTGTTTTGCATCTGGAGTGCTGATCCGGCACCTTTTTGCAGCATCTCTTCAGAAGCTTCCGTTATGATAGGTTAGCAATTCTGGGAGTGGATGGCGAGCAAAGGAAAGGACTGCAGTACAGTAAGAATCATGGTGTCATTTGAGAGCTGCAGAGAGCTACAAGTTCACAAAAGGACAGTATCATCTCCCATTTGGGGTCTAACCACAAATAAAAGGCACTCTGGAGAGGAAACACATGTAATGAGTAGTGTTTTTTTTTTATCGTGGTAGGCCATTTAAGATGGCTGACTGTGACATTTTTTGAACATGCCTTAAATTGCATGTAATTACATCTAGCGAACAGGAAACCACTTAATTGAAATTGTAGAAAGGTGTAGAAGGTGGTCGTCACTCTGACACTCTAATTTCAATGTACAATCGCTTCTGTGTCCTCTGGAAGTTCTCTTGTCATTCAGACCATGAAGGTCTGAACTTTACATACAGAAGAGTTGCTTCCAGAAGAACCTGTCAGTTTTTTTTTGTTTGCATTCTGCATTAAAAGTCACTGTGGTTTTGACGTTTTGCTTGCTTGTTTCATAGTTTTATGATTATATTTCTTATAAAAACTTGCACATGATTCCTCTGTCTATTTCAAAAATAAAAGTAACAGGCGCTTAAAGAACACATATTCACTGGGATTGCTATAGCTGACATAAGTAACAATTTTAAACACATGGATATATGGTACATAGGAGAAGACAGAATGCACCACCTTTGGCATGCGGTGCATGAGAGAGTTAGGTAAAGATGAGTGTGTGCTAAATGTGTGCTGGGGAATTGGGGGGTTTTATTTCCATTTACTGAGTTGACTTAGTTAGTAGTGTACTTTGCAACTGCCTTCATGCCACACCAGTTGACCTCTGCAGCAGCCCTTATGACACACCAGTTGACCACTGGAACTTCCATCATGCCACACTAGTTGACCTCTGCAGCAGCCCTCATGCCACACCAGTTAACCTCTGGAACATCCCTGATGCCAGATTGGTTGACTTTTGGAACATCCCTCATGCCAGATTAGTCGTCTTCTGGAACATCCCTCATGCCACACTGGTTGACCTCTGCAACATCCCTCATGCCATACTGGTTGACCTCTGCAATAGCACTCATGCCACACTAGTTGACCTCTGGAACATCCCTAACGCACGTCTTCATGCCACACTAGTACAATTCTGGAACATCCCTAACGCCACACTGGTTGCGCTCTGCAGCAGCCTTCATGCCACATTGATTGACCTCTGGAACAGCCCTCATGCCACACCATTTAACCTCTGGAACATCCCTCATGACACACCATTTAACCTCTGGAACATCCCTCATGACACACTAGTTGACTTCTGGGACATCCCTCATGCCACACTGGTTGGCCACTGCAGCAGCCTTCATGCCACATCAGTTGACCTCTGGAACAGCCCTTATGACACACTGATTGACATCTGAAACATCCCTCATGCCACACAGGCTGACCTCTGGAACTGCTCTCATGCTATGTCGGTTGACCTTTGTAACATCCCTCATGTCACACTGGTTCTCCTAAGCAACAGTCCTCATTCCACACCGTTTTTTTTAAAAAGGTTACATTTGTTGAGTATGTCAAAAAGGCTAATCGCATGCACCTACAGTATTTATCTAAGAAATAAGCAAAACCTTTAGCCTTCCCCCGCAAAAGCTGAGTAATCTGTTTTTCCCTGCAGTTAACTGGAGAAAAGCTAATATGAAAGCATTGCACGCCACATGCATTTTAAAATAAACCTCCCTTGGTAGAAACATTTGAGATTACATTGCCTTAAAATGCTAGTTGCCTGGCTGTCTTCGTCTTAAATACTTTCATCACTTTAGGTCTGCATGCAGCAAGGGGAGCCTGAACTTCTGATCTGCTTACCTGTTCCAGTTCACCAATAACTGCCTATATAGCCATGGCCAAAGGTTTTCAGAATTACACAAATGTAAATTTTCACAAAGTCTGCTGCTTCAGTGTTTTTAGATCTTTTTGTCATAAGTTTCAAAGGCTTTTATAGACATTTACATTAAGTGTATGCATAGAGTCAATATTTGCAGTGTAGAGCCTTCTTTTTCAAGACCTCTGTAATTTGCCCTGGCATGCTGTCATTCAACTTCTGGGCCACATCGTGACTGATGGAAGTTTGTCGGAATTTGTGGGCTTTTTTTTTTTGTTCACCCACCTTTTGAGGATTGACCACAAGTTCTCAATGGAATTAAGGTCTGGGAAGTTTCCTGGCCATGGACCCAAAATTTCGATGTTTTGTTCCCCAAGCCACTTAGTAATCACACTTGGCTTAAGGCAAGATGCTCAACCATGATGAAAAATGCATTATTTGTCACCATTCTTTATTCATGGCTGTGTTCTTAGGCAAAATTGTGAGTAGGCCCACTCCATTGGCTGAGAAGCAACCCCACACATGAATGGCTTCAGGATGCTTTACTGTTGGCATGACTCAGGACTGATGGTAGCGCTCACCGTTTCTTTCACCAGACAACGTTTTTTTTTTCAGGATGTCCCAAACAATCGGAAGGGAGATTCCTCAGAGAAAATTACTTTACCCCAATCCTCAGCAGTCCAATCCCTGTACCTTTTGCAGAATATCAGTCTGTCTCTGATGTTTTTCCTGGAGAGAAGTGGCTTCTTTGAGGCCCTTCTTGACAACAGGCCATCCTTCAAAGTCTCACTGTGCGTGCAGATTCACTCACACCTACCTACTGCCATTCCTGAGCAAGCTGTGCACTGGTGGTGCCCCGATCTTACAGCTAAATCAACTGTAGGAGACAGTCCTGGCACTTTCTGGACTTTCTTGGGTGTCCTAAAGCCTCCTTCACAAATGCAGAGGAAATTATGTTTATGGGATTAAGTTCATTTTCATGGCAAAGAGGGACTTTGAAATTAATTGCAATTCATCCGATCACTCTTCATAACATTCTGGAGTATATGCAAGTTGCCATCATATAAGCTGAGGCAGCAGACTTTGTGAAAATTTATATTTGTGTTGTTCTCAAAACTTTTGGCCACGGCTGTATATTTCTCTTACCAGATTTCCTTTAAAGCTCTAGGACAGTGGTTCTCAATCAGGGTTCCTCCAGAGGTTGCTAGGGGTTTCTTGAGCAATGAGCAATTTCTGCCTCTCAGATAAGTTCCCCTGACACCAGTGATCTTTTTAGCTATCTGGAAGAAGATAACTCTTCCCAATGTCTACAAGTGTAAGGAGCATTCATCCCACTGACCATCATACTAATGTATCATGAGTTGTAAATATAGTAATTTTTAGCAGGCTTTCCCTGAGATCTGAAAATGATTTCAAGGGTTCCTCCACATTGAAAAGGTTGAGAAAGGCTGCACTAGGCAGATAAAAAAAAGAGGAAATACAAACCCAATTCCAAAAAAGTTTGGACACTGTACAAATTGTGAGTACAAAAGGAATGGACTAATTTATAATTCTCATAA
Organism: Pelophylax lessonae; assembly: GCF_965119305.1. Taxonomy (NCBI): domain Eukaryota; kingdom Metazoa; phylum Chordata; class Amphibia; order Anura; family Ranidae; genus Pelophylax; species Pelophylax lessonae. The sequence goes on along the minus strand of NC_138777.1, from coordinate 188,919,276 downwards.
AATTATATTTTATTCACAATATAATATAGATAACATATCAAATGTTGAATGTTAGAGATTTTGAAATGTCATGCCAAATATTGGCTCATTTTGGATTTCATGAGAGCTACACATTCCATAAACGTTGGGACAGGTAGCAATAAGAGGCCAGAAAAGTTAAATGTACATATAAGGAATAGCTAGAGGACCAATTTGAAACGTATTAGGTCAATTGGCAACATGATTGGGTATAAAAAGAGCCTCTCAGAGTGGCAGTGTCTCTCAGAAGTCAAGATGTGCAGAGAATCACCAATTCCCCCAATGCTGCGGCGAAAAATAGTGGAGCGATATCAGAAAGGAGTTTCTCAGAGAAAAATTGCATAGAGTTTGAAGTTATCATCATCTACAGTGCATAATATCATCCAAAGATTCAGAGAATCTGGATCAATCTCTGTGTGTAAGGGTCAAGGCCGGAAAACCATACTGGATGCCCGTGATCTTCGGGCCCTTAGACGGCACTGCATCACATACAGGAATGCTACTGTAATGGAAATCACAACATGGGCTCAGGAATACTTCCAGAAAACATTGTCGGTGAACACAATCCACCGTGCCATTCACCGTTGACGGCTAAAACTCTATAGGCCAAAAAAGAAGCCATATCCAAACATGATCCAGAAGCGCAGGCGTTTTAAAATGGACTGTGGCAAAGTGGGAAACTGTTCTGTGGTCAGACTAATCAAAATTTGAAGTTCTTTTTGGAAAACCGGGATGCCATGTCATCCGGACTAAAGAGGACAAGGACAACCCAAGTTGTTATCAGTGCTCAGTTCAGAAGCCTGCATCTCTGATGGTATGGGGTTGCATGAGTGCGTGTGGCATGGGCAGCTTACACATCTGGAAAGGCACCATCAATGCTGAAAGGTATATCCAAGTTCTAGAACAACATATACTCCCATCCAGACGTCGTCTCTTTCAGGGAAGACCTTGCATTTTCCAACATAACAATGCCAGACCACATACTGCATCAATTACAACATCATGGCTGCGTAGAAGAAGGATCCGGGTACTGAAATGGCCAGCCTGCAGTCCAGATCTTTCACCCATAGAAAACATTTGGCGCATCATAAAGAGGAAGATGCAACAAAGAAGACCTAAGACAGTTGAGCAACTAGAATCCTGTATTAGACAAGAATGAGACAACATTCCTATTCCTAAACTTCAGCAACTTGTCTCCTCAGTCCCCAGACATCTGCAGACTGTTATAAAAAGAAGAGAGGATACCATACAGTGGTAAACATGGCCTTGTCCCAACTTTTTTGAGATGTGTTGATGACAGGAAATTTAAAATCAACTTATTGTTCCCTTAAATGATACATTTTCTCAGTTTAAACATTTGATATGTCATCTATGTTGTATTCTGAATAAAATATTGAAATTTGAAAGTTCCACATCATTGCATTCTGTTTTTATTCACAATTTGTACAGTGTCCCAATTTTTTTGGATTTGGGTTTGTACATTTATGAGTTTATTAAAACATTATAAAGGGTATTTTTATATGCAAGCTGTGCAAGTACCTGAATAAAAACCTGTTACACTTAGACTGGGAGAGAAGGTAGCAGTCCTTGAAGCCAATCAGATGTGCTTCTGTCCAGTTACAGGCTGGGGCAGGGAGGGGACCAGGCTATATTGCTTAAAGTGGAGTTACACCCTAAAAAAAAAACTTTGCAGCATCAGGTAGAGTAAAAAACCTGAATAAGAATTGGATAGTTAATATTTTATTTTTGTTTCACCTACCTTGTTTTTAATGAAAATCAACTTACCTTCCTTCCTCTTCCTCCTTATGCGGCCGCTGCCCCCCACGTCACTTCCTCCTTTGCATTGCGTCCTGGGAGATGAGCGTCATCAATCTCAGGATGCAATGGGAATGGCCGGCCACTACTCTGATTGCCGATCGCAATCTACTGCGCATGCGCAAGATTGCGATCGGCATTGTGGGTAGCTGAAACCAGGAAGAAGGACACAGCGGGGGACACAGCAGCTTCAATCACCCACACCGGAGATGGCCGCGCTTTTCAATCAATTTTAAAGGTAAGATTTTATCTATATTAATTTACTGTACACTACTGTAATGTGGGGTTAGTGTTGTGGTTAGTTTAGGATTAGGGGGGGTATTTTTAGCTAAAAAATCTGTATGTGGCCGGAACTCCACTTTAACTCCACTCCAGGAACCCTCCACCGGAGGGTTTCGGGTTCCTGGAGAACTGGGCTGACTTCTCAGTCGGTCACTGGCTCTTTGGTAGGGACGGATTGCACCTAAATGGGGTGGGTGCAGTCGTACTGGGTGACAGGATGGCCAAAAAGTTAGAGGGGCTTTTAAACTAGGGAATGGGGGGGAGGGTACAGATGTAGAATTAGCCAGTGGAAAGCAAGTTTCAGAGGGCAGAAATGGGGGCATTAGCGGTAGGGTGTTCGGAGCTCCTATACCCAGGGTGGGTATGGGGAAAAATCAAGAGAGCAGCCTAAAAACATCAAATGAGGATAAATGTAACCGATCAAAATTAAGAGGTTTGTATACCAATGCCAGAAGCCTGGCCAACAAGATGGGAGAACTGGAGCTGCTGATGTTTGAGGAGGACTTAGATTTTGTGGGGATAACTGAGACTTGGTTTGACAGCTCTCATGATTGGATGGCGACCATTCAGGGGCATTCCCTTTATCGCAGAGATAGAGAGGGTAAAAAAGGGGGAGGGGTATGTCTGTATATTAAGAACAGCATACAGGTAAATATGAGGGATGATATTAATAATGGAGCTATGGATGAGGCAGAATCCCTATGGGTAGAGCTTCAAAGGGATGGCACGGCGGGGAAGGTAATATTGGGCGTATGCTATAGGCCCCCCAACCAGAGGGAGGAGGGTGAGGCGGCCCTCCTTTTACAGATAGGATTGGCAGCAAGGATGGGAAATGTCATTATAATGGGGGACTTTAATTATCCAGATATAGACTGGGCAGAAGGAACCGCGCACTCAGCCAAGGCTAGGCAGTTCCTAAATGTTTTGCAGGACAATTTTATGGGTCAGATGGTGAATGCACCGACAAGAAACAATGCGGTACTTGACCTACTGATTACCAACGATACAGACCTGATCACGGATATAGAAATACGGGACAACTTAGGAAACAGTGACCATAGGTCAATAAGTTTCAGTATTAATTACAGTAATAGGAAGCAGAGGGGTAATATAAGGACACTGAATTTCAAAAGAGCCAATTTCCCTAAACTGCGCTCGCTGCTAGAAAATATCAATTGGGATAGAACCCTGGAAACAAAGAACACGGAGAAAAAATGGGAGTGCTTCAAGAGCATACTAAACAGGGGGATTGGCCAGTGCATTCCAAAGGGAAATAAATTTAAAAGAGCAAAAATAAACCCTGGATGGCTAAACTCCAACATAAAAATGTATATTAGTGCTAAAGAAAAGGCCTTCAAAAAATACAAGACTGAGGGGTCATTGGCAGCATTTAAGCATTACAAAGAGTGTAATAAGAAATGTAAAGATGAAATCAGGGCGGCTAAAATAGAACACGAGAGACATATAGCGGAGGAGAGTAAAAAGAACCTCAAGAAGTTCTTTAAGTATATAAACAGTAAGAAAGCGAGGCCAGAACACATTGGCCCCATAAAAGATGATAAAGGAAATATGGCCACTGAGGACAGAGAAAAGGCGGAAGTGTTAAATAATTTCTTCTCTTCAGTCTTCACAAATGAATCGGGGGGCTACACTAACCCAGCTTGTAAGGCCGAACTAAATAATACACCTCAGGAAGTGCCGCCATGGTTAACAGAAGATAGACTTAGAGCTAAACTAGAGAAACTTAACATAAATAAATCCCCGGGACCGGATGGCTTGCACCCGAGGGTTCTTAATGAGCTCAGCCAGGTGATTGCCAGACCATTATTCTTGATCTTTAAGGATAGTTTACAGACGGGTATGGTGCCAGCTGATTGGAAAAAAGCCAACGTGGTACCAATATTTAAGAAGGGGCCGAGATATATCCCGGGTAACTATAGGCCGGTCAGCCTAACATCTGTAGTCTGCAAAATTTTGGAGGGGATGTTAAGGGACCACATACAAGACTTTAGTAATAAAAACGGTATTATAAGTAGTAATCAGCATGGATTCATGAAAAATCGTTCTTGCCAAACCAATCTATTAACCTTCTACGATGAAGTGAGCAGCCACCTAGATAAAGGTAAGCCTGTGGATGTGGTGTATCTGGACTTTGCAAAGGCCTTTGACACTGTTCCCCACAAACGATTACTGTACAAACTAAGGAAGGTAGGTATGGACCATAAGGTGAGTACCTGGATAGAGAACTGGCTCCAGGGGAGAGTACAGAGGGTGGTGATTAATGGGGAGTACTCGGATTGGGCGGGTATGGAAAGTGGGGTCCCCCAGGGTTCTGTCCTGGGACCAATCCTGTTTAATTTGTTCATAAATGATCTAGAGGAGGGGATATCGAGTACAATCTCAGTATTTGCAGATGATACTAAACTAGGCATGCCAATATCTTCTATGCAGGATGTGGAAACCTTGCAAGCAGACCTGAACAAAATAACGGGGTGGGCAACTACATGGCAGATGAGGTTTAATGTTGATAAATGTAAAGTAATGCACTTGGGGGCCAGAAACCAGAAAGCAAGCTACTCACTAGGGGGGGAACCTCTGGGTGAGTCTAGGATGGAAAAGGACTTGGGGGTACTGGTAGACAACAAGCTTGGCAGTGGCATGCAATGCCAAGCCGCCAAGCCAACAGAATACTGGGATGTATAAAAAAGGGGATTCACTCCAGAAATAAAGAGATTATTCTCCCACTCTACAAGACTCTGGTCCGGCCACATCTGGAGTATGCCGTCCAGTTCTGGGCACCAGTCCTCAGGAAGGATGTGCTGGAATTGGAGAAAGTCCAGAGAAGGGCAACAAAAATAATTAGGGGAATGGAGGACATCAGCTATGAGGAAAGACTACAAGCACTGAACCTTTTCTCTCTGGAGAAAAGACGATTGAGGGGGGATATGATATCAATGTACAAATACTGTACTGGTGACCCGAGCATAAGGAACAAACTATTCAGAGAAAGGAGATACAATAAGACACGTGGCCACTCACTAAAACTAGAGGAAAGGCGGTTTAACCTTAAAGTGCGTAAGGGGTTCTTCACTGTAAGAGCAGTAAGGATGTGGAATTCTCTTCCACAAGCAGTCGTATCAGCAGGGAGCATCGATAGTTTCAAAAAACTATTAGATGGGCACCTTAAAGACCACAACATACAGGGGTATACAATGTACGGTTAAAAGCAAACACACACACACGCATCATAGGTTGAACTGGATGGACTGATGTCTTTTTTCAACCTTACTAACTATGTAAGCTCTATAGAAAAAACTCAGATCACAAACTGGGCTTTCTTGTCCGACAGGGCTGTATATATCTCAGGACTGGATGGACATAAATACAAATCCTTTTGCAGATAAAACAACTCCCCTCTGTGTATTGCAGCAATATATTTAGAGATTTGCCTAAAGTCCATCTTTAAGAGTTAAATAGTTTTATGCAGCATAGCATGAGCCAAACTTTTTTTTTTTTTTATTCATGAACCAAGCTTTGATATCATATTGCATTCTATCAATACTGGGAAACACAGGAAAGGAAGATTTATTATTGAAAATATCCTTTTATTTTCAGTGAAAATAATCAAACCCAGTGCTTGGCCTAAGCTGAGGAAGCCTTGGAAACAGGGATAAGACATTCCCATCAAAGTGTTGCCATAACCCACACATGTCCTTGTGAGATAACAATTCTTCCTAGTGGCTGTGAACATTGTCTATCTCCCACGGGACCCCTCTGCACCTACTCAGGGCTTGTAAAAAAAAAAAATTTGCAGACCAGCTTTTCCCCACAATCTTTAGCTAGGGTTAAGTGGCTTATGCACAATTTCCACTTTCCATATTCTGATAGAATTTCTCCTGTTTAAGTACTACATGGTACTGAGATGAAATAAGCAGGATTTTTGCTCACATGATCAATGATGTTGTCTATCTGAATTACTGAAATAGTTGTCATCCATCTGCTTTGTGTTATTGCTTGAAGGGGGAATGCGAAAAAAGCTTAAAAGGGAACCCCATTCATAAAAATGCAGTTATAAAGGATGCTGCCTGCATGTGAAATCTTTGTATTATATTTACACATAAATATATGTATTTAACCACTTCCAGTCCGGGCCAATCCTGACATTCTTCTCCTACCTGTATAAACCTATTTTTTTTTTTTTGCAAAATAACTACTTAGAACCTCCAATCATTATATATTTTTTAAGCAGAGGCCCTAGAGAATTAAATGGGCACGCACATTTTTTGGAAAAAATACACTTTATTGAATTCTAATGCACAAAAACACAATATAATATCCAATTTTTTCGGTAAAATATAAAAGATGATGTTACGTCAAGTAAGTAGATACCAAATAGGCCATAATTTAAAATTGCACCTGCCCCTGGGAATGGCGCCAAACTACGGTACCTAAAAATCCCCATAGGCGACACTTTAAAAGCCTTTACAGGTCACCAATTTAGAGTTACACAGAAGGTCTGGAGCTAGAATTATTGCTCTCGCTCTGACGTTCACGGTGATGCATCACATGTGTGGTGCGATTGCCATTTACAGTACATGAGTGCGGGATAGGTGCATGGCTTAGCATTTGTGGGGGGTGGGGGCGCTTTAACATATTTTTTATTTGATTTATACCACTTGTTGACCGGCCGCCACACATATACTGTGGCAGGTTGACCTGTACATTGCTTCCAGTAATAGCCAGTGGGGTGCTGATTGGCCAAAGAGGGAACCAATCAGTGCATCCGGCAGATGCGATGTCTGCCGGCCACCCGCGATCTCTCCCCATAGAGACAGAATGGCGGTTTGCTGATGTAAACAAGGCAGACTGCCGTTCTGTCACAGATGAACACGGGGATCCTGTGTTCCTGCTGCAGGAAAGTGGCAGTTAGGTTACGAGCCGGTTCACATAGCAGCGACCCAACTTGGCGGGGCGACCTGTGAAGTCGTGGTGCGCAGCTCGCACCGCGACCTCGGAGCGGCCGGCACGGACTTCATATCATTGAAGTCAATGCAGGTCGCTCCAGGTCGCCCCAAAGAAGCTCAGGACCCTTTTACTAAATAGCGTTCTAGATAATTCAAAAAGAATAGTGATAATAGGATGATACAATGAGATCCCTGTGCATGCTGAATGGAGAAACACCAAGAAGATCCACCACCTCTGTGCTGCTCTCCCCTCAGCCAACTCACCCCCACTTATTGCCCGCCATTCTTATTGATCAGGCTTACAGCACACAGATATTTCACCATAGCAATCGGGATACAGGTGACAACGATACTTCCTTAATTACTTGCAGCCTCTTCCCGCTCATAACATGTTAAAAGAACAGAACAGAACAGAAGAGCCCCACTAGTGCAGTAACGTATAGGACCTTTTTATTTTATCCTCTAAAATATCTTTAAAAGCACATCAATATAAGTACATCAATATAAGCGGGGATTAGGGTGCTCACTTGGGTCTTGACGCTTCCGCTATGTTGTGCTGGAACCCAAGAGACACCTATGCTCACCCGACCGATCCTCTGGTGCGTCGTGTGGCCACCCCTGACACGTTTCGTCACTTCCTGACTTTGTCAAAGATGGCCTGCATGTACGTGCAATATTAGAGAATAAATTTACTTGAATAAAAGGTCCTATATGTTACTGCACTAGCAGGGCTCTTCTGTTCTTTTTACATGTTATGAGCAGAAAGAGGCTGCATAGTAATTTAGGAAGTTTCATTGTCACCTGTATTCTGATTGCCATGGTGGAATATCTGTGCGCTGTAAGCCTGATCCATAAGAATGGAGGGCAATAAGCGGGGGTGAGTTGCTTGGCTGAGGGGAGAGCAGCACAGAGGTGGTGGATCTTTTTGGTGTTGCTCCATTCAGCACGCACAGGGATCTCATTGGATTATCCTATTATCACTATTCTTTTTGAATTATCTAGAACACTATTTAGTGGTTATGGACTTTTTATCGATTTTTATTGAGCACAGTGGAAGTGGACTATTTTTAGTTTATTTGCCACGTTTATGAATGTCATTTTTGCAGTGAATGTGACTATTGTTGGTTTATTCACTATATCTATGGGGCACTGTTTTCTTAGATTATTTTATTTCTACACATGTCACAGTGTTAATGTTGATTATATATGTGCGCGGCTAGTGGGAGTTCTGTTTCACTATTGTTTACATCAGAGGCGTAACTAGAACCTTCAGGGCCCCAGTGCAAGCAACCGTAAAGGGCCCTCGAGACCCCTGGCCGGGGCCCTTCCCTTCAAGCCTGGGGCTCTTCCCATTGATCCTGGGGCCCTTTACTCTCATTGCGGGACCATTTCACAAGTTCTGCAGTGGGACCCCTTCCTACCATCTTGGGGCCTCCCCACGGTGGTGGAATGCCAGGGCCCGGTCGCAAGTGTGACCTTTGCGATCCTGGAAGTTCACCCACTGCTGTCAGTAGTTTTTATTTTTTGGTATTTTAATTGTATTATTTTTTATCATTTTATTTTATTTTTTTACAATGTCACTGACTATGACTCTGTCCATTCAGAAAAGGAAGGAGCTGGTAAATTACATATTTACCGACCCTTCCTGGTTCTCTATTTTGACACATCCCCTGCAGCAGCTGGCGGGAGAGGGAACGGAGCACAGTTTGGGGAGGGGGGGGGGGCAGGGGAGCACACAGGGGCCCAGAGACAGCAGAACACAAGTGAACTGGATAGGAGGAGTGGCGGGGGCAGCACACAGAGGAACAAATCTCTTCCATTTTCCTCCTGCAGCTACAGGAGGAAAAAGGAGGACTGTGATTTCTCTACATGCTGCCCCCTGCCACCCCTCCTATCAAGATGTACAGGGTAGCCGCACAGGCCCCCTGGAGCATGGGGCCCGGTTGCAATTGCAACCCCTGCAACCTCTGTAGTTACGCCCCTGGTTTACATATTTATGTTAAAGCCGCAGCACTCTCAGATTTGTTTGCTTCATTTTTTTCACTAGTTTGGAGCAGGATCTGGTTCATAAGCATGAGAACCTGCCGTATTTTATGATGAAGTAATTCTGTATGCTGTGTATTTTATATTCTATACCACCCCTTCTAACCTCCCTCCAGGGCATCCTCTACTGTCCTTAATAACCTGCCATGGTAATTAGAATGTTGTACAATGGTGTTTGTTTTTTTCTGGGGGGAGAGGTCTAAATTTGAACTATGGGGTCCGGAAATTTCTAGTTACGCTCCTGTTCAAGAGGCTCCAATTCCAGGCTATTTAGAATATGGGAATACCTTTACTTAAAGGCACCTAGCTAACAATGAGCACAATCAGAATTCCAGAATAAAAATAAAATCCACATCACTGGAGGACTGTACTCCCTAGTCAGTGTAATTGCAAAATGTTCACACTCGCTTGACTACACCATAAATAAAAACCATTTGGAGAAAAATCATCTTTTTCCCGTTTAGAGTCTGTGACTTCAGAAATGAAAGAAATAATTATATTGCAGCTTTCCTTTGCTATTTAAAACCGGTCCCTATACCCACGTTGAACTGGCATGCCAGCAGGCCTGGCATTGCGCACACATTGTAGAACGTAATAACCAACGCATTCAGCAGAAGTGTCTCTTGTAATCACATGAATCCTTTGGATTGGTTTCTGGCTTCATTCATGCACAATTTGCAGAGCTGTTAATATTCATAAAGCAAAGTCGGACTCTACCGATACCCAAAGGCATTGTCACTGCAAATGCCACAATGTTACTGTGCAGAACGGTGAAAAGACGTCAGTAAATGTGCCTGCTCTTAAGGAAAGGAAATGTTCATTATATGTCTCTTACTGATCATCACTTTACTGCACGACTTGCAGAAATACTAGCCAGCTGACCCATTCTCGGGCAGTAAGTCTATCCTCCGCATACACCGCCAGCATGATGCTGAGTTCTACAATAAAGTGTCTCCCAGCAGCAGCCAATTGGATTTTAGTTGTCTAGTACAGCCAATCCGATTTCATTTGTCTTGTATGACCAATTGGATTTCAGTTGTCTAATATTGCTAATCATATTTTAGTTGTCTTTAACAGCCAGTCAGATTTTAGTTGTCTTTAACAGCCAGTCAAATTTCAGTTGTCTAGTACAGCCAATCAGATTTCAGTTGTCTTAAATGGCCAATCAGATTTCAATTGTTTAGTATTGTTAGCCAAATTTCAGTTGGCTAATATGTCTATTAAGATTTCTGTTGTTTATGCCTCGTACACATGCAACGATAGTTGGCCGTGAATTTTCGGCCAACGTCTGATTGGCCGATTTTCGGCTTGTTAGTATGATGCTTCCGACAACTGAATGCGACTTTTCGGCCAAACAAAATCTGGTGTGCATGCTATAAAATTTTTGTTGGCCGTCAACACAACGGCCGATTTTCCGTCAGTCAGTACAGATTTCGGCAGACAAAAATGTGATGAGCAAGACTGGGCATGCTCAGAGAAGAAAAAACACACGAAAAGTAAACCAGAACATGACATCACTTCTGAAGTTGGTTTTTGATGGCCGATAAAATTCATGTGCAGTCTAGAGCACATTTCAACCAACACAACAACACTGGACAAAAGACGGCCCGTTCGGTCGGCCGATAATCGTTGCGTGTGTACGGGGCATTAGAAAGGCCGATCAGGTTTCAGTTGTCTAGTATGGGATAGGATATTAGGATATCGATGCTGCACCTAGTTAGGTTGGTGTGAGAGCTTTGAAGTACTACAAAACGGTTGTACTTTACCACTCTGTCTGATAATGCAAGCCTAAGAGGTTAATTTACTAAAGGAATAGAGACTGTTCACTTTAAAATGTGAATATTTATTGAGCTTAGTAACTAGGGCAAAGCTTTGTTTGCTTCCGTTGTCCAATCACATGCAAGATTTATTCCCCCTTTCATATGAATGCATTTTTAAATTAATTAAAGGAGAAGTCCAGCCTAACACTGAAATCGCTACATCTATAGACATTAGCGATCTAACACTAACCTATCTACCCCTGTAAAGAGGAAATCAGTATACATATCTTTTTTGAAGCCGATCCGGTCCGGTCTCCAGCGGCGAAAGCTCTGCAGAGGACACAGCCGACAACGGCTGTGAAATGAATGGGAAGTGACGTCACCCATAGACTTATTATGGGACTTCCGCTGTCAGCTGCCTCCTCTGCACCTGCCGTCACAACGAAGCCGCCGCTGACAGCTCAGCGTGGGATCGAGTCGGATCGGCTTCAGAAAAGGTATGTATACTGATTTCTTCTTTACAGGGGTAGATAGGATAGTGTTAGATCGCTGATGTCTATAGATGTAGCAATTTTAGTGTTAGGCTGGACTTCTCCTTTAATTAATTTAAAAATGCATTCATATGAAAGGGGGAATAAATCTTGCATGTGATTGGACAACGGAAGCAAACAAAGCTTTGCCCTAGTTACTAAGCTCAATAAATATTCACATTTTAAAGTGAACAGTCTCTATTCCTTTAGTAAATTAACCTCTTAGGCTTGCATTATCAGACAGAGTGGTGAAGTACAACCGTTTTGTAGTACTTCAGGTAACTCTTAGATCATAGGTAAGTCTTAGATCGTGGATGTCTATTGATGTAGTGATTTTACTGTGAGAGTGGACTTCCCCTTCAAGGCTTTACTTTACTTATTAGGCTCATTGAACATTTATCTTACTATGTGGAAAGGCTCTATTCTTTTAAAGGTAAGATCAAATAATGCTCACAATAGCAAGCGGCCGTCAGTCAGTGCGACCACCTGACCACACTGACCAATGGGAAGTGCTTCTGGGACAGCTTACTGGAAAAATAAATCTTATAAGTACTTCTCATTGGTCAGCATGATCACATGGCTGCACTGGCCAATGAGAGCTTGCTATTATGAGCAATATGATGAATTCTTATTCTGGGTTTAAATATGTGTGGTCACGGTTTCGTGCCTGGGGTCCGGTGCATTTCTTGTCACCGGTTCAGGTGCAAATCAGATTGCAATTTTTGCCTGAATTTGCACCTGAATTGGACCCAAAGACACAGATGACCCTTTTTGAATGCAAACCTCAGCCGCCCCGGACCTGTGTAAACTGGCTCCATTAAGAGCCGATCACACTCGCCTGGCATCTAAATTGGTTTGGGGGAAACTCTCATATATGTGGTCCCTGCCTCACTCTGGGGCTGTATATTGTGGTGTATGGTGCGTTACACCAGCAACCCTACTATGTGCTCCAGAGGGGTTGCCAGGATTTTTGAAGTTAGCTCACAATTTCATTTTTTATAAAAATGTCAACTTATCCTTTAAGAATAAGGAAAACATTGCTCTTCTATATAGCTGATATTTTATTTCAACATTTGTTACAAGAGTAATTGCACAGAGGCACTGGGAGCTCCCTCTAGGGGCTATTAAATATATCACAAAAAATGTAAGAGCAAACATTTTGATGTGAAAGTCACATCAAACACTAAGGTAAATATTGCAATAAGCACTTTCAGTTAGCATTTGCTGGAAATATGTTCCCTTTTAAGGCCCCGTTCACACTGGGGCAATCCGACTTGGGGGGGCGACCTCCGAGGTCGCGGTGCGAGCAGCGCGCCGCGACCTCGGAGCGGCCGCCACGGACTTCATAACATTGAAGTCTATGACGGTCGCTCCGGGTCGCCCCAAAGAAGCTCCGGACCCTTTTTCTAAGTCAGAGCGACTTGCGTCGCTCCTATTAGAACGGGTCCGCAGCTTCCCTATGGAAGGCGACCTGTGAGGCGACCAGGTCGCCTCACAGGTCGCCTTAGTGTGAACGGGGACTAAATGTCCTGTTTATTGTTCTTGCAATAGGAGGACATGAATTTAAAGTTAAATAGCTGACTAGATTGATACTTACCAGCAGTATTAAAAACAAAACAAAGATAAGAGGTTTAGGGGTTTTCATTAAGCAGTTCTGGACCGGAAGGATTTGCCCCCTTAAAAAGGCCATTTTTTGCAATTCTGCATTGCGTTACTTTAACAGAAAATTGCGCAGTCGCGTGACACTGTCTAAAGGACCTCACAATCTAAAAGACCCCAGGTCTCTTCATAGAGAGGATCTGTCATGGCCCATGCTGTCACAAGGGATGCTGGTCATCCTTGTGATTGCAATAAAGGTAATAAAAAAAAATAAAAAATTAAAGAGACAGTGTAAAAATGTTTTTTTAACCACTTCTGGACCGGAAGGATTTGCCCCCTTAATGACCAGGTCATTTTTGTGATACGGCACTGCATTACTTTAACCGACAATTGCGCAGTCGTGCGATGCTGTATTTGAATAGCATATTTTTTCCCACAAATAGAGCTTTCTTTTGGTGGTATTTGATCGCCTGTGTGATTTTTCTTTTTTTGTGCTATAAACAAAAATAGAGCGACAATTCTGAAAAAAAAAACAAAACAAAACAATATTTTTCACATTCTGCTATATAACATTCCCCCCCCCCCCCCCAAAAAAAAAAAAACATTTTAAAATCAAATTTTTCGTCCTCTTTGGCCAATTTGAATTCTGCTACATATTTTTTTAAATCTTTCCCTTAGCTTGTAGACGCGATAACTTTTGTGCAAACCAATCAAAATATGCTTATTGGGATTTTTTGTGTAGCGGAATAACAATTTGCCTAAAATAATGAAAAAAGTTGATTTCAATTTTTTTTATTGGGAATATTAAATAGCAGAAAGTAAAAAATATTGTTTTTTTTTTTTTTTTCAGAATTGTCATCTTTTTCTGTTTATAGTGCAAAAAATAAAAATCAGACAGGTGATCAAATACCACCAAAAGAAAACTCTATTTATGGGAAAAAAAGGACATAAATTTATTTTGGGTACAGGGTCGAAAGTCAATTAAAGTAGCGCAGTGCCGAATTGCAAAAAATGGCCTGGTCATTAAGGGGGAAAATCTTTTGGTCCAGAAGTGGTTAAGCTCCTAGAAGCTGTTATTAGCATTTTATGTTCTGCTCCTAGAAGCTAAACAATGTTATCCTATGTGTCCATGCACACTATTTTAGGCTTTTACCATTTTTTTGAGCTACAGCATCTAGAAGCAGAAAAAAATATGTTTTTGTAGAATTTCTTGGAGCGTTTTTCCAACAGAAACGCTGCTAAACACCACTAATAGCATTATTTTTTTTTTTAGCTTTTTCTTTCCTTTTACTGCAAAGATGCTAATAAAATGCTAATAAAACGCTACTAAAAAAAGCTATTACCATTGTTTTTTCTAAAACTTTTTTTACAGCATGTTTTTAGCTAAAAATGGAGCCTTAATGTCTCTTCATGGACCCCATCACCAGCCTCTTTTCTATAGCAAATTAGTATTTCACAGTACTGCTGGATTAACTGGTTAACGACCGCCCTCCGCAGTTACACTGCGGCAAGCAGCTGCTCCTGCGTGAACCGATGTAGGTATACGTTGGTCGCGCCCCTGCAGCTTTTCTTCTCTCTGGAATGATCACAGAATGCCTGTGATCCTGCTATGTAGAATCACAGGTCTCTGTGATCATTTCACAAGCCCTGCCCCCTTACAGTTAGAATCACTCACCTAGGCTCACATTTAACCCCTTAATCACCCACAGTGTTAACCCCTTCCCTGCCAGTGTCATTATTAGAGTAAGAGTGCATATTTTTAGCACTGATAACTGTAGTAATGTCACTGGTCCCCCCAAAAGTGTCAAAAATGTCAGTTAGGGGTCTGATCGGTCCGCCTCAATGTCGCGGTCCGCTTAAAATCGCAGATCACCGCCATTAATAGCAAAAAATAAAAAAAAACAATAAAAATGACATACATCTTTCCCCTAGTTTGTAGACGCGATAACTTTTGCGCAAACCAATCAAAATACGCTTATTGCAATTTCTTTTTACCAAAAATATGTTGCAGAAAACAAATTGGCCTAAAATGTTAAAAAATGTTGATTTTTAATTTTTTTTTGGGGGGGAATGTTATATAGCAGAAAGTGAAGAATATTTATTTAATTTTTTTTCAGAATTGTCGCTATTTTTTTGTTTATAGCGCAAAAGATAAAAATCGCACAGGTGATCAAATATCACCAAAATAAAGCTCTATTTGTGGGAAAAAGGGACATTAATTTTATTCGGGTACAGTGTCGCACGACCGCGCAATTGTCCGTTAAAGTAACGCAGTGCCGAATCGCAAAAAATGGCCTGGTCATTAAGGGGGAAAATCTTCTGAGATTACAATACCAGGCACAATTAAAAGCGTGGTTTGAAAGTGAAACTACATGGAGAAAGTTTTTTATACGCATCCGGATCGCTGCTTTGTTGTGCAAAAATCAAACTTTCATTCTGCCGGAGAGTGCAGCTACTGCTTTACTTCTGGCTGCTGTGGCTATAATACAAGGAAGTGTCATTTATCCACCTCTTCTTCTCTCCCCTTGTCCATTCATGGGACACCTCGTATTTTTTGTGAACTATTCAAATGTGCTGCTTCAAAAAATGAGGCTGGCTAAAAAGCGCTGCATACTGGGTAAGACCCCTTTCACACTAGCGGACTGTTCAGATCTGCCTGTCCGTTTTTCAGGCGGATCTGAATGGATGCCCCATGCATCTCTATGGGGCCACGGATGTCAGCGGAGACATGTCCGCTGACATCCAATCCAATCCGTCAAATCTGGACGGATGGAAACCGTATTTTCCATCTGTCCAGCGGATCAGATTGGATGGGATCGGATCAGTCGGTCAGACGGTCCGTTCTCATCCGATTCCCCCATACAGAATAGCGGGGATCTGACAGCTCTGTCTCCGCACACAGCGTGGAGACAGAGCTGCCATCCGCCTACTCAGCGGGGGATCGATCCCCCGCTGAGATAAACGGAGTCCGCCGACGGACTCCCCTGTGTGAAAGGGACCTAAGGCTTCTCGTTAAATGGAATCTGAGCCTACTCACAGTACATATTTAAAGCGTAAC